>NC_057358.1:122820052-123145052 GCF_016509475.1 Prionailurus bengalensis | reverse complement strand
CGGATTTTGGTGAAAATTTCCCCCATACGTTAGATCTCCAGAATTATAAAAACTGAGTCATGGCTATTGCGAAAGTGAGAGACTTCTCTCTGGAAGTGCTTTTGCTGAGGGTAGAGTGTGGGTGTTGAACATTAACAGCCTATAGTCTGTCTGCCAGCCCTCCCAGCCCCTTTTCCACCTCCCACCCCTTCCTACCCCTCCCACCCCTGTTGTACTCTTGTAAATAAGCATGCCAGAGGTGTGTCCACTCTCCGTTCTTGGCTTTGATGTATTCTCTGGTCTACACAAGGCAGGAATTGGTTATCTCTTCTTTTAAACTTTCAACTTAGGCAAATAGTAGATGAAACTTATCCCTTTTCTTTCTTTTTGAGCCAAGAGGATGACGTTGCTCTTTGCTTTGTTTAGGAAGTCACCTCTGTTTGTCTAGAAAGCTTCAGAGTGACCGCTATCTCTCTGACCTTCCCTCCTCTAAGCACTCTCTCTCTCTCTTCAGTTGGGGCCCTCAAATTGGGCTATCTGGCCATCACTGTTAGGGGTATATTTTCTGCAGCTGGTGCCCATAAACAATGGCTCCATCATGTGCCTTCGGGGATTATGAGGAAGAAAGTTCAGGAAGAGTACCTGTATGGGGTTACTTATTGCTGTGCTTGCTATTTCCAGAGGGTTCCATTTCTTGTGCTTGCCACACTAGTAGTAATAATGATAAAAGCTGGTGCTTGCAGAATCCTCACTGTATCTGGCAGGAAAGGCAGTGTAGTCAGAACACCATGACTCCCAGGTTGGAAAAAAATGGTCCTCTCTCTCCAGCCGCTTTCAGCAAAGCACCATCATCTCTGATTTCACATATTACATCCCCCTTAACCTACTCAAAGGCTTGTTGGGAAGGTCATAGAACAATTCTAAACTGTGAAGTAATACTCAAAATGGAAATGTTATTGGGTCACCTGGGTGGCTCGGTCAGTTAAGCTTCTGACTTTGGCTCAGGTCATGATCTTGTGATTCGTGGGTTCAAGTTCTGCATCAGGCTCTGTGCTGACAGCTCAGGGCCTGGAGCCTGCTTCACATGCTGTGTCTCCCTCTCTGTCTGCCCTTTCCCTGCTCACACTCTGTCTCTCTCTTTCTCAAAAATAAATAAACATTAAACAATTTTTTAAAAATTCAAAATGAAAAGGTATCATCATGGTAATTATCCGTATTTTCTCTTCAACCCTATGCTACTAACAATCAAGGAGAAAGATACCCTTCCCGAACTACAAGGGATTTAAACCCAATAAGCCTGACTCCCCTGGACCCTATTTAAAACCAGGCAATGTTGCTTCTGTATTGTTAATTTAATGAGATATTATTATTGAGATTCTATGGGATTTTATTTGGGAAAGGAGGTTTCCTTATGTAAACATTTTTGGCAACCGCTGCTCTAGTCATTTGAACCAAACCAAAATCTTAGGTTTGCAACACTAGGCTTTTAGCAGATTTCCATGTGATTAAATTCTGTCATTTGCACTGTTTCCCCCACTTTTTGTTACTTGGTTTTGCCAAGAAAAGTAAACAACTTTTGCTACTTGAAGGACTTGCTTCTACTCCAACGTGTGTAACAAAAGTCCTGTTCCTCCTCTCTCTGCCTTGTATCCTGTTGTGTGTTTTGCTCTGGTTTTGCAGGTTTCGTCTGTGTTAATTCCACTGACAGGCCCCTCGGCCCTCCTAATTCTCTCTTTTAGGAGAATGATATAAACCTGACCCACATTGAATCCAGACCTTCGCGCTTGAAGAAAGATGAGTATGAATTTTTTACCTATCTGGATAAACGTAGCATGCCTGTCCTGGCAAACATCATCAAGATCTTGAGGCATGACATCGGTGCCACCGTCCATGAACTTTCCCGGGATAAGACGAAGGACACAGGTAACAAACAGAGGGATTTTGCAACACCAGCAGTTTGACGCTGTCTTCAAGAAACAGTGGCAAAAATACCATCCACTCTGGTAGACCATTGTGGGGGATTAATCTGGAAGGTGTACGTTAGGGACCTGGAGGAACCCCTGGCTATTTTAGACATTGAGTAAATGTTGGTTCTTTCTTCACTTTCTCCAGATAGAGATTTCTTATATTAATACTTTTCTTTCTCTTGCTGCAATTTTTTTATGTTCTAAATTTTGGCGATCGCGAGTAAAGCTGTTATAAACATTCGCGTGCAGGGTTGTGCGTGGACGTGAGTCAAAAACTCATTTGGGTAAATACTTAGGAGTGCGATTGCCGAGATCAACTATTTTTTCTCTTAAATAATCAAAACGCTTTTTCCTACCATAAAATCAAAAGTTTTGCATTTGTTTTTGTTTTGGTTTGTTTTTGTTTTTTGCCAACACTGAAGAATTTAGGTCAGGAGGATTTCGAACGTTATTTCAAATAACAATTTGAATGGGCAGAGATGCTTTCAAATGAGACCCACCTCTTCGCAGAGGCCTTTGAAACATTTTCTAAAAGATACCCCCAGGGCCTTCCTAGGAGACTTCTCTTGTTTTCCTGCCCCCATCCTTCTGTGGCTATCACCAGGACAAGGAAGTTTATTCCCCGATTCTGCCCCTGTGGAGCCCAGACGGCCTCGCACATGGGCTCAGGTCACCGAGGGGCGGCCACTTGGAATTCCTCCTCAGTTCAACCCTTTCTGCCCTCCTTCTCTTCCACCTCCCGAGCTGCTTCGCTGATGACCGCCTTCTCTTGCTTTTCCGGCCACCTGCTCCCGACAGGAGCTGCAGGCCCTCAGGACAAAGGGCCTGCTGGATCCTGGGGCTAACTGCCTGGCTTGGAGCAGGTGGAGGCTGGGCCGGCTGGGGCCCTGGGGTAAGAAATCAAAGCGATTGACAAGCAGGCAGGCAGCCCCTTGGGGAGCCAGGGAAAATGTATGTAGATCAGCTGAAGGGCTGGTAGCCTGAACTGGAGGCTCAGAAAGGAGGTTCTTAACGGGGACGTGCAACAGTAGTTAGGAGCCCAGACCCCTCAACCAGGGGTGACTTTGGGCAGATGACTGACCTTCACAATCTCCCACTGCATCGAATGGAAGGAACAAGAGTGTCTGCTTCGTAGGGTTAATGAAACACCACCGGTGGAGCATCGAGAACCGTGCAGAGCATGTTTAAGGGCTTAGTACATATTCTCTATTCTTAACCGTTATCATCACTGTTACTATAAATAATGGCCCCAGCACGGGAGCTGTGAAAAGCCAGCCTGTACACAGCAACTTTTCCAGAGAATCTGAGACCTGGCAAATGACCTCAAAGGTCGTGCGGCCCAACTGACGTCTTCATTTTTCATTGGAAAAAACGGAGGCCATGACTTGCCTTAAGGCACAGAGTGAATTCTGTGCCGCTGTGGGTAAGCATGTGTCGCGGGCCTCTCTGCGCCAGGCCTGGTGATGCGAGCTGCGGGGAGAGAGGCCCAACACTACCCGTTCTTAAGGTGCTCACAGGCTGACCAGGGCGACAAGACACCCAGGTGAATACAGTCCAGGCACAGGTTCTGTAACGAGGACAAGGTGATGGAATCTGGCAGGGTGCTGACCTTTGAAACCGGGTTGACATCTGACCTGTGAAGACAATCCTGGAGGGACTAACCCTTGACAACAACACGTTTCATTTTATTTTTTCATGTGGTCGGTCATCCCATCCCATACTGGCTGTCCCTACCTGACACAGTTTCCTGACCCCAATGTCCACATAACGGAAGGGCTGCTGAGGGTGCTTGTCCTGCTCGAACAGCACAGCCTCACCCCTGCAGGGAGGGGCGGCTCTTGGGTTTCTCGGTTTTGAGAATTGCAGTCTGGGCCCAGAAAGATTTTTTTTTAGGGAAAACAACCCATCCCTTTGCAGAGTCGTTCTTGCCATGGAACTCAGTGGGAGAATGATTAGAGGGAGAAAGGCATCGTGGTAGATCTGAATCTTTGATTCTGTCACTTGACAAAATGCCCTTTCTTTTGAGGGGCTAAGATCTCAGGAGCGAGTCTGACAGCAGGTTGAAGTGGGAGATCGGAACCCCTCGAATCAATTAGGCTAAATCACTTTTCACTCTAGTTTTTAAGCCGTTCCAAAGGCCATGTGGATGATAGAGAATGAAAGTTTCCAGTTTCTTAATTGCCAAAGTTCCCCACCCAAAACAGCTTAAGGGAAGGTTAATTATGGTGACATGTTAAAGAGACTCCGACCTTCTCAAATGCCTCCTGGAGGAGCTGATGTGACTTTAATAGGATTTTAATCCAGAGAGTCTTTTGAATACTTGAGATCTATTCTCTTGCTACCCTCTCTCCCGATGACCTCAAATCCTTCTTCAACCCAACATGAAAGAGCATTAATATCTCCCATCGATCAATCTACTAATCCTTTTACCTTTCCCTTTGAGTCTTCTGCATGACATTACATTTAGAGGGGGATGGAAAATTCCTACATGGAGGCAGATCGCAGCCAGGAGAAGCAGACGGACAGAATGTCTTGGCTAGACGGAGGTATAGGATTATCACCTTCTTAGAAATGTATCCGTTTGGAGTGATTTTCCAAGAGCAAATGGACATCTGGTGGATTTTGTTCAGGTTGTGGTAACGATGGGAATCCTGGTGTGGAAGCAGAGGGGGTCCAAACTTCCGGTACAGTTGTATTTTCTGTGGGGAGTGGAAGGGCTATTTATATATTTATTCGTCTGTCTGTTTACCTGTTTCTATCTGTCTGGCCTGGGGGCATTTATGATTTTGTCTTTTTTATTTGGATCCATGCCTGAAGCAATGATTTAAGGGAACATATGTTGTGAGAAGACAAGAGCAGCATTATTACTCAGTCCTACCCCGGACACTGCCCCTCCGCCCCCGCTCCCAGCTCCGTCTTCGGGCCCCCTTGCTGCTCCAGTAGTGCTCCCCTGAGAAGCCTGAGGTCTCAGACCGGTCGTCGGTGGAGGAAGGATGGGACTCCTTGCAGGAGTCTGAAAAGCCCCTGGGATTGTGGGCAAGACGGTACACATACGTGTGCATGCGTATTTTTCAAGAGCGATTTTCCAAGGGGTCGTGGTCCCCAAGGAGTTGAGGACCCTTAGAGAGAAGCCAGTTTAGGGCTGGTGGGGGGTCCAGATGGCTGGAAGTTTCCCCACTCCCACTGCCCGTGGCAGCCTTTCCTTTCTCCCTTCCTTTGCTCTTCTGTTCTGTGCTTCCGCCTTCCCTCTGTCCTCTTCCCCCTTCCAAATCATCTCCGGTGCATTTCCCTTCGCCCCAAAGGGCACATCTCAGGGCTATAGGTGCTTGTGGCCCTGGGTCTGCAGGGGACCAAGGATATTTATGTTTGTAAAAACACACAGGATTGACAGCCTTTTTCAGTCTACCTGGAAGCTTTCAGGATGCATTGATGTTGTCATAAGTCATGGCAGCTGGGGATGAGACTTGTATTCCAGCAAAATGCCTCATTGATACAAGCCGACACACTCCTAAGAGAGTAAGCAAAGCATGGGGTGTGTACCAAGCCCTGAGCTGAAGCAGAAGCTCTTGGGGTTGTCAGCATAGGGCGGCTCCCTTGCAGTGGGTTAGAGGCAGCTCCATTCACCTGTGAGGGAAGGTCCAGGGCAAGTGCTCTTTCTACAGCCCAGTCCATTTGCCAGGCTGGGAAATGCTCATGAAGATCAGAAATGTAGAAGCGGGCTCTCTTTCTAAGGTGGGATCCCTCATTTGCATGCCAAGTCCAGTGTTTTCAAAATTCTTTCCTATTAGGTTGTTTCGGTTAAGAAACGGCCACGTTTGCAACGGCCACCTCAGCTAGAGCAAGCAGATGACACTATTGTCATTTTCCATATTAGGAAATGAGACGCAGTGCACCTTTCGGAACAATGAAGACTCCACACTCCAGGCAGCCATTCAAGTTTACCCTGTCAAATATCTTTCCTCTGGGTGGCAGGTGTGTTCCCTCCCTTGGAGGAGGTACTAAGAGAATATGAAATGATTGTAACAGTGTTGATTGGCCATTCATGTTGGATTGAGGGACCATGATAGCAACTCAGAAAAAAGCCATGAATTTAGAGCCAAGAATTAGGATTTGGACTCCTATTCTGTACACCGCCTGCTAGATTTGACTCCCGTGTGACCCCCTGACAGCTGGGTGGCCTCATTACCTCTTCTTTCTCATAGGTGAAGTAGAGCTGAGACTGACCAGGCCATTTTTTAGAACTTGTGGGGAAGATCATGCAAGATACTCTGAAGGTTATGGTGTGCTATGGGTTGAACTTGCTTGAGTTGTATAGCCCCTGAACTTAGACATCCTTAAGCCTCGGTAGGGAGGGGCTCTATGATCTACAACGCCAGCCTGCTCTCGGGCTATTTGACACCCCCAGCTCCGTGGGTCTGGACACTGGCCAGGCTAATAATAGATACAGAGTTAGTTGGTGGCAGCCACCCCCTCGCTGGGTCCAGCCTCACCTGGCAGCCAGGGAGACAACTTCATGTGTGAGATGATAGGAGGGGCGCTGGGAATGACCTCTCATTTCCAAGTATCACTTCCTATGAACGTGATTGTGATGCTTACCATAATCCACTTGGCTGTGTGTTATATTGGAAACAGCACTGTTCTAAGAGACAGAAGGCCAGCCTCTCATACGGGTTCCCTCCTTCTTCCCTCCCTCCCTCCCTCCCTCCCTCTCTTCTCCCTTCCTTCTTTTTTTCTTCTCTCCTTCCTTACCATTCTAACAACAGCCATTACCGAAACCAGTAACCTCTTTTTTTGTTGGTTTCATTCCTTTTGAAACTTTTGTAGTGCTTGACCATGCTACCCCTGGCATTCTCTCTTTCCTTAGCATTTTGTAAATTATGTGGCTCTTACTTATTAAGATTCTGACTCTTGGGGTTTCCTTTCATATTCTTTTACTACTCTTTCTCAAAAACCAAGTCAGCTTTGCCACCTTCTCCTCTTTCATTCACATTTATGCCCTAATTCAGTTGATCATTCATTTGCGCAATTCATATTCATTGAGCCCCCATTCGGTGCCAGTCACGGGATGGGGAGGGTGGGAAAAAGGATACACACGGTGCTGAGACTCGTGTATCTTATAATCTAGTAGGTGGTTCCTATGAGGCACGATGCGGGCAGGATTAGGAAAGTGCATCAGGAGCACTTAGGAGGTACCCTGAAGCCAGTTTGGGGCGTGGTGGGGAGAAAGGGGAGCAGGGTGGTCAGGGAGGGACACGTGGAGGGAGACAGACATACTGTGGAAGAGGCTTTAGATGTAGACTGTTCGTCTCAAGGTAGGTCGGCCATAACTGCAGGGGTAGGTGGCAGGTGTGCAAGGAAGGCTCTCAGAAAACACGACTCGGTATCTGGGGACACAGTGGGCAACTCGCCAGTGGATATGTTTATAAGATACATGGAATCTTAGAGAGGATATTGCGAGGATAGTTCCAGCTTAAGGTGGAGATTGGAATAAAGGATTCTGCAGGCCGTTCTTTTATTTATTCATGATTTCATGCGTATCCATTCACTCATTCCATCACTGATTTATTTCAACAGCCTTTCACCCCTTTTTGCCCCTTTGCTTCATGCCTGGGTCCTTTTATTTGCCTGGTTCTCATTCTCATTTTAACGTGGGGACGCAGAGGTCAGACGCTTTGCCATCATGTCACCGATACAGGTGCACCCTGAGCCCTCCGCGCCTCCGCTCTGCCCAGGAGGGCGCAGGAACTAACTCGGCACCGTCAGCCAGCATTTGGCTCACCCGTTCTTGCCAAGACCTTTCTGCGGGGCATTCCTTACCGGGAAAGAAAGTCGAAGCACCTTAAAAGAGAAAAAATAAAACCCTCCAAAGCCTTCATCCTGCAGGGTGTTGGCACTCTACCTTCTCCCTGTTGGGATCGGCACACCAACGCTTCTCTGCGAGGCTGGAGGCCATTGCCTCAGAGGAGACATCCAGGAGCCTGGGAAGAGGCAGTGAAAACACCCTTCTATTTTGGGCCCAGGAAAGGAGGATTTATTGCCCTCCCTGAGCCGGCTGGAGGCAGAAGTGTGGGGCAAGGCTGGGTGCCTCACTGGCTGGACCCTGGGGCTGGTGAACGTCTGGTGGACGGAGGGGGTTCGTGGGACTCAGCCTGCACCTTGAACTGCTATAAATTTAATAGGCCTCCTCTGACCCGTTGGCCAGGAAGCAGGCTCCCTCCAGGCCCGCAGGGGCCTGTTGCTCAGGAGTACTCCTGAGCCAGCCACCCCTTGGCGTCCGGGCTGAGCAGTTGACCCCGACTTAACGAGACCACGACGTGGGTGTCCAGGGCCGGCTCTCCTGCAGGCTGCTTCCCCTGGAGCCAAATCAATATTTATTAATGATCTGTGCCCCCTCCAGTGCCTCTGACTTCACAGAGGGCCTCTGTTGCACCAGCCTGCCCAAGTCATTCATTAACGCCGAGCCCAGCGGCCCGTGAGGCAGGCGAGGGGCCCGCAGAGGCCAGCCCACCACGGAGATATTTGCAAAGGTCATTAATGAGCTAATCTGATTTAACTTTTCAAGACGGAGGCGTGGGTCGCTGGGGTCAGTCTCTATTCCCAGCACTGGCCGGGGTGGGGGAGAGGCCCGCCGCCGACCCTGAAGAAGAGAATGGAAAAGTGAAGGTGTCTCTGAGGAGCTGAGAACTTTGGTGTTAAAGAGTTCCTATCCCCAAATCCAGGGAGGTTTGGGATGGGAGATGGGGAGGACCTGAGGCTGTCCGAGGGATTTGATTCAAGCGCTTTAGATTCCTGCTTTAGCTCCTTGCCCCCTTTCCCTCTCCAGGTGGAAGATCTGGAATCTAAGACACAGCACCCGCCCCCCTCCCCACCTTATTCTGAGCTTGCCCAGCACAGCGGGAGTTGCAGAGTCCTCATTTCCAGTGAGTTCGTCATCTCGAAAAAGTCCCTTCCCCTCCGTGAGCCTCAGTTTGTTCATCAGTAAGGTGGAAATACTGTCTACCTCCTAGCATTGTTTTGAGAATGAAAACAGACAATGGAAGTGAAGCGCTTAGCACAGTATCTGGTGCAGACTCAGCTCTTAAAAAATTAACTTCGGGGGCACCTGGGTGGCTCAGTCGGTTGAGCGTCGGGCTCAGGTTATGGTCTCATGGTTTGTGAGTTCGAGCCCTAAAGAATCGGGCTCACTGCTGTCAGTACAGAGCCTGCTTTGGATCCTCTGTTCCCCTCTCTCCACCCCTCCCCTGCGCACGCGCTCTCTCTCAAGGATAAATAAACATTAAAAAATTAACCTCAAAGGGAAAAATGTAGCGGTAACTTTTGCCTGGGAAAATCGGAACATCCCAGGTGTAGAGGACAGGGGCACAGGTGTGAACTCTGACCCTCCCGCCAGTGGCCTGTGCGACCCTACTTAACCAGACAGGTGTCTCTGGGTTCTGCTTGTGAGTTCACATGTAAGGGTGACAGATCGACCTACGGTGAGCCGGTTGCTTCTCCCCTCAACCGAAGAAGCCAGCCAGGGTTTGGCTGCCTCGCCCATTTCACAGATGAGAAGCCAGAGGCTTGGGAACCAAGTGACTTGCTCAGAGTCACAGAGCTTATGGGTGGGAGAGATGAAATTTGAACACAGACCTGCTGGCTTCAAGTCCAGGATGTGCACGCCCTTTGCACGGTACACGATGTAGGCTTTCCAGCTGGGTTTGCAACCAGTCCGCCTTCCCTGGATCCTGACAGCCTCTCTGACTCCTGGGCCGGGTGAGTGTCATCAGCTATAGACAAGGGACCCCTGCTCCTGCAGGACACCTGCTTCATCAAGGTCGGGGCACTTAGATGTGTAGACATATAATGGCTCTGAACTCTGATACACATGCCTACCTACATACATAAATATATGTGACTTACGTATGTAAATATATATGTAATAGTGCAAGGAATAAACACAATAGACTGTAAAAAGAAAAAGTGTAGGGGCGCCTGGGTAACTCAGTCGGTTAAGCGTCTGACTTCGGCTCAGGTCATGATCTCGCGGTTCCTGGGTTTGAGCCTTGTGTCAGGCGCTGTGCTGACAGCTCGGAGCCTGGAGCCTGTTTCGGATTCTGTGTCTCCCTCCCTCTCTCTGCCCCTCCCCCTTTCATGCTCTGTTTCTCTCTGTCTCAAAAGTAAATAAACAATTTTTTTTTTTAATTGTAGGCTTCCTATAAAAATGTAAAGGCTTGGTCCTGTTTTGTCTGGGGTCCGCTGTAGTCTCCTTTAGGACCTGGTATCCATCTGCCACATTGCTTGCTTCCGGCCTTGCTGAGTGGGCCTCTTCCCCAGGAAGTGAGCCATGTCAGAACCTTGCTTCCCCCATTCCCAACAGCTTGCACTCGCCTCTCTTGGGTCTCATCTCCTTAAACCTTGTCCTGCTCTCCAAGGTGGTGGCTGGTGAACTCCTCTTAGTTGTGAGGCCTGGCCTGTGTCTTCCTTCCACCTCAGATGACACATTGGCTGTACTGAGCGGCCTCTGGGAGGTGATGCTTTAACCTCACGTGGGACCTGGGGAGGGGACGGGGAACAGATTTAAAGGTAGGGCTGGGCTGCTGCCTGGAGAGAGACTGTACCCGACTTATCGCTCCTTGTTACTTGGCCTCCTACAATGATTATAATAAAACCAAATACTTATAAAGCACTTGCTGTGTGCCAAGCCCGGTTCTGAGCACTATTCGTGCATTAGCTCATTTAATCCTCACACACTCTGAAGTGCATACATTTACTCTAGTCTTTTTACCAATGGGACACTGGAGGACTTTGCCGGAAGTCCCGAAGTTTCACAGTAGCAGAGGCCAGGTTTGAACCCAAGCAGTTTGGCTCTGAAGCCGATATGATTAGCCAACCGAGCTTTGCTGCTCCTCCAACCTGGCTGTGTCCTGGGCCTCTTCTGGGTGGTGACAAGGCCCAGAAGGTACCAGAGGCCCCTGGACATGGGTGAGCGCCCCACAGGCTCATGGCGCTGTCTGGGGGTCCCTCACAGTCTCTGTGACAAGGGCTTGGGACCTGGTGGGCGGCTTCTGCCTTTGTCTTCTCTTGGCCAAACCTTGAATCCTTTGAGGTTTGCCACCTTCTCATGTTCTCTGATTATTTTTTCGTTTCGACCAAGAAGTCTGAACTGAGCCATGTGGTCCAACAAGTGTTCTCCGTTTGGAGGAGGGGGTGGGGGGTGGGGTGGGGAAGAAATCAGCCAGAGCTAAAAATATGCTGATTCTGCTGCCCTCTGGCGTTCAGTGGGGAGCCTGCAGGCTCGCACAGCTCTGAATCGAGGTGGGAAAAGGCTTCTGTGCAGTAGAACCTTGTTCTCTTGGTGAGAGGAGCAAGGGAAATGGGAGGTGCAATGCATTTTGGGAGCCGTGGTTATGCTTCCAGAAGCAAGCAAGATTGACCCAGTAAGTCCCTGGAAGCGTGTCTCCATGTCCCCTCTGACCAGCCTCAGCCCTTCACTGGCATTCTGTGGGGCTGAAAACCCAAACCCAAAGAGGATTCCAGCCACAGGTCAATCCAACTCCCTTTTACAGAAGGGGAAACTGAGGCCCAAGATTAGAAAGCCTATTAATACTGGAGCTTGATTGCCAATGGGCTTCTGACTCCAGTTTCCCTTCTTTCCTCTTCCTCCTCCTCCTCTCCCTCCTTCCCTTCCCCCTCCTGCTCTTCTTCCTCCTTTTTCTTCCTTTTTATCATCATCATTAAAATCTCTGTCACCCTAATGGTTAATACAGATAAGCACTTGCTGTGGACCACTTAACTGTATCACATTGGCTGTAGTATTTAATGCAATAATATAGAAAGATGGTTCTAACCGATATGGTGGAATAAAAACTAAGGCTCCGAGAGATAAACTACTTGCACAATTACACAACAAAATAAGTGGCCTACTTTCTAGTCCTGCTGGAAGGCTTTCAACTCTGCTCTCTGTGCTATGCTGGACTAAGGACAGAGTGTTAAAAAAAATTCCTGGAGCTTGCAGGTGAACAATAATAGTATTTACTATGTGCCAGTACTGTGCTCAGTGAATCACGTGTATTAACTCATTCAACCTTGTACTGTTCCTATAAAGTAGTACTTTATAGTGCTATTATTATCTCCATTTTACAGATAGGGAGACCGAGGCACAAAAAGATTTAATAATTTGTTCTGAGTGGCACAGATAGTAAGTAGAGTGACAACATTCCAGCCTAAGCTGTCTGGCTCTGTTGCCCAGGCCCTTGACGATTGCTAGACTGACTCTCCCTAAGTCAGACGGGGAGCCGGCTCTGAACTGACGACAGACTCTAGCTCTCCCAGATCCCCTTGAGCAATGGGAAGACGACATCAAGTTGCCAAGGCCCTCGTTCTGGGGTCTGGAGCCACAGGATGACACAGGAGGTAGTGTCCCCCTTCCTCTCCATCTCCTGAGTTCAGGAACTTCCTGGCACTGGTATCTATTTAAATTTCTTTATAATTTCTTTCTTGTCACCCATACCCACTAGAATGGAAGCACCACAGGAGTGAAGACTCCCTCAGTGTCTAGTGCCTGGTAGCAGTCGGCGCTGAACATATATTTGTAGAATCTACTTCGACGAGGTTAAGGGTGACCAGAATCAGAAAGTGGGGGAGCAAGACAGGGCTGGCCTGTCCTGTCTCTGGGGCAACTGTGACCACTGGAGCTATGGATGACTCCCAAGCAAGAGAGATAATGATGGCATGGGGAAAAGGTGCCTTGGGAGAGAGTTGATGGGACGGCAACATTCTGGGGAAGCAGGAATGGTCTCAGAGGGGATCCCGAGCCCTGGCTGACTACAATAAGATGTCCTTTCTGAAGTCCTTCCAACCTGAGTAAGGGACAGACCCCATTTTCAGTGCCAACAACAGAGATCCATTGTACAGGGGGAAGCAGTGGACTCAAGGAGAAAGGAAAGCCTCGAGAAAAGTTCAGGAGACAAAGTGGGAAGCCAGGTGCCATGCTGGGTGAGCCGCGCACGGTGAGGTCGTCCCAGACTCCAAAGTCCGGCAGTTGGGACTCAGAAGGTCTATGAAGAGACTTATCCTCTCTGTTCCTCCTTGTCCTCATCTGTGAAATGGGGATAATAATAACGCCTACCTCTTGGGGTTATTATGCGGAATGGGTGAGGTGCTACATGTAATGTGTCTAAGACAGCGCCTGGCACAAAGCAAGTGCTATATAAGCCTTAGCTCCTGGAATATTCCTGCAGTGTCTGTTCCTGTGCCTATCACCACAGAGAGCCACCCTTGAGCAGTGGGCTGGGCTGTAAGGGCATGGAAACGTCCAGCTTGGAAACTGAAAGGACAATCAAGCAGTCAGGCTCCGGAGGCCAGCTAACATTGTGCTCCGTGTAACTCCCCAAAGCGGCAGGATGGATTCATGGTCAGGACGGAAGGCACCAAGTCATCCAGGCCTGAGTTTGAATCCTGACCTCCTCTGTTTCCTGGCAGTTAGGTATTTGGGTTTGCCACTTAACCTCTCTGTACCTCAGTTTCCTCATTTGTAATGTGGGAGACTACAGGTTAAATATTTAGAATGGCACTCAGTGCTAGTTTTTATCACTACCATAGGCAGTAGAGAGCTTTGCACCTCTTATCTATGGAAACAGCGCTCTAAATGGATCTTTATTAATGCTGTTGAAGTAAGCGTCTTGTTTTGGTGGAATGTGGAAGATTCTTGCCTGATGCTTCTATGTATAGATCATGGCTGGCATTTCCCCAGGCTGGCCACTAGATGGCATGCATGCCCTTTCCCGTCTGACCTGAGCTGGGCCAGAATCAGAAAGAAGGTGCCAGAGATGGAAAGCTACCTTTTATGGGCTAGACACTGGGCCAGCCCTTTGCCTACATTCTTATTGACTCCTCACTGTAATACTCAGATTAAAAGAGATATTGAACCAAAATAGTAAGCATAGTGGATGCCACATGGTTAGGCCTCAAGAAACATCTTCTTCCTATTACTGTTGTTATTATTGCCATTTTTACAGTTAGGACTGAGGCACAGAGAGGAAAAGTAGGTAGATGGAGCCTGGATTCCAAGCTAGACCTTACTGACTACAAGTTCAGCATCTTTTCTCTAAACCTCATTTCAGGGGAAGCATTGGATGGCTGGACCTCACTTCACAGCTCTCCCTGCCTCCCATGTCCTCTTTGGCTCTGTTTTTCTGTCTCTTACTTCTTGTGTGGTCTTCAACTAGTTATTTAGACTTTCAGAGCTGTGCAGTCTGTACAATAGGGGTCACTGTGCCTTCCTTATTCTGGGGATACTTCAGAAATAGCAACTAGATCAGAGTTGATGCTCCATGGATGACAGTTACTGTTGTGAATGCCTTACAGGTTAGCACAACTAGGCTTCCTTCCTTTCCTTTCCTTTCCTTCCTTCCTTCCTTCCTTCCTTTCCTTCCTTCCTTCCTTCCATTCATCCTTCCTTCCATCTTTCCTTCCTCCTGCCTCTACCGCTCCTTCCCTTTCTTTCTTCTTTCTTTTCTTCCTTGCTCTCTCCCTCCCTCCCTCATGACCTCCCTCTCCTCCATGCAGTTGAACTACAGTGCACTTATGGTTCCTACCCTCATGGACCTTACAATCCAAATGTCCTAGTCTCTGTTTATTCCTGGGGCAATTCCACCCCCAGGGGGTCTTCTCTGTAGACCACAAGCCCAGGCCTGATCTACTCCCCCACTAGGCTGCTCCAAAAGCAAGCCTGCAGATTCTCTAGGTACTATGAAGTGCTGTCCGATCCTAGACTGACTGACTCCATTCTGTTTCACCAGTGACTTTCAAATTGGCTTTGGCATCAAAAGATTCTGCTAGGATGCCTGGAAGTCTTTGTGAGGGAAGCATGTGTTAGGAAGATGGGGTCATGATATAGGGTCCCTTGCTTAAGACAGAACAGCTCTGGTTTTATCTAATTTATATTCTGGGGTTACATGCAATACTCTGCCACGAAAGAAAACTATAAAAAACCACTCCCCTTTGCTATTAGAGGTAGGAGGGAGGCAAATTTTGAGGAAGTTCAGAGAAAATCTCCAGGAAAGAGAATATGTTTGAGAATATGTTTTAAAATTATTTTTCCAAGGTGCTAAGTGAAATAAGTCAGAGAAACACAAATAATGCATGGTATCTCTTACGTATGGAACCTTTAAAAAAAAAGGCATGAAACTCATAGAAACAGACAAAAGACAACAGATTAGTGATTGCCAACGGCTGGGGCTGGGGAAAATAAGGAGAGGTTGGTAAAAGGGTATATTTCAGCTATGAGGTAGATAAGGTCTGAGGACCTACTGTAAAACGTGGTGACTGTAGTTGTAACACTGTATTATATAACTGAAATTTGCTAAGAGAGTAGAGCTTAAATATTTTTACTAACCCCCAAAGGTAAATATGTGTGAGTTGACAGATATGTTAATTGACTAGATGGGGGAAATGCTTTCACAATGTATACCTATGTCAAATCACAACAATGTACACTTTAAATATCTTATAATTTTATCTGTCAGTTACACTTGAACAAGGCTGAAATTTTAAGAAATTAGTTTCCAAGGAAAATGGGATTCAACTTTTGAATTACAGTAATTTGGGGAGCCCACTTGCCCCCTCACTGGTTTGTCTAATTGGGGCTGATCCCATGCTTCTGACCTTCGGCCATGTCCTGCCAATCCCCGACTCAGGATGTTGCCCTCTCTGTGTTTCAGTGCCCTGGTTCCCAAGAACCATTCAAGAGCTCGACAGATTTGCCAACCAGATCCTCAGCTATGGAGCGGAACTGGATGCAGACCACCCTGTGAGTCCCCATGTCTGTGGTCCTTCCCATGAGATCCTTTCAGCCCACCCCTCCCCGCCCCTACTCCCCTCCCTGATCCCCAGCAATGTGTCTTCATTTGTTTGCTTGTACTACAGACATCTGGAGGGTGTCTTCTTGTACATCATCAGCACCGTCATTATCATGGTCATTTTTATTGTTGGAGCAAATATGGATCGGCCTCCAGAAACTATTGTTTATGTATAATATATGCATGTAGGTGTGTGTTTGCACACACACACATACACACACACACACACACACACGTAAATCATCTTTCCGGCTTTGTACAATTAAAGAGGTTCAGTTCAAGTGTTTGGGAAATAGTAAACCACTAACAACTCTGCCAGGTACAGCAGGGCAGTGAGGAGAGGTGACATTGGAACTGGATCCCCCAAACTGAGTAGAAGATGCTGAGGGAACAGTATATGTGAAGGCTCAGAGTCCTGAAAGTATCTGGAATATTTTGGAATGGCTGGCTGGTGCATGAGGTGTGAGGGTCAGATTTTAAAAGGTCTGATATACCAGGCAAAGAAGTCAGACTGCATCCCATCCCCTCCCCTGCATCCCCAGGGGAGCAGGTTGTTCTTTACTGGTTTCTGAGAAAAGGCCCAGGGTGGGGGGACTTTATCACCATTTTTTTTGTGTGGTGCAGGGGTTTGGGGAGGGGGAGCAGCTCAGGCTGGACTCAGGGTCAGGACCAGTTCTGACAGCCTCCATAGATGAAAAGTGCCACAGTCATATCGGCTGTCACTTACTCTCTGCCCAGGTAGATGGCTCCTTAATCTTTAAATGACTTGGAAGCTGTTTCATTACAGTGGTTTAGTGGAACTCAGTGAGAGCGTCTGCATTTCAGCAGTTTTCTTACATCTCTGTGGGTCTTTACAGTTGAGTGAATCGTGAACTTGCTCTTCACAAAGGCTCTGTGCAGTAAGCAAAGCAGATGTTCCCATTTTACAGGTAGACGCATTGAGGCCCAGTGAGAGTAAATGGGACTTTTCCAAGGTCCCATGCTAAGCTTCGGGTTTTAAGATTCCTAATCCAGCCCTCATGGTGCCAAAGACAAAGGTCTAGCCAGTGGCAGAAACGCTGGTGCTTTCTCAGAGACAAAGAGAGACCTATTTCTGGAGTAGACTGGCCTTTTCAAATATGAACAAGTGTTGCTTATTCTAACTCAAATAGTAAACCCCTGATAGTGGACTCAAAAATACAGAAAAGCATGAGAAGAAAATAAAGATCACCCATAATTCCAGTTATTTCCCTTTTTCTCTTGGTAGTATTCTGCATTTTTTTTTACAACGAGAAACTATTTTAGAAACAGAGGCGAGTTCCCTCCTGACACCCACCATCAAAATTGAAAAAAAGTATCCCCTATTGTCACACTGTCCGGAAACAATCAGTGTTAATTTTGGTGTGCTCCCTTTCTCTTCTCCACATCTCTTTCCCCCTCTCTTTCTATTATTTAGAAATTAATACATATTATTAAATTATATATATCATAAAATTATTATATATATAATTTTTTGTGCATTGCCATAACTTACTAAGCAGCCCCCAATGGCAAGCATTTAGGAAGTTTCTAGTCTTTCCCTAGGACAATAATTTGCTTGCCTGGGTATCTTGATGTGGGCTTTCCATAGCTTCCTTGATGCTTCCTTGTGAAACTACTTAGTCTAGGGATAGAAATTGTAGTTCAGTCTCCTAATATATATACTTCAGTACCTTATCGCCCCCAAAATAAAGCTGGATCCCCATTCACCTTCCTGGGGATGGTGCAGCCTTCTCCTGTGGCTCCTGGGGGCGCCAGACCTGAGCCAAATCCCCACTGACAGGTCTTCGGCCGTGGGCCTTGGGAGCAAAGCATCTGCAAAGATATTGTTCCCCTGGAAGACCTGTCTGGCCACCTTGGCCCAGTCAGTGGAAAATTAGCCCATCTTACCAGCCTCCAGACCTCCTGCCGTGACCCAAGACCCTTCTGCTGGTCACACTCACCGCTCACTTGGGGGAACCAGTATGGCCAGGAAAGAGGGAAGAGGTCACAGACATGGACATTTCCCTCCCTTTATCCTTGTGTCTCCTCAGGTAGATAAGCTGGTCTTAGAATTCTCTAGAATTCATTTCTCCTTACAGACCCAGCCCCTATCTTTGTTTCCCTGGCCTCTCACTGTGATGAATTTTATCATAAAAAAAACCCCATCTGTCTGGTACATGGTCCTCCCGATGAGGAGGCCAGGCTCTCTCTGTTCCTTCTTGTGGCTTTTCATCAGATCCTGGGAACTGATGGGCCAAGGACAGAGTAAACCCTCCAGAGTGCTCACAGGCCCTGGCTGCCATGTGTGAGGAGTGGCGGTGTTCTTCGCGAAAGGACCCTCTGTTCCGCTCTGTACCAGGTTCGCAGCATGCTCCCCTGCCCTTGGCAGTGTGCACTGACGTTTGACCCAATATCTCACTTCAAGGCCTCCAAAACAGCCACTCTGAAGAATGCGGCCAAGGAAGGATTGTTCCTGCCCCAGAGGGTAAAGGGCATCTGCCTGTGTGCGTTAGCCAAGTGGGAAAATAAATTAAGAGCTGCATTCCACTCCGTGCACACTGCCTTCTTTCCTTTGTTGCCTGTGTCTCGCCTTTCTTCCTTCCCCAGGCATTTACTGAGCGAGTGACATTCATAGCAAATGTTTTTTGAGCGTGGACTGTGTGCCGGCACTGTGCTAAATGCTCTCCCTGCATTTTTAAAATTTCGGTGTTATAACCATCCATCCTGGGAGGGTTGCGCTTTCCGATTTTCAGAGAAGTCTCAGACAGAGATGGCCGTGTGGTCTCACGTATATGGGAGCCGCCTCCCAGGCTATGTAAAGGAAAGGGGGCTGAAATGATGAATACGGCATGACCTCTGCCCTCCTGGGGCCTCCAGTTGTGGGGTGGAGGGAAAAGGGGTGTCCGCTCTTCCCAAAGGGGTGCCAGAGGTGACGGGGATACAACTGTAAGCTTGGTAGACAGAATCCAAGTGGTCTGTTTGATTTCCGTTCTCCAATGGACCCTTTCTCTGCCTGTTCCCCAGCGTCTGTGGTCCTGTCCCTGTTGTCTCCTTCACCTGGGGTAATTTTCCTCATCGTCTCACCTGTTCTTGCCCTGCTGGCAAACCTCTATTCGTTTTCTACGGCCTAGCTCATATGCTGGCCTCCCTGAAGACGTCGCTTCCACTGGCCCCTTCCCCAGGCTAAGTTTTCTGACACTGATGTCATAGAACTGTGTGTGCTGTGCTTTATACTTTGAGCACAGACTGTCAGAGAAAAATAAATTCACTTCCTCATGACTTGTAAAGGCATAAGACAGATACACGCGCGCACACACACACACACACACACGCGCGCGAAAGGGTCATATGCATGTTTCCCAAACTATAATCCACGAAAGAAATTTTTTTCATGATCAAAGGGAGAAACAGTATATGCTAGAACCCCATTTGAAGCATATGCAAGTTCTGTGATCTCATTAGGGATGTTGGAAAGTCCCGTAAACATGAACTCGTTCAACCTAATGTTTCTCAAACTTTTTTTTACTGATGGAACCCCTTTTTAATGGCATACCTAGCGATATTATCTAAAATGGTAGTGTTCCATGGAACGCAGTTCGGGTAATATTTAGTTTAAATCATAACACACAAAAAGTAGATGATTAGACACCAGGTTTAATGAGTCAGATGGCATGTACTATCACTGTGGACCGGAATGGTTAGGGAGGACTTCTGGAAAGAGGGAGAGGTGAGTGGAGTCTTGTAACAACTAGGGTAGGCTAACCGCTGATCAAACAATCCCCAAGTCACCATGGATTAACTGAAGGTGTATTTCCAGTGTAAGCCAGTAAGGAGATTTCTCCACACAGTCTTGCAGAGACTAAGCCCCTCCCACTTCAGGGCCATACCTTCCTCCAAGTCTCAGACCCTTTCTTTTTTTTTCTGCCAGCACCTGGGAAAAGAGAGACAATTGCTCCCAGGAGGTTTCTGTGGGCCATGTCTGGAGGTGACTCACATCCTTCACTCAAATTTCATTGACTGCAGCCCAGTCACATAGCCGCTAGGAACTTCAAAGAAGACTGAGAAATGTGGGTTAGCAATGTTCTCTGAAAGAGGGATGAGACACAGGCCTTCGGGAGCACCAGCAGCCTTGGCCACACAGATCCTAACCCCAGAGCTCCCTATGCCAGCTCCACTGGCACCTACACCAGTGTCTAGACTGAAGATTCACATGAGGGGGTGCTTTCTGGTGGAGAAAATATCAATCAGCAGTACTGTGCCTCTGTGTTATTTCTTCTACTATCCAAAGGTCTCAAACTGTTTTTTAGTCTTTCAGATGTAGGTACGGAGTTTCTCTTCTCTCCAGAAAGAGCCTTGCTCTTCCCTGAGTGGAGGGCTATCATTCTAGTACTCCTCTCCTCTTCCTTTCTGCCAATTAAAATTCTCCACCCGAAGGCCCCATTAAAGTCTATTCTAAAGATGTCGGCCAGTTATCAAAGACTTGTGGCCCTCCTACTAAGTTGCTCTGTCCAAACGTAATTTTCAATAAAGTAAAAACAACTATCATGCAGGTATATAGTCAACATCGGTCAAAAATCTATTAGCTCAGTAGCGAGGGAACCAGCAAGATGACGATGTTGGTGCAAAGGAAGCTATAAGAGACTAAATTATGGATGGTCATTGAAAAATTGAGTGCTGGAGCAAGACCACAGAGATGGAGTTACAAGTGATTAATGCTCTCAAAGGCAAGAAAGCCATAACTGTGAGTGTTTTTATCTACCGGACATAAATCATTTGCAACTTGATCATAAAATAAATCTTCTGCTACTTGCCCATCTTCTGTAAGTTGGCATCTAACCCTGAAGAATCTGGGCCTTACTAAGTAGTAAATTGCCCATCAGACAGATATACATGCCTCTAGAGCTTACCGTGAACTCGTTAGGCAATGATCTAATGTGACTTTGGAAAGGCACATGGTAATTTTTTTGCGTAATTTTTTAACAGCTCCTACCCAGAAGTATGCTGAGTTATGCCATGCACTTAAAATCTAGTGATAAGTAAGACTAACAGAGTCCTGAGTTTAATGATATTAACAAGTATAATGATTGTCTGAAAGGAGAAACACTCAGGTTGTTGAGAAAGTGTATTGTAGGGGAAAATCAATAAGTTTGGGGAAAAGCAAAGAAGGTCTATAAAATGCAATCGAACCAGATGGAAAGGCCAATTAGTAGCTTATTGGTCTAGAAGAATGGGGAAGGGTATTTCAATAACAGGGAACAGCATGTGTAAAGGCCCTGATGTGGCAAAAAGCCTGGTGGGTTTAAAGATTAAAAATAAAACCAACTGGGACAAATTTGGGACATAGTATGCAGGACTACCATTGTAGTTCAACACAGAATTGGAAATGTAGGAAAAGCCAGATTGCATAATGCCTTGTGGACTGTGTTAAAAATTTTGGACTTTACCCTTAAATTGATGAGAAGCCATTGAGAGTTTTTAAAGATGAGAGTGACTGCACCAGATCTGTACTTTGCAAATCTACCGGGGCTGCATGAGGGGGGAGGTATGGAAAGGACACAAAGAAAGTCCACTTGGAAAGCAGTTGTGCTAGCCCAGGCAAGAAGTGATGGGGTCCTGAATGAAGGGACAGCAGTGAGGATAAAGTAAAAAGGACAGACTTAAGATATTTGGAAGGAAGAATGGACTAAGATTGGTTATGGGATGTGAAGGAAGAGAGGAGGAGAGAAGTAAAACAATGACTCTCAGGTTATTGGCTTGGGCAACCAGGTATCTGAATCCTTTCCAAAACAGACTTTGTGGCTTTATAGGTGGTAGGCACGGCCAGCAACAGAGAGTGGGCAAGGGGCGGGGCTGTTGTTGGTGCTGCCGTGGTCTGTTGGTTTGCACATCTCTGGGCGGGGTCTGCAGGATGGCAATGGCAGTTACTAAACCACTTTGAGACTCTTGTCTCCTGTGTACCACCCTTTCTCCACTTGGTGTGGGGCTGATGGAATGCAAAAAGTCTCTCATTGTTGGCATAGATGGAATATAAATAGGAAAGAAAGAATTGTACAGATGCTGTTTAGAAGGCCCGACCGTGGGTGGTGGGGCTCAGTGACCCTCTCCAGACTCTATCCTTTTTATGTTCTGAACCAGACTTCTCAGCTTTTGAATTTTCCACCATTTTGCACAAATGTGTCATTTTTTGATTGTCTCCTTTGTGTTCAGAATTTTACTTGGTGCCCTGCGTACCTTACCTACTCTAACCCACCCAACACCATGAGGGAGCTGGAGCTAACAGTCTCACTTTACTGATGAAGAAACGTAGGCTCTGAGAATCGAACTGGCCAACCTCAAGCCAAGCTCCTAGTGACTGGGGTTAGTAATCCACCCAGCCTGCCTGACTTGAAAACCCCTGTTCTCCTTGCTAGTCTAAAGATGGCATTTCTGAGATTTAACCTCAGCCATGATATCAAGAAAGGGTAACATGAAAAGCTCAGTATGAAATACCCAGAAGACTTTTCCGAACGGTTACCTGCTCCCTGAAATCCCCACAAAAACAGAACCACACACGTCAACACCCAAGTCACAAAAATGCTGAGATTTAGGAAAGTGATTGCATGTAGACTGCCTCCTGTAGAATTCCCTCCACTTTGTCCCTTCCACTCCTCCCCCCCCCCCTTCCCCACTCCTCCTTCACCAACAATATATTTTCCTGTCAAAACATACTTGGTTACACGCAGTGCAACCAAAATTGCTGCTATTAGCTTAATTGAGACAGGGTGATTATAAATAAATTACATGCAGTGCTACTGAAATTGCTGCTATTAGCTTAATTGAGACAGGATGATTAGTCATCATCAACTGAAGCTTAATTCAGAGTGTACTGTGCATGGCTGCAGAGATCCTGTGGTCATCTGGCTGCCCAAAGGATCAAGGCCAAACCAACAAGAGATGGACTTCGGGGCCACAGCTCCCTTTCCCTGGCAACCGAGAGAACAAAAGTCCTTGCAGCCTGGTTGGGGGGGGGGGCGTTCTTGACGGCTGATAATGAACTTCTTAGGCACTTTGAGCTGGAAAGGACTGTGGTTAGAAACGTTCCCTGTGGAAAATCTGTGTAGAAAAGTATATATGTACGTGTGTCGACGTATCTCAGTATGTGAATCTTCCGTGGCTTCCTCACAATGATTCGAGACGGATTTGTAATGCTGTTTTACTTTTTTTACTAATTATAAAAGAAATCCGTACTCACAGTACAAAACCTCAAAAGCATGAATCGTATAGAAAAATCAAGGTTACTCTCTCATTTTTGTAACGTTTGTTAGGCCCTGGTGTACTTTTTCCATCACTTCATTTGTACATTCCCTCCATCATAGTTGATACCTCCTGGATATGCAATTTTATATTAAACTTTTTTTTCACTGATGAAAATATCTTCAAACTACCTAGACAACATACATTATGGATCAAAGATAAAGAGCCAAATAGGGCAGAGAGATTGTCATGGGCTTCTCACTCCTGGAGGCAGCATGATGAAGTGAAAATCCACTGGTTAAGGGAGATCTTCCCTCACCCCCCTGGTTTCCTGCCTCAACCCTCAAACCTCAGCTCGTCAGCCATGGTGCAAACAGAAAACTCCCATGGAGGTGCTCCGTGGGCTTCATTTTTCTCATATCTTGATCAAAATATAGAAATATTCTCCAAGACGGCTTATAGGTGCAAAAGTCTATGCTGTATACTTAAGGGCTGGGGAGAGCCATTTATTACAGACTGTTATTTTTTTTTTTAATTTTTGTTTATGTTTATTTATTTCTGAGACAGAGAGAGACAGAGCATGAGTGGGGAAGGGGCAGAGAGAGAGAGGGAGACACAGAATCAGAAGCAGGCTCCAGGCTCTGAGCTGTCAGCACAGAGCCTGACGTGGGGCTCGAACTCACAAACCGTGAGATCATGACCTGAGCCAAAGTCGGTCACTCAACCGACTGAGTCACCCAGGCGCCCCTATTACAGACTGTTAAATAAGACTTGTAGGTGAGGATGACTGTGGTCACCAGACCTTAATGACTGGCAAGTATTAAGTTCATATTTTGAATCCTAACTATGGAGATGTGTTCTTCCTTTAGCCCAGTAGGCAGGCTCCTAAAGGGATGCATTCAGTGCTGCTTGGAAATCAAATCATGGTGCCCAGTTTACTTACTGCATCATCCCAAGGCAACTTATCTTCATCCAATAGAAGGGCACCAAGGGTAGTTTTAAGTTTTCAGATTCCTAAGCCTTCCTTCCTGTGATTAATGACTCCAAACCATTCAGCATTGTGAGGAAAACCGAAGAGCTATATTTTGTAATAGCTGTGTCATGGAATGTTTTCCAAACTGAATAATCACTTAATTTACTTGGGATTTGAGTTTGGAATAAGAATACGTAGTAATTTTAATTTTCTGGTGTGAAACATTTAGATTTCTCTTTCTCAAAATATATCTTAAGAAACAAACTAAGACATTCTTTCTTCCCTCCCTCCCTCTGATCATCCCTTCCTCCTTCCTTCTTTCCCTTTTTCAACAAGTGTTTGTAGTTCTTTCTGTATGGCGGACTTTATGCTACAGACTCTCAGATTACATATATATATGGACCCTGGTTCTTTGGAACTGCTGGCAGACTCTGATTGAAAACAATGACACCACCACCAACAAAATAACCAACCAACCAGCCAATCAGACAAGACAAAACAAGAAAATATCTAAAAATCAGGGAGTACTTATCTTTTAAAAATACTTCTCTAAATATGACACTCCATGATGCAAGCCCTTGTTTATGATTCATCAACACCTTGGTTTGAAGGGAAGGTGGGGCAGGTGGTAGAGGTCCTCCCTTATTGGGAAATTCTTGGAATGAACAAAGTAAGTTCTAGTATTTTGCTAGTCTCTTGTTTTTCTAAAATTCAGGTACTATCATTTTTTTGGTAAAATACCCCCCCTCCCTTTCCAGGTTTATTAAGATATAATTGACATATAACATTGTGTAACTTTAAAGTGTATAACGTGATGATTTCATACACATATATATCGCAAAATGATTATAACAGTAAGGTTAGTTAACACCTCTGTCGCTTCACATGATTGCCATTTGTGTGTGTATGTGTGTATGTGTGTGTGTGTGTGTGTGTGTGTGTGTGATGAGAATATTTAAGATCTACTCTGTTACCAACTTCCAAGTATATAATACAGTATTATTAATTATAGCTACTATGCTGTACATTACATTTCCAGAACTTACTCATCTTACAATTGCAAGTCTGTACCCTTTGACCAACATCTGCTCATTTCTCCCACCCCAGCCCCTGGCAACCACCATTCGACTTTGCTTCTATGAATTCAGCTTTTTTTCAATTTTACATAGAAGTAAGACAATGCAGTATTTGTATTTCTCCGTCTGACTTACTTAGCATAATAACTTCACAAGTCATCCATGTTGTCGGAAGTGGCAGGATTTCCTTCTTTTATGGTTGAGTGGTAGGATATATATATGTATTATATTACTATACTATATATTATATATTATAATACATGTGATATATATGTGTACATCTTCTTCATCCTTTCGTCTATTGACAGACACTTAGGTTGTTTCCATATGTTGGCTATTATGAGTAATGCTATAGTGAACATGGAATATAGATATCTCTTCAAGATCTTATTTTCATTTCCTCTAGATGGAAACCCAGAAGTGAGACTGCTGCTTCATATGGTAGTTCTGTATTTAATTTTTTGAGGAAGCTTCATACTGTTTTCCATAGTGGCTGCACCAATATACATTCCCATATGCAACGTGAGGGCTCCCTTTCTTCCATATCCTCACTCATTCTCTCTTGTCTTTATGATGATAGCCATTCTAAAAGGTGTCAGGTGGTATCTCATTGTGGTTTCGATTTACATTTCCCTGAAGATGAGTGTTGGGTGTCTTCTCAGGTACTTACTGACTATGTGTATTCCGTCTTTAGAAAATGTCTCTTCAGTTCTATGGCTTATTTTTTAAATGGAAAACTTAGGGCTGCGTTGTATGAGTTACTTATATATTTTAGGTATTTACCTTATATTAGATATATGGTTTGCAAAATTTTTTTCACATTCCATTGGTTGCCTTTTCATTTGGTTGGTTGTTTCTTTTACAGTGCAAAAGTATTAGTTTGACATAGTCCTACTGGTTGACTTTTACTTTGTTGCTTGTACTTCTGGCGTTATATCCAGAAAAATTATTTTCAAGAAGCAATCCTTCTTGAGAAAGAAGAACAAAGGTGGAGGTGTCACATGTCTTGATTTCAAATTATATTACAAAGTTATACAAATCAAAACAGTATGGTACTGGCATAAATTGACCAATGGAACAGAATCGAGAGCCCAGAAGTAAAGCCATGCATATGCAGTCAGCTAATAGTTGACAAGGGAGCCAAGAATACTCAATTGGGAATGGATGATAGTCTCTTCAGTAAATGGAGTTGGGAAAACTGGATATTCACATGCAAAAGAATGAAATTAGATGCCTATCTGACACCCCTTGCAAAAATTAACTTGAAATGGATTAAAGACTTAAGTGCAAGACCTTAAACCATAGGACTCCTAGAAGAAAGTGCAGGGAAAATGCCCTTTTAATTAATTGGGCTCATCTCTGACTAAGGTATACGTCCCACCAACACTGAAAGACACCCTTGGCTTCTTTCCACTCTTCAGAAATATGCTGCTTTTGGGCGTGCCCGGGTGATTCAGTCGGTTGAGCATCTGACTCTTGATCTTGGCTCCAGTCATGATCTCACGGTTCGTGGGATCGAGCCCCGCCTCAGGCTCCATGCTGAGTGTGGAGCCCGCTTGGGAGTCTCTCTCTCTTCCTCTCTCTCTGCCCCTCCCCCACTCACATGCCCCCCCCCCTCAAATAAATTATATATATATAATATATATTATGTATATATATATAAAAGAAACATGCTGCTTATGATTGTTGGGGGAAAGGCTGTCTGCCGGTGGGTGAGCCTCAAAGGAGAAATGATTATCTTCATTTTTCTATATTGAGATTGATTTCTCAGGTGAGCCCCTGCTGCGGTATAAAGGTTGACCCTGAAGTGCAATGAAAACAGCATGAAACTGGGTGCTTCAAACCCTGGTCTCATCTTTGCTTGACTCCTTTTCCTGGGCCACTGTTTACGCTGGATGCATGAGGATAATCATACTGAGCTACCATGCAGGATTTTTGTGGGACTTACAGATACAGTAAGTCCCTAGCACACATAGACAGGCATAAAATAAAGACCCAATAAATACTATTTTAAAAAATTGCAATAGCAGCAAGCATGTACCTGTTTGTTTATTAAGAAGCTGAGGAAGGAGAGCAGGGCTGTCAGAGCTCACAGAGCCCCCATTCAAATCCCACAGGGACATGCTAGGCCTCTCTGCCCAAGCCTTGAGAAGTCAAGTGTCTCCTCTCTCCTAGGGTTTTAAGGATCCTGTGTATCGAGCAAGACGGAAGCAGTTTGCTGACATTGCCTACAGCTACCGACAGTAAGTCCACTTTGCTGGTCTTGGGGAAGAGAGAAGCGCACGCTCCTGGCTTACCTTTTCCTTGCCCAAGTTTGGAAAATACCAGCATAGAGAGTCCTGCCTTCGGTGTGCGGGCGTGCGCGCCTGTGTGTGTGTGTGTGTGTGTGTGTGTGCGCGCGCGCGCATGTGTGTTTAAACCCTCCCTTTAATAACACATGTTTCAAAAAAAAATTGCTGCTAGACAAAACAAAATTACCCACGGTGCCGGGCCGGCCTTCTCCCCAGCTTTGTTGTGTCCTTATGCGCTAACATCTGAAGTAATTACAAAAGGCCTCGCCCTGAATAACACAGCCTCTGGTATTCTCCACATTAAACAGGGAAGAAGGAAAAAGAGAATCATTTACATTCAAGGAGGAGTTGGCTGCTTTACTGAAATAATGAATCGTTTGAGGTTTTAGATGAGCCGTGCCTCAGCGTTCTTCTTTGATCTGATCTGACCCAGCTGCGAAGGGCAATTTTCAGAGGAGCTTATTGTTTTCTGTCTGGGATTCTACCCTATTTTAGCCAAAGGAAAATGCAAATATCAAAGATGTCAGTTTGGGAAGGGAGCTGTTTTTGCTGTTTTGAGCCCTCAGGAACTACAGAAATGCTACCACGGGGAAACAGCGTTTGAGGCCTGAGCTCCATTCCTGAGTTAAGACGTGAGAAAAGACATGCTCAAGATGAGACATAAATGTTGACCAGGATCCGGGACACCTGGGTGGCTCAGTCGGTTAAGCATCTGACTCTTGATTTCAGCTTAGGCCATGACTTCATGGTTCGTGGGTTTGAGCCCTATGTCAGGCTCTGCGCTGGAGCCTGCTTGGGATCCTCTCTCTCTCTCTCTCTCTCTCATCCTCTCTCTCTCTCTCTCTCTCTCTCTCTCTGTGTCTCATTCTCTCTCCCCCCCCCACCCGCCCATCTCATTCTCTCTCTAAATAAATAAATAAAAATTTTTAAAAAGTTGACCAGAACCCTGAGGGATGGTACTTTAACAGCTTTGATAGATTCTGAGGGCGATGAAAATAATAGGGCTCTGTTGACTGAATACAAAGTTACCGTCCAGATGGAAAGACCTCCGGAGAAAATAAGACAATTCCCTTCTCTGAATGACTCCCAGCAGTGGAAAGATCCAGAACTTTGGTTAAACCTGATTTTGGTTAAACCTAGGCCCATTTGGGTTTGGGGCCTTGGCTTGTGACAAACAGGAACCACAGAACATGGCAACCTCTCCCCACTTTGCCTTTGCCCTAACATGGTCAGGTGAACACCATCAAATCGGGTATAGACAGGAGCCTTTTTCAGGTAGCCAATAATAATAATAACTTAAATTTATGATCTCCTTGCTCTGTCTGGGGCTTTGTTAAATGCTTTGCTTACATTATTTCATTATCTTATTTAGTCTTAATAATAATTCCCTGGTTTTCAGATGGGAAAAGTAATGCTCAATACAGTTAAGTAACTTACCAAGGTCATAATATAACTAGTAGGTGACATCATCCCCTTTTGAATTCAGATTTCTCTAACTCCAAAGTCATTCTTACCCACTTCCCTGAGCGCCGGGATTCTCAGCGTCAGGAGACCACACTTCTCCATATAATCCAGGAGCTGCTTAGGAAGGACATTCACTTACTGCCTGGCTCTTGCGATTTGAGGAGAGAAACTGATCCCCTAACCTTCTTTCCATAAAAATGTTAAACCTGGGGCACCTGGGTGGCTCAGTCAGTTAAACGTCTGACATCAGCTCAGGTCATAATCTTACAGTTTGTGAGTTCAAGCACCACATCTGGCCGTCTGCTGTCAGCGCAGAGCCCGCCTCAGATTCTCCGTCCACCTCCTTCTGTCTGTCCCTCTCTTGCTCATGCTTTCTCTCTCTCAAACATAAGTAAACATTTAAAAAAATAAATAAAAATGTGAAACCTAATGGAGAAGCCTGGAATGGATTGAATGCCTCACCATTCTCCTTGTTTATCAAGTAAGTTAAATTGATTATTGAAAACCATCCATGGGGACGCCTGGGTGGCTCAGTCGGTTGAGCGTCCGACTTCAGCTCAGGTCACGATCTCGCGGTCTGTGAGTTCGAGCCCCGCGTCAGGCTCTGGGCTGATGGCTCGGAGCCTGGAGCCTGCTTCCGATTCTGTGTCTCCCTCTCTCTCTGCCCCTCCCCCGTTCATGCTCTGTCTCTTTCTGTCTCAAAAGTAAATAAATGTTAAAAAAATTAAAAAAAAAAAAAAAGAAAACCATCCATGGATGCCTGGCTCTCTGAGAATCGTTAGAGACCTTCTAGTCAATTTCCCCATTTTTACAAATGAATCTCAGATGGTTAAGTGATGTGGCCAAGGTCATGTGGCTAGTAGGGCTGAACTTGTTCTCAAATTCAAAGCCTATTTCAGAACTCGTTTTAGCTCCTCTCTTTTAAACTTCTGACCCTGTTTACCATCCCTTTCTTCTTTGAAATGGTCTCTTAGCTCAGTATCTGGCACAGTGGATTTTCATTATTCGAGGATTACTTGCTTCATTTATTTGAGACCTCCAATTCAATTCTTGTGGCACTTTTGCAATCATTCCCAGACATGCACAGAGTGGGGGAAGATTGGAGTTGCCTGATGCACGAGGTCTCAGACTGAACAAGGTGACACTGCCTTCTTATTTCAGCTTCTATACTATAAACAACTATTCTTTTTTTTTTTTAATTTTTTTTTCAACGTTTTTATTTATTTTTGGGACAGAGAGAGACAGAGCATGAACGGGGGAGGGGCAGAGAGAGAGGGAGACACAGAATCGGAAACAGGCTCCAGGCTCCGAGCCGTCAGCCCAGAGCCTGACGTGGGGCTCGAACTCACGGACCGCGAGATCGTGACCTGGCTGAAGTCGGACGCTTAACCGACTGCGCCACCCAGGCGCCCCACAACTATTCTTATTGAAGTCTATTTAGATTAGAGACCCGGTTGCCGAATTTTTGCATTTTTTTGTTGATCATTTTCCCGTTTAAAATGCCCCCCTCCCCCCAGCACAGTGGTGAAGTGCCGTCTAGGGTTCCTAAGTGTGAGAAGGCTGAACACATTTTCCATAATGTGTTTATGGAAAAAATGCGTGTGTTAGATAAGCTTCGTTCAGGCAGGAGTTATAGTGCTGTCGAGATCAATGTTAGTGAATCAGCCGTATATATTAATAAGATTTCTTTATACAAAAGCCCACACAAAATGAAGTTAGGTGTTATTAGTTGATGAAAATGTGGTGAGAGCTCATGGGACCCTAGTCCTGTATTTCTTCTGGACCAGTGGCTCTGCGTTCAGAGTTCAGCTCAGAGCTCATGGTGACCTTAAGTAGCACAACTACCACATATAAAGAGAATCAAATGTATTCTACTCTCTACTGATTTCCCTCCCTCCTTTCTGAGGTTTGTTCCCAGTTCTCCCTGGCCTGTTCATCTCACCCCAGAGCTTGTAATGTCTTTCAGACTCAACTTTGGCCCTCTTCCTTGGTTTCTGCCACCCTCCATACCAATAGCCCCCACATTCAGATCTCTGGCACTTTCCGCATGGGGAATGAGGCCCAAGCTCCTGCGTTATGAGTCATGGAACCACAGGATATTGATCACGTGACGGAATGTATCTACTAAGTTCCAGGGCCCACCCCAAGAGCAAGACCCACAGAGCCCATGCCCTCTGGGGAATACGGGGAAGGCAGTGACAAAAGTAACAGTAAACGAGATAGGTATAGGTGTTCCCAAAGTTAAAACTTGGCTGTCCCGAGGCCGTATAATTAGGAGTTGGAATGTAGATTGGGCAACTAGGTCAGCGGGAAGTAAAGTTTCGGCTGAGAATTAAAGATTGAGCTGGAGTTTACAGCCAAAGAGAATGGGAGTAGTGAAGGAGAGAGGGTGGCCCGTTTAGCTACAGGGCTTTTGTTTTGAGATGTGAATATTTGGGGCCAGAGTCAATTCCTATAGAGAGTAAAGAAGCAACTAACCCCCACCACTGCTAACTAACGACCTCTACCTCTTCTCCGCCCATCTGCCGTGTGGCGCTCCGACTCTCCTGCCCAAGAACATTTAATGAAAGTCTTAAAACATCAGATTGAAGAGGCGCTGAAAAATGGCAGTTGCAGTTCTGAGGCACCAAATTATTTGTCTTGTAATAATTACCTATGTGGGAAGATCTGGTGTAAAATAAGACTCCAAGGAGAGGGAAGGCTATGCCAGGTGCTGGAGTATCTTGAATGCCGTATTTGGTTGGTGAAATAATTCAGAAACAACGTCGTCTACTTAAAACACTTTTTTGAAGAAGGATCCTAGTTGGCTTAACTAGATATCTCTTCCTTATTTCAAACTAAATGGACACTCTACCTAAATTGTCTTAGTTTAGTTTACTTAATCAGACCATGACTTGATGAGAATAATTGACAATTTCTTCAAAGATCAAGGATCTTATGAAACCTCAGGTCTCTTGATGGAAGTGGAAGATGGAATAAAATGTGCTGTGTTTACTTTCTAAGTAAACCATGGAACTTAGTGTGTACGTATGAGACAGAGAGAGAAAATAAATTCTGAAATGTTTACTACATCCAGACAGCACTTCAGAGATGACGTATTTGATTCTTATTACAATATTACAAGATGGATTTGACTGTCCTTATGTTGAATATATATATGGCTCAGAAAGTGGCAATAACTTGCTCAAGTTGCCACACGCTTCTGTCCCTCCCACCCTCCCTCCCTCTCTCTGACTCTGTAGTCCTCTGCATTGGCCCTGCTCTCTGGCCATCGGTGGCGTCTCTATTGGAGGTGGGCCCAGAACCACCAGGCTGACACCTCAACACAATTAGAGGTTCTATCTCCTTCCAACAGGTTCCACAAAAGTTTTCTCTGTGAGTCTCATTGGCTCTGATTAGAACATGGGCCCGTCTGTCAGCCACTGTCTGTGACCAGGGAAATGAGATGCTCTAAATAGCCAGGCCTGGTCACATGCCCAGGTAAGAGTGGTGGAGTCTCCTCCCACTTGAACCTGAGGCTGGGAGGGGAGGAGGCTGCTTTACTGGAAGAATGGGGAAGGGACATGGCACACCCTGGAAAGGTAACTATTAACCAAAGGGACATCATGGTACCCAGGATGTTACTATCTCTTTTTTTTTTAATTTTTTTTTAGCGTTTATTTATTTTTGAGACAGAGAGAGACAGAGCATGAACAGGGGAGGGGCAGAGAGAGAGGGAGACACAGAGTCTGAAACAGGCTCCAGGCTCTGAGCTGTCAGCACAGAGCGCGACGCGGGGCTCGAACTCACGGACCATGAGATCATGACCTGAGCCGAAGTCAGATGCTTAACCGCTTAACCGACCGAGCCACCCAGGTGCCCCTGTTACTATCTCTTAAAATTGTATTATCAAATAGCAAATCACCTTTCTTTTTAACGTTTTTATTTATTTATTTATTTTTGGGACAGAGAGAGAGACAGAGCATGAATGGGGGAGGGGCAGAGAGAGAGAGGGAGACACAGAATCGGAAACAGGCTCCAGGCTCTGAGCCATCAGCCCAGAGCCCGATGCGGGGCTCGAACTCACAGACCGCGAGATCGTGACCTGGCTGAAGTCGGACGCTTAACCGACTGCGCCACCCAGGCGCCCCTCACCTTTCTTTTTAAATAAGACTTAGTTATGATAATTATCCATTACCCAGTGGTATTATTATTTGTCAGCACCAATATTTGGTACTTTGTACATAGTATTTCACCTAATTCTCCTCTATACCTCCCAAATAGTTACTTATCAGCCTATGTACCAGTGGCACAGACTAGATTTAGAGAGGTTTTCTAAACTTCCAGAGCATTTATTCAGCTAGGAACTTGTAGAGCCAAGTAGTGAACCCTTCTCTGTCCATGTTTGAAGCCTGCTTTTTCCCTCCATCAGCACTTAGCCCGGAAATAATGGTGCATCCTCAGGCAGGGGCTTGCCTGATGTTTTCTTTTCACAAACCCTGCTGGCCATTATAGGGTCTTCTGAGTTTGTGTTGCTTTCAATGCATCAGCAAAAATCTGTCCTAATCTCTGCCCACCTTTCTGTGGAACATAACACTGACTTTGCTTTAATGGCCTTGGATGAGCTACAGCTTCGAAAGGGCAGGAGAAACCTAGTTTGGAGCCTGAGGATGATCCACGCTGAGAATGATCCAGATTCTTAAGCGAAAAGTTCTGCCTCGTCCTAGACACTGTGTACCCTGTTAGGAAACAGGTCTGTAGTGCAAAGAACAGTCGCTAGATTTTTAAAAGTCAGGCTCTGTTTGATTTTCATTTGTTTTTACTCTTGAGAACACAGCTCATTCTTAGATGTTTTTCAAAAGGACCTTTTGAACTACTGACTCTCAAAGCATAGTGTATCCCCTGGAAGCTTATTGCAGTCCAGATGCCTGGGCTTTCTCCTCCCCCACAGATTCAGGATCTATGGGACAGGGTCCAACATATGTATTTTAACCAGCTCCCTGTAGCTCTGTTATGTCATAACAGAAGATGCTACAAAAGCAGATCTTATACCTGGCATGGGTTTAAATCCCTAAGGTCAGAAATATCAAATCTAGGGGCACCTGAGTGGCTCAGTCTGTTAAGCGTCCAACTTTGGCTCAGCTCATAATCTCACGGTTCATGAGTTCGAGCCTCATGTCGGACTCTGTGCTGACAGCTCAGAGCCTGGAGCTTGTTTCAGATTCTGTCTGTCTGTCTGTCTGTCTCTCTGCCCCTCCCCCACTCATGCTCTGTCTGTCTGTCTCTCTCAAAAATAAATAAAACATTAAAAAAATTAAAAAAAAAGAAATATCAAATCTAGCAAGCGCATGCCCACTAAACAAGGGTCTCAGGCTCACAGTCCATATATTAAATCCACTTTAGACCGCAGATATAATTGCATTAGTTGACATAATGCAAAACACGATATTGCTTTACTTGAACTTGGATGCCTTTGTTTAGAAAGAGGATGTGCCTTTCAGTTGTCTTGGCTGCCACCCTCCACTGTCCATACCCACTACTTTGCCCATTTACGTTACCCGCTGGGCCCTTGCAGTTAAGTGAATTTCTACTCTGGGTAAACAATTGGAGAGAGAGAAGAGCAGAAAGGCCAAGTGATTTTCCAAAGCGAGAACAAATCTCTGGTGTGGTTGGTGAGTTGAGAGCTTGTATCGTGGCTTAGCCAAATTGCATGAATGTTTCCTATATCAAGAAGTGGAACTTTCTTCTTTTGAATAACTTATGAAACCCCCTGTAGTCTGTGACGGTTCACAGATTCTGGACCTTCCTCCCTCTGCTAATGCTCCTTCTTCCTCTGCTTTACACCTGCCTTTCTGGAGACAAATCTTTCATGCCTGTATTCCAGTGGGCAGCCCATCCCTCGAGTGGAATACACAGAGGAAGAAAAGAAAACCTGGGGGACGGTGTTCAGGACCCTGAAGTCCTTGTATAAAACTCATGCTTGCTATGAGCACAATCACATCTTCCCACTTCTGGAAAAGTACTGTGGCTTCCGCGAAGATAACATTCCCCAGCTGGAAGAGGTTTCTCAATTTCTGCAGAGTAAGTCTACTTCAGGGGCAAAAGTGGGGGGAGCAGAAGGGAAGGGAAAGGGAAGAAAGTAAATCACAGCTAGTACCAGGGTATGTGTGGTGATGCAGGCAGGTTGATGGTCGGAAAAACAAATCTCACTGCTGGGCTCTGCCTCACCACCAGCTTCCACGGTTAATCCACTCTCATCCAAGACAAGGCATCGTGTGTGGGTTTTGCCGTATCCCTGTCCCTGAAAAGCATTTTTTTTTCCCATTCTCAAAGTCCCAGGTGCCCAGGCAGAGTTCTCCTCGCAGTTCCCTCTGGGTTATAGATGGCTGCAGTGTGCTTTGTGTACGAAATGTGTTATTTGTGGCAGTACCAAGAGCCCTGAGCTCTAAATCCATGCCTCTGACTAGTAGGAATCTTGCTTTGACCCCATCTAGTTGGGTGAACCTGCCTCAGTTTGCTCACCTGTCAAATAGAGACCGTCTCGTAGGGAAATTGTGGGAATGAAAAAAGACGTAGTAAGTGAAAACACCCAGCATGGTGCTACATATACAGGGGGTGCTCAGTGAATTTGGGCTGAATTGGAATCTGAGTAACTCTTGGGGGGAAAACATTATTGGGATGCCTGGCCTCTGCACATCATTTCCAAGTGAGGTAAGTATTTTCCTTTCTGCCTGGAGACATTAATTTGGCAAAACCAAGATAAGACCCACCAGCTAACGCATACTAAACACCTAGTATGTGGCAGGTAGAATGAGAGAAAGTAGGAGGACAGACCACAGGTTTACAGAAATGAAGAAGTTTCTATGGCTCTGAGCTGTGTGGAAATGGTATGGCCGGCTCTGGGGCAAGGAGCCAGGGAAATTATGTGGCAGGGAAGGAAGTGGCAGCTGGGATAGACTGGGGATGAGCTAGATGAGCTTTGGGTCCCTTCTATCTAGAGGGTCTCTACTTGCCAGTTGAAGAGGGAAATGAGAGGCCAAGCAGAGTGAATTTCAGCCTGCAGGTCCAAGGAACATAGGCAGATGGACAGCAGGTCCTAAAGGCATGCTCTGGCTAAATATCCATTTTGCCATGACCGATAGTGAGATAACAAAGTGGTAACACTAGCAGCTGGGGAGTTACAGAGAAGTCATTCAGAGAACAGACTTTGGAGCCAGACTGACTGTAGATGTAACCTTGGACAAGAAATTAAACTTCTCTGTGTCTCAGCTTTCCCATCTGTAAAGTGGGAATAATACAAGTATCTACCTTGTAGGGTTATTAGGAGGATTAGTTAGTAGATATAAAGTGCTTAGAACAGCATGGCAGGTAGTATATGGTGCTAGCTATCATTACCATCATCATCGTCGTCATCATCATCATCATCATCACCATCATCACTGATTATTATTCTCTTTCCAAGTTTGCAACAAATTGGGAGACAGATAATTGGAACCAGAGAGAGGATCAAAATGTCAACTTTATTACTGATAAAAGCTACTTAGAGAATGCGGTGTGGATGTACAAACAAAATGAACTTCCTAATATTTCACCTCTGAATTATGTAAACTTATCTACCAATTCATGGTCAAGTGTATATTCCATTGCATGGCCAAGAGCAGACCAGAATGTGCACCTCTGTGAGCAGACAGGTGAGAAAGGACCAAAGAGGTCACACGGAGAACATTCATTTTCTCTTCCCAAATGCTCCAATCAGACAAGTCCTTGCTCTTTGAGGGGTGTATATGTGAAGGGCAGTAAAGAAGCTGGAAGTATTCCTTTCATCCTTTTCCCTTCTGGAAGTGGAGTGAAAAGTCCCTTTCAACTCTAAAGACATGAGAAATAGGGAACAAGTGTTTCATCCTAATAAACAAGAATGAAAGCTAAATTTATTAAATGTCTCCAATGTGCTAAGGACTTTATATTTACTAGCTTGTTTGATTCTTGGAATAAAGCTAGTAAATATCTATCTACATTTTGCAGATGAGGAAATGAGGCTCAGAGAAATGAAGTTACTTGATGCAAATCGCCCAGCTACAAAGCGTAGGGACAGAGCTGTGAAGCCAAGTCTACTTGGCATCGGCATCTATTCTCCTAGACAGTTGGGTCTACTGCTCCCTTGCCTAAAACTTTTCAGGCTCCTCTGCCTCTGCTGTGATGGGCATTGAGTTTTCTTTCTCTTTGGCTTCCCAGCTTGCACTGGATTCCGCCTCCGACCTGTGGCTGGCCTGCTCTCCTCTCGGGATTTCTTGGGTGGCCTGGCCTTCAGAGTCTTCCACTGCACTCAATACATCAGACATGGGTCCAAGCCCATGTACACGCCTGAACCGTGAGTATTCTCCTCCTGCTACCAGTATCCAGCCACCGTGAGTGCCATTGATCCCTGCTCCAGGACTGAGGTTTGGGTTCATCGTGGGCTGATCCACAGGACTAGTTTTCTGGATTGTTTGATGGTAGTACAAAGAGAGAGATTCATCTCTTCTGGGGATTTTCTCTGTCCAGATAGACCTTACTGATTGGAGATTTGGGCATCTTATGAATCACATATTCAGATCTTCTCTGGCTGTGGGAATAAGAGGTCACAGTCAACCTCCAAAGGGATTGTAGGAATCAGAGCTATGAAGCTCCAAATGTGAACAGGAGCAAGTGGTGGCCAGGTGATCTCAGCACCTCCTGAATACACATCTGGATGATTCTGATCTTTCTATGTCTAGATGTGTTTGTATGGAGGTAGAGAATGACCTTACTTTGACAGTTAGCCATCTTCTTAATCAAATCAAATAGAACTTATGCAATTTATACAAAAAGTAGGACACCTGGGGCACCTGGGTGGCTCAGTCAGTTTAGTGTCTGACTTTGGCTCAGGGCATGATCTCACAGTTGGTGGGTTCGAGCCCCATGTTGGGCTTTGTGCTGACAGCTCGGAGCCTGGAGCCTGCTTTGGATTCTGGGTCTCCTTTTCTCTTTGCCCCTCCCCTGCTCATGCTCTGTCTCTGTCTCTGTCTCTCTCAAAAATGAAGTAAAAAAAATTTTTTTAATAGGACACCCAAAATATTTTTTGCCTGTCCACAAAGTTTATAACTACAAATCAGAAAAGACCTATTTCTAATGGGCCTGGCACATTAAGTGTTAAATAAATGTAAATTTTCTCCTCTGAATGACTTTTGCCCCTCTCTTGAATAAATAAGCAAAGAACAGCACTATTTTTTAAAATTTAACTTTTATTTCTCATGGGGAATAACTGAACACATTGCATTTGCCCATGATGTCACTACCAAGATGAAGACTTGGGTTGGGAAGTGTTTGTGACCTACAGCTCACTCAGGTGTATGGGAGGAGGTCCATGGGAATATTGGCTCTTCTGTTCTGCACCCCACTGAGGATATATCTAAGGCCCTCTGGCGTTTGTTCCCTGATTTGCTCCTTACTTTTCTTTTCCCTTCTTCCTTTTCTCTTGTATCTTGCCTCATTTGATCCCAAGCTTTGTATGCCACTAATGCTTGGGAGTGAGGTCATAAACCTGAATGGCTTACCTCCTTTCTACCTGTCTATTTCTTATGTAGAAAGAATGCATCTGGCTTGACTTATAACCTTCCTCACTTCCAAGCTCTGTCCTTTGTGTCTTTCAGTGACATCTGCCATGAGCTGCTGGGACATGTGCCCTTGTTTTCAGATCGCAGCTTTGCCCAGTTTTCCCAGGTGAGGAGTGAACCTTTTTGGCCTTTTAATTATAGAATGAGATCTGGGATTGCTCAATGAATTGAACATATGGAGGGATCCTTGTGTTCTCTGCAAGGGTGGAAAGCAGACACAGTTCTGTGATCCCACTAGAGATAGGCGTATGGTCTCATGGAGATGGCTAAATACCCTTTCAGGGACCCCAGCATGGGGTTGATAAATCCCTCATCCTGGGAATCATATATGTGCTGTTGAATTTGCTAATCTCATTCATCCTACCAGGTTTAGCTTAAGGGTCTTTTTGTCCATGAAATCTTGCCTGATCCTCACAGAGAAGTAACCTTACCTTCTTCCAAGTTCTCCTGGTACCTTTCCCCTCCTCTTTAGGGACTTGTCGCTTCCAGACAGCCATTTTTGTATATGCTTTAATTAGATAAGATAATATTTGCTAAGAATCCAATGCTAGTAGCCCAACTCATAGTTGGCAAAACTAACTAACTAACTAAATAAATAAATAAAGTGCCAAATGTCTTGCCATTATAATCAAAGCTGTAGTCTAGGCCTTGATTCATCTATCACTGTAGTGAGCTTTCTAGATGAGTGACAGGATCCTAGTAATAGCTTCAGGGCACTGAGAGGATAAACTGTGGTTGGGGAGAATTGAGTGATGCACCCACATGTCCCACCCTGACTCTAACCAGCCATGTGACCTGTGTGCCTCAGTCTCCACAAATGTGAACCAATACAAAGCTTTGCCTGCCAATCTTCTTCCTCACAGGGAAGAATAAAGATCAACTGGAATAAAGATCAACTTGAGATCACATACTGCAGCAAATGTGAATTATGGGTTTGTGTGTATTGGGATTGTGTGTAAATTTCATAAGTTTCCCCTCAGCTGGAAGAAATAAGTATTTCTATTGTGGATTGAAGAGGCGATCACTTAATACCTGAAACAAACAAACAAGCAAACAAACAAACAAACAAAAAAGCTGAATTAACTGCCTGCTAGGTAAGGGAGAACTGCACTTGTAAGACACAATCTCTCTAAACAAAGAAAACTATTGCTTTTATGTGGGGTTTTGGGAGCTGTGGTGTTCAGAGATTGTTGGACTTTTGTAAATGGAAGTGTTTGAGGATTAGCTAAACTTTAACTCACAAGTGTCACCATTGGATTGAGGCTATTGTTGACCAGCTGACCTTCAGAAAAATCGTTCCTGCTGTCAAGTTGTCATTGATTGCTTTGGACAGCTTTAAAACTGGGTTTTGTTCTTATGGCCAAAGAAAAATCAGTTTCTTCCTTAGAACATAGGAACTTTTTATTCTCACTACCAGAAGCTATTCTGCCCAGTCAGAGGCTAAGTGACAATCCTCCATATGCCATTCCCAGAGGAGTGAACAATTACTTGAGTTGATAGATGGATGCTACTGGGCCATCAGTGTCACATGCTCCAACACATAGTCCCAAGGCAGGGTGTCATTTTGAAAGTTCCCTGAGCACATTCTTTTTGGATCTAAAAGGAGGACTTACTTTCCACTTCAATGTAAACACCAGGAGGTCCAGGATCTTTATTGATCTTGTACACTGCCATCCACACAGAAGGCATTCAATAAACATTTTGGAATAAATAAATGCATATAGTAGAGAAGGCAGCATATACCTTTATAGTATCTACACTGTCTGATACAAGACAGGCTGGGGCTCTGATGAGAAGTGGTCCATAGCATTTCAGACTCTCCAGCTATGTATTTACCTGGGTGGCTGTCAAGCACTTCTCTGCAGTTCTCCTGTGGTATCTTCAGGGTACATGACTAAGACACTCCTCTTGTATTCCATACATGTTCCACTTGAGCTATGGGGGGATAATCACTGAGCTGGAATCAAGGAATGAAGCTTCATACACAACTTACTGTGTGAGTTTGAGTAGATCACCTCCCTTCTCTGTGCCTCAGTTTTCTTATTTGTAAAGTAAATACAAAGAGCCAAGTGATGAAGTAAGGTTTCCCTGCTCTTGAGATCTGTGATTGTATGATGTGTGGCTAGGGAAGACTTGAAAGAATAATCAGGGTCTATCTGAGCTGTTGTGAAGGCATGTTGTCAGCCGTCACCTTCCCGTGGTCAAGTACGAGGTTGGAACTGAGGGTGAAGGTTGAAGATAGGCAGACCCCAGCCATGCCAGTGACTCTGTTTATCTATAATTACAGGAAATTGGCCTTGCCTCTCTGGGTGCGCCTGACGAGTACATTGAGAAACTGGCCACGGTAAGTCCCCTCTCTCCCTGGCAGGTAGTGGGAGTGCTTTAGACTATAGCCCTCAGATCTTCAAAGCTTTGATCCTCTCCTGAAAGCCACGCCAATTGGGGGAAATATCAGAATGTGCTGACTTACATGAACACAAATGAAATTTCACATTTTGATTTTTCCTTAGTGGTTTGATTTTGAAATCAGCAGCATGCAAATATTTACATGTGATTTTAAACAAAGAATCTTAAACACAAATAGGCTGTAATGACAGCACTTGAGAACCTTTGGGCATAAAGTGTGTGTGGGGGGGAAATAGCTTGGATTCATGGCTTTGAAGAGGAAATATTTACTCTCTACCTTTGCACTGGAGCCAGCGTGAGGATCTTTCCTTTATTAGATAGGAGGTGGAAGTGGGGGTGGGCTTTCCTCTTCTTGTCAAGCACTTCTCCCTCCCCAGTGAATGTGATAACACTCATCCATTGAAGCATGGAATCCATGACTCTGTACAGCAGGGGGTTTTCTTCCTACAGACTTCTTTCCAACTTGAGTGCATCCCTCCCCAGCCTCTGAGTCACATTTCTTATAATTTTCTCAGCCTGGAAGATGAAAAAGAAAGCTTTGTAAAGGTATTAGAACATGAATGAATGCAAATTTATCATTAAGCTATATCAGTTTAGTAGTTTATTCTCTAGGGTAATAAACCAACTTAACTAGTAACCCATCCTTAATTCTCCAAGACCATGACTGTCTCCAGCAGCTAACTGGGACCTGGGTTCCTCTTGGCCCTGGTCAGTAGGGTTATGCCAGAATTCCAGGACCATCTTTCCCAGGCCAGGCATCTAGGACATGTTGGGCTTGGCTATTTGGAGAGGATAGGTGCAGTGGTTGGCAGTACATCAGAAACCGACCCCCCAAGTTTTAGCACAATGATGGGATACCCCCTCAATGATTTTATTACTACTGATCTCCTACCTCCCATGGCTGATGGGATTGCTGGCAAGTCTGACCAACTAAAGGGAACATCTCACTGTAGTCATGCCACAGAGAAGAAAGCGAAAGGGGTTGAGGAGTTCCTGTCCAATAGACTTACTGTTGGGGGTATCTTCTTTGGGCTTCCTCAGTACTCCCTCACTGCTTCCCAACACATCTTGCATTCAGCCAACTCTTGATTCAGCCAGTGACTGGATAGGGTGGGACATAGGACACAGAGAAGCGACCCCAGGTCATGGTGATTCAGAGAAGAGACCTGCACAAACTCCCACCTGGGAAGTCCTGTCTTTAGCCCTGGGGCATTTGCTGCTTTTCCCCTCCTTGGGGTGTGCTCTGAACTTGACTTTCCATTCCAGATTTATTGGTTTACTGTGGAGTTTGGCCTCTGCAAACAAGGAGACTCCATAAAGGCATATGGTGCTGGGCTCCTGTCATCCTTTGGTGAATTACAGGTAAGACTCCACTTATATCCATTTTGAGATTCAACCCAGGCGTTAATCCTCAAGTGATTGGTACCTTAACACCTGTGTTTACATTGGTATGTAAACCCCAGGAGGTCCAGGATCTTTATCCATCTTGTACACTGCCATCCACACAGAAGTCATCCAATAAACATTTTGGAATAAATGCATATAGTAGAGAAGGCAGTATATACCTTTATAGTATCTACACTGTGTCTGATACCAGACAGGCTGGAGCTCTGATGAGAAGTGGTCCATAGTATTTCAGACTCTCCAGCTACATATTGACCTGGATGGCTGTCAAACACTTCTCTGCAGTTCTCCTGTGGATACATGATTTCTTCAGGGCACATGATTAAGGCGCTCCTCTTGTATCCTCAAGTGATTGGTACCTTAGCAGCTATGATTTGTTCATGACTTTGGGTATTAGATGTAAACTTGAACTGCAAGTACACGGGTCTCCAGGACAGAGGGGCCTCCCGATCCCAAGGCTGAATTGTGCACACAGATGTATGGAAATACATGCCAAAAAATGTGGTGGGCTCTCATATCCTCTATTGATCATCTCACATGAAAATGGCTAGTGTGAATTCCTCCTTTCTACCTTGACTACAGATTTTAGATGGGCTTTGAAGGGTAGGATCTTCTATATGCAAAATGACTCAGTTCACTGCATTTGGGCTGGGATGTGGAAGGAATCAGGGTGAGATGACAGAAGGTATACAGACAACCTGACCCTGATTTAACCGTGAAAATTTTCTACTCGGGGCCCACAGTACTGCTTGTCGGGCGAGCCGAAGCTCCTCCCCCTGGAGCTGGAGAAGATAGCCGTCCAGGAGTACACTGTCACAGAGTTCCAGCCCCTCTATTACGTGGCTGAGAGTTTTAATGATGCCAAGGAGAAAGTGAGGTGAGGTGGTGACTAAGGTGGGTCAGTGGCTCTAGGGGCCTCCTGATTTGTCTGGTGCCGCTGATCTGTGGGTGGTTGGCCAGAAGAGTGGATTCCAGTGCTTACAACAACAGTGTGCAGCAGACGGAGTCTCCCCACCTTTGTCCCTTTCACTCTCTATTTTGGAGAGGTTCCTTAGTGGGACCCCATTTCACAGCTAATTGTCTGGATATGCTGACCCCTGCAGAAACTCTGCCACTGGATCCTTGCTTGAATGTAGCCACCAAGTCCAGGTACTGAACTCTTCTGTGTACATAGTAGCCACAGAAGGCCCCCAACAGATCATTCCAGAAATCTTCTAACCTGGGGGAATCCCTTGTTCACTTTATTCTCCCAACACCTGCATCATTCACTTGCTCAACTCCTTCAAGTCTTTTTGACCTTTTTGACCCTTTGACCTTTTGATCTTTTAACCTTCTCTGTGTGTCTTTCTCTAACCAATTTACTTTGTTTGCTTGTTTGTTTGTTTGTTTGTTTGAGAGAGAAGGTGTGCAAGTGGAGGAGAGCGGCAGAGAGAGACAGAGAGAGAGAGAGAAAATCTTAGGCAGGCTTGATCCCAGAGTTGTGGGATCTGAGCCAAAATCAAGAGTCAGACATTCAACTGATTGAGCCACCCAGGCACCTCGTAACAAACTTATTTAAAATTCTCACACAGGGGCACCTGGGTGGCTCAGTTGCTTAAACCTCTGATTTGAACTCAGGTCATGATCTCACGGTTTGTGAGTTCAAGCCCTGCGTCGGGCTCTGTGCTGACAGCTCAGAGCCTGGAGCCTGCTTCAGATTCTGTGTCTCCCTCTCTTTCTGCCCCTCCCCTGCTCTCTCTCTCTCTGTCTCTCTCAAAATGAATAAAGTTACAATTTTTTTTTTAAACTGGACTCTGTTGTTTTCTTTTCACTGTCCTTCCTTCATAGAAATGGGAAAGGAGAGAGGGACAGATATGTCTGCTTCCCAAGAAGATTCCTTTGCCATATTTGCAAAATCAAAAGTCTTTTTTGGTACACATTGGCATGGCTAGAAGCCTTGATTTATGTGACATCAGATTTCCTTCAGGAGGGAGACCCCTATGTGGCTCTCACCTAAGACCTTTATGGGCAATTCTTGGACCAAGTGACTTATTAAGAAAGCCTCTTGGGTGGGGGGGGGGGGGAAGGGGCTGGGTGGTTCAGTCAGTTAAGCATCCAACTTTAGCTCAGGTCATGATCTCACTGTCCGTGGGTTCAAGGTCTGCATCTTGGGCTCTGTGCTGACAGCTCAGAGCCTGGAGCCTGCTTCAGATTCTGTGTCTCCCTCTCTCTCTGCCCCTCCCCTGCTCATGCTCTGTCTCTCTCTGTCTCAAAAATAAATAAAAACATTAAAAAAAATTTTTTTTAAAGAAAGCCTCTGGGGGCACCAGGGTGGCTTAGTTGGTTAACCAACTGACTTTGGCTCAGGTCATGGTCTCATGGTTCGTGGGTTGGAGCCCCACTTCGGACTCTGTGCTGACATCTCAGAGCCTGGAACCTGCTTCAGATTCTGTGTCTCCTTCTCTCTCTGCCCCTCCCCTGCTTGTGCTCTCTCTCTCTCTCTCAAAAATAAATAAACATTAAAAAAAATTTTTTTTAAATCCCTACCCAGCCCCACCTCATATCCTTACCCCTTTCTGCAGTTTGTTTTTCTGCTTACCACTTGCTAATGTTTAATACATCAAATAATTTAAGCTCCATTTCCATAGGAATTTTTGTCCTTTATGTTTTCCTGATCTTTCCCCCGGCTCTAGAACAGTGCCTGATACATAGTGAACATGCAATAAGTAATAGGCAAATGCATCTGTCTCAGAGGCAATTCAGCAAGAAGCTGACGGTGATGGAAAGGTAGCAAGACTCAGGCTCAGCCTTCTGAGCTGACCGCCCTGTCTATAATCTGCTTGAGTGTCTCTCCTCCCAGCAGGAGACAGGCTGGGCAGAGGCCTCCCTGGACATGGCTATCCTGATACTCATTGTTTGTTACCACCTCTTGTTTTATATCTGATGAGTGGGGGGTGATAGACATAGATACAGAAGTTTCTGGGATCCTATGAAGCTGAGTGTGCAGCTTCCACTGCGTTGAACTTAGATGATAGATGGTAAAACGTTGGCTCCCGGGTCCGCATGGTTTGGCCTAAGATGACTCCCTTCCTCCTATCTCTCCAGGGCCTTCAGGTTTTTTCAGTTACTCCTTTCTAGTTATTTCTTAAATCTCCACCCCTCCCTGGGAGCCTAGCCTTCCCTTAGCCCCTAAAGGCTATACTCTGCCATTTTTGGGACCTTTTGGGAGTTATGGACTTCAGTGGATTAGTGCATTACCCCACTTGGATAATAATAATGATAATAATAATAATAATAATAAGCAGGTTAGATGTCTAATATCTATTATGTACCAAACCCTGTTCTAAGTGCTTTTCATGTATTAATTTATTCAAGCTTCAAATAAAACTACAAAGTTTGAGGCTGGGGGTTAGAAGCACAGAGGTGGTTAGTAACTCACCCAGGGTCATACAGCTAGTAAGGGACTGACCCAGGGTTTGGATTCAGGTGTGGGGCTCAGAACCAGTACTCATAACCATTCTGTCAAACCAGGGTCACATTTAAATGGGTCCCTCCTGGTGGTGACTTTCTAACCCAGGAAGTGATCTGCTCCAGACCAGCAGGAAGAGCTTGCCAGAACCTGGGTTTCTCAGGCCTTTGAAATCCCACCCATTTTGTCAGTGCCCTCCGCCCAGAGGAGACACCCACAAAAACTCCATTCTGTTGAGAGGTGACTCGGGGTCAAAGGGAATGCTGAAGAACAGGGTTCAGAGAAGGAAGGGATGTCCTCAGAGCATCCCAGCTAAGAGAAATCAACTTTGACCATCTTCAGTGTCAAGAGTCAAGCTCTAGGCAGAAAGAAACAATGCCGAGTGTGGTCACGTGCCCATTATCTCTGTCTGTCTGTCTCTCTTTCTCTCACTCACTATGTATCAGGCACTGTTCTCTGGCTAGAGGCGGGATGGCCCCAAGACTGACTGCCTCACTGAAGCATTTCTAGTGGTGTGGAGGCAGATTGCCCAGAGCAAAGATGAGGTAAACTATGTAAGAGGGACAAGGTGCAGAGCAGGCCACATCACAGATATGCGCTCTATGCATCATGTCACCAGCAGGGCTGAGAAAGCTCTCTTCAGAGAAATAGAGGTGGAGAGACATACTTAACCACTTGTTCCTCTTGAGTCCCCGGTCGCTGATGAAAGAGAACAGCTATCGCACATGTAGCACTTACTCTATTTTATAACAGCGTTGGCCACGACCCTCTGAGGTAGCACTGCTCTCGTTCCAGTTTTATAGAGGAATGAGGACACCAAGGTGCAGCCCACAAGGGCTGTCACTAGCAGAGGCAGGATTTGAGTCCAGGCGGCCTGGCTCTGGAACTTGGGTTTCCAGCCACTATAATCTACCGCTCTTGCCGAACTTGGAAAACCCACTAGTTTCCCTTAGAGTTTGTCTTGTTGGGATGGCAGCTTTGACTCTTACCAGCAGCCCACTTAGAAGTATCATTTGTGATGCCGTTGCAATCTATAGGCCATTTTTGGAGTATCTTGTTCATTACATCGCTTGAAGTTCTTCATAAGGCCCTCCTGGTACTTTCCCAGATCCAGGAGTAATGCATCAAGAAGGCAAAGCAGTGAAGGGCACAGGCCAAAGTCAGACTACCTGGGTCCCTTCTCAGCTGCACGATTTATTGCCAGTGTGACCTTGGTATTCACTGAAACTTCCCAAGCCTCAGTTTTCTCATCGGTAAAATAGGGATAGAAATAGTACCTTCCTCCTAAGGTTTTCATGAAGACTAAATTAGGAATGATAGCTGTAAAGCGTATACAACAATTGGGATTTCATATAGTTCTTGGTACATGGGAGGCACTCAATCCATGTTAAATTTCATTAATAGCATGGTGTTTTCTTCCACTCTTGAGAGAGGTGCTTCCCTTTCTGCATTGTTTGTCAAGCATCTTGGAGCTTATTTCATTCTATAGCATTCTTTGGCTAGATTTACTTACTCTTTTGATTTTATTTAATGGCAAGAATTTTGGCCTCAATGTATTCTGTGCTTTTACCATAAGCTACCTTTTTGGAGGTAGGTAACTAAATAAACATGTGCCTACGTGTGTTTGTATATACACCTCAGCACATACACAGCACACAAAGGCTGCCCAACAGGATCCCACTAAAACTCCATTTCCCTTCTCAGTCTGCTTTCTAAAGCCCCGGTTCTAGTAAGATTGAAGTGAAATGCCACTGAGAAATCTTTTAGAATGATTTGTCCCCAAATGGTGCCCTTCACTGAGCTCTGTGGATTCGGTTTCAGGAATTTTGCTGCTACAATCCCACGGCCCTTCTCAGTTCGTTATGATCCATACACCCAAAGGATTGAGGTCTTGGACAATACCCAGCAACTTAAGATTTTGGCTGACTCCATCAACAGTAAGTAACTTACACCTCAAGAGGCTACTCCGTTTACTAGAAATAGAGAGTTGGATTTTCTTACCTTCACCATAGGAACAATAAGAAATTTATTAAATATTGAATTAGGGAGAAACGTATCTCCAGGTAAGCTATTTGTTTGTTGAATGAGGAAAACTTGGCAAAAAGGCCACAGTTGCCTTGAGTGTCTTTTCTCCTTTGACTTTCCTAGATTCCACCCTACCTCCTCCCATCATAATATCCTGGCTTGTCACTGCCGTGTTCCTCTTCCTCCTTTGCCTCTCCACTCTGTTTCCTCTAAGTGTCCAATGCATATTTCTATGCCTGGGCTTTCAACCCCTACAAGACAGATTCTCACTATTTTAATAGCCATCTACTAGCTCATCTGTGGGCCTTCTACCCTTCCAGGACAATGACGATATTATAACAGTTGCTCATAAAAATGTCACAGTGTTACATTGTTCTTCACTGGACTCCCTCTCCAGTGCTTCAGGCTCCCCTCCAGGGACACTGGCCAGCTTTTAGTTCCCACACTTCCTCCTGGCTTCTGGCCTTTGCTCATGCAGTTCTTTATGTTTAAAATATTCTCATTCCCGCTCTCATTTAGAAGTCCCCAACTCTAGCTCATCTTTTAAGTCTTTCATAGACATCTCTTCTTGTAGGAAGACCTGTCCGGGTGTCCTTCCTATGTCTTGGCATCCACACAGATCCCTCTCTCAGAGCATGTATCACTATATTGTTTTGTAATTATTTACTTGTCTGACTCCCCAGCAAGACATGAGCAGAAGGCCAGGTTGGGTTCACTGTCAAATCCCTAGGGGTTAGCCCTAGTCCTAAAAAAGTATATCAGGTGCTCATGAGTTGTCAAATGGATGGATGAAACTACTGAAGGGGTGAGCAGCCTAAACAGAGGAATTCTAGACCAGGTGGAGGTTCCTACCTTATGTAACGCTAACAAAGGCCAAAAATGCAGGTAGGCTTGAAGTATCCCTCTAATACCCTACTGATGTTGCCTGAGGCCACATCCAGTAGTAGAGCTGTCCCTGGCCATTATAGTCATTCTTCATTAGGTATGGCCACCTGTGACCAGACATTTTGAAAAAGTTCAAGGTTGATTCCCCACCCCTGCCCCATAGACTCCATTTTGGATACTCAGCTGGAATAGATCTGTTCACCAAAAAGGCCAGCCAACTGCTCCAGAGGCTGGGATGTAAGACAGAGGGGTCAGCCCATAACTTTTTTTGTCTCTCTTATTTACCTTTAAAAGGCAAGAGTAACTTTGTTTTTAAGAGAATTTTTTAAATCACAGAATAACAGATTTAGGAATTGAAGGGTCCTTAGAGCAATGTGACTATACTTTGTGACTATACACCTCTCTATACTTGTTTCCTCAGGATCTAGGAGAGCAAGGCTTGTCCATCTTCAAGATTCCTTCCACTTCTCTGAAGTGTCTATGTTCCTGTGGCCTCTTGGCATGTGAGAACATGGCATGAATGGGAGTGGACTCCATCATAGTCCAGTGGTCTAGCAATCTAGGCTGAGTTATCTGCTCAAACCAAGCATTCTCATGCCTCAGAATGAGTACATCAGAATCATTGGAGAGCTGGTTAAACATGAACAGTCCTGAGTCATAACCCCAAACTAAGTTTGCTAAATTTGTGGTAAGGCTGAGAAGTTTGTATTTGTAATAAGGCCCTAGGTGATGTTGACACAGGAGGTTTGTGTGAACCACATTTTTAGGTTTCATGGCTTAGATCCTTGCAAGCATGTATAGATGTCCCTATAAGAGAAAAAGAAAGAAAACTAACTCTTTCTATGGAAAGGTGAAGCTAACTACATTAAAACTTGTAAGTCCCTATGCTATAACTGCCCAAATATATCACCATAAAACTATTCTGTAAGCTCCTTGAAGGTTGGGGTGGTGCCCAGAATATCCATACATCCCACGCATCCTCTAACATGTTGTACATTGTAGACATTTAAAGGGTATTTTCTTAAGATATGAGTGGCTTTTTTTTTAATTTGTAGGTGAAGTTGGAATCCTTTGTAGTGCCCTTCAGAAAATAAAGTGAAGCCATGGACAAAACCTGTCAACTGAGAATCTGTTGATGGAAATCCAGCTACTTTCATTTCATCTGAAAAAGTCTGAAAAGCAAACCTTAATTTGAATTGATAGCCTTAAATCCTTTTTTGGAACAAGATGGAGAACAAACAAATAAATCAAAATAAGTTGAAATGACAGTGTATTAAGACACACCCAAAAGCCTAATCTTTTGGGGTCCTCTTTGATTTAAAGATGGTAATCCCACACCCTCAATTCAGTTAAAATCAATAGTATGTCACATTTCATCAGTTAATTAAAATTTGGGACCTGATTTATTCAAGCTTCTATATGTCACTTGATGTAAAACACAAGCCTGTCATTAGAATTGAATTTGTTGATTTAATCTAAATCTTAACCTACGCAAGTAATTTTTTATTTCAGTGAACTATGATTCTAATATTGCTGTGTTTTACCCATGTAGATTTCCTTTAATTCAAGAGCCCATTAAAATACTTATAAAGGTTGAAGTTCATAGCATAATATCTTATATTTTATTGTAATCGTACATACTACTGTGGAAAGTAGTAGAAGTTCTCACCTGACTCCCACAATTTTGAATCTCATCTTCCAGTTAATTGTCAAGTCTGTTTTGGGAGATATTTTGCAGACATGTGTGATGCGACAGATGTTGACTGAAGGCCTGGCTGGGAATAAGGGAATACATTATTAACTAGCAAATCCTCAACAAAAATGAGAATTTTAGTTATGTTTAAAAAAAGTCTAGTGGTTATACAATTTTGCAGTTTCAACTTCATTCTTGGATTGAAATATTCCTCTCCATTCCCCTAGAAATACATTAACTGGATAATCTTGTGACATGAAAAAATGATCAGTCAAAGATTTCCAACCCATTACAGGAGTGCATTGTGATAATCGATGTTATGTCTGGATAGTCAACAGATTTTGACTTCTTATTGCTTGTGCATTTTGCACAAACACATGAAGATCCAGGAAATGGTGGGGGAAATAACAGTGTCTTTAAAGCTATGCTTTGAAATTCTCAACCACTTTAACACTTTATTTTGGAAATAGTTCAGTGTTAAAGAACTTGCATAATATTTCTTCACATGTGATTCTCAGGCCAGCTGTATCATCATCAATGATAAATCCTGGGCACATCCCAGCTCTATCAAACTAGAATCTCTGGGTATGGGGCCACTGAGACCTGCATTTTTAAGTACCCCAGCTGATTTTTTTTGTGCCCAGCCAAATCTATCAGGTACGTTAAATTTGAGAAAACCTGACTTCTGGTGGCCAGTTCTGCCACTTATCAATTATGTCACTTTGTATAATTCACTTTGGATCTTGGTTTTACTTGAACAATGAAGGAGTTTAACTGGAGGAATCAAGGTTTCTTCCAGCCTGGAAATACAATTCAAATGCTACCATGTGTCTATAAACAGATGTCCCTGATTCACCAATAGTGTGTAATAATACCAGCCCAAGTATGCTACCAGGCGGGAAGAGCGATTTGGTCTGATTGTGTCTGAGACCTCATTGCTTTGGAGTTGGGTTTTCATGTCTGTATTTAGTTCCTCATGGCTCTGTAGAACCCACTGACAAACGCTGATTCTAAAAGTGACAGTGTTCTTTTTTTCTGTTTCTTTAGGCCCCAAATACTCTGCAAAGGGACTTTTTTTGTAAATGTTTCTTTACACTAAATGTAAATCCGAGAATTTCTTGATTTGGGAACTAAAATGTTTTATAGTACTTTAGACTGGGTATTTTATTTTATAGTGATTTTTAGTCTTACTGAAAGTAGTTTTGTGCGTTTGAAGTTAAATCTTAGGTTTAGGTTGCAATTTTGCAGGAAGAAATTACATACTGAAAGATGATCTTTAAGTGTTTAGTAATGTGTTACTCAGCACTTAGCTCTTTTTATCTGGATGTAAAAGCCCAACCTACAGCAATGGATTCAACATGTTTTCATGGGTTAGTATTATTATCTGCCTAATAATTAATAAATGAGCTGTTTTTTTTTAAAAAAAAAACAATAGTAATGCTTTACTGATAGCTATCCTGTTGTATCCAAAAAAGAGAGATAAATGTAAGAACATTACAAATTTTTATTAGTGTTCAATAAGTTTCTAACAGGATGAATCTAAATTTCAATTATAGGTTCCTAAGTTATATAGTTTAACTGTATCAAATAATCTACCACTAAAATGTCAACTTCATAAAAATGTGAACCTTGCCTATCTTCACCTTTAAAAGCCTTAGCATGTAATACATAGTAGGTGCTTAATAATCTTTAAAAAAATTCTGAGTGAATTGAATCACAGGGAGTGTAGCGAAGATTGTCTCTCACACATAAGCTATTTTTCAAGAAAAACTTGGGAAACAACTAGATCTGCAATTTTCCTTTGTAAATTCTGTTGAAAATGTTGCATCTTAATCTAAATTATGACCTTACTTTAAAAATATATGTATGAGCCCTGTAGACTAGATTATGGCTAGGTAGTTTGTATTTATACTGCTTTGATAATAACTGACATATGAAAGTGCTTAATAAATGTTTGTTAATTAATAAAGGAAGCAAAATGGCATTAATGAAATGTCTCAGTTATCCACGGTGGGGCTGAAATGGTCAGAGAGCAACGAATGGCTTACCTAACAGCTGCAAAAAATTACAGAGGAGGCAAAATAGGAAAGGCTATAAATATGGACTCCGCAAAGGGAAGAGAAAAAAAGTGATCAAAGCTTCTTCTCTTCAGTAGAGTGTGTACCCACCTCCCTGCCCCCACACAATATCCCTGCCCTCTAATAGCTTTCTTGTGTTGTGCAGTTTCAAAAACTATAAACAGTAGTAGATTTGTTATGTACTAGTAACGGCTCTAACAGTTTGTGTGCTGTGAATTTTCTCATTTATAATCTTAAGTTCTGCTAGTTCCAAGATACAGGTTACCTTCTCATATATATTAAGCTTAAAGAATAAGCTCAGAGAGATAAGCAATAGCAGAGAAGACTGAATCTAACCCTCCAGCGTATATATACAACTCTTCTTACAATATAATTCATAGTTGTTCAGGGTTGCTCTTCAACAGTACTTCTTTTGTATGTTTCTTGCATTTTGTTTGTTTTATGACAGCAATCTCTAAATAATAGAACATTAACGGAAAAAAAGACAAGAAGATGTACCTCCCTGAGATATGGATAGACTTCTTACGTCTCTTAGTAGATGATGTTGCTGCAGAAAGCGTAGCACCTGCTTATTTTCCAGTTTGCCCAAATGGATAAAAAAATAAATGATTATAGCTTGAACTGCAGCCTTTATTTTTTTCTCAGACCATTCCTTGGAAAAAGGTGATGTCAAAAGAAAGTAAGTGTATCAGTATCCCTTATTGAAATTATAAAAATTGGTGCATACTTTGATGTTTATGATTTATTCTTCCCAGAAGTGAATTAAGGAATATCTACTTAAAAAGAAAGAGACTTGGTCTTCCCTGAGATGTCTTTATTCCTAAAGGTTCTCAAAGAAATGTCAGTTGCATCCTGTCCTTTTTTGCAATAACCTTGTAAGTGGAGATGTTTGTGTGGCAAAGGGCTGATTTCTACTATTCCTTGTGAGTGGTCAAGGGAGAGTGGTGTTTGGACTTAGAAAAGAGGGTTAGTAATGTATCTTTGTGTTGTTGAGTTTTTCCCTTATGTCTCTCCCTTCAAAAGTGTGGGTTTCTTTGAGAAGTCACTTATCCAGTCACACACACACACACACACACACACACACACACATGCACACATCATCCCTTTGACCTCTAAGAGGACATAAGATGATTTGGGAATGAGTTGAGGGCTCTGGCAACAAGGATAGAGAGGCTGGCCTTTCCCATAAACCTCTACTGACCCTGTTTGAGAATAATGCAGTTTGAAGCCATTCTTTAGAAGGCCTTCCGCGATTGGCACCACCCAGAAGTAGAGAATCAGCCTGGAACAACAGCATTACTTGCAAAGGGTAACTGTTGGACCATGAAGGCTTTTAAGCTCCTCCAGGGTCCTAATACTTCTCTCCACCACCATCCCTGATGCTGTGGTGCCCGAAAAGCTCTGTTTCCTTGACCTAACAAAAAGTCAGACTTGGGAGTAAGGAAGGAGAAAACAGAATCTTTCCAAAACTTTCAATTCCCTGGATGTCCTTGGGAAAGCCAGAGATACAAGAGGCTCCCTGCCGAGTCTCTCTTGGGAAAAAGAAAGTTTCCTACAGTGGAGGGCAGTCTGGGACTAAACAATCATGGTTTTATGACTTGACTCCTCGGACGACAGTGTGCTGAGGCTGGAGAGCAATGAGAGGATAAGACCATTTGAGCCTTTCAGAGCAGAGTTTCTCAGCATTGTAGACAGTTCCCATGACCAGCAAGGTGTTGTGGGCACAGAGGGGAGTGGTAAAACCCCAAAGCCTATCCTTTTATAGAACAAAAGTCAGAATGGCGTAAGGCCATGAAGAAGTTAGTACCCAGACCAGGAAACACGATTCTGATGATTTTCTCTGCTCACTGCAGACTTTGAATACATTTTGGCTGAGTAACGGAAAGACAGAATAGATAAGTGTGATATTTATTCCCTTGGTAGTAATGACCAGTTTTTTGCACTTTATACAGAGGAAAGCCAGGTGATTTCCTTTCTTTTCTTTTTCTTTCTTTCTTTTTTTTTTTTTTTTTAGTGATGCACTCCCACATGATACTGTTTGAAATGGAAGGAGTAACATGTCTCAGTAACACTGCTCTGGAGATCCTGATTCAAATGCCATGTTTTCCATCAAGCTGAACCTCTCCCTGAGCCTCAGTTTCCTCCTCTGTAATATGGGGAAGATGCATGCCTACCTCACAAGATTGTCACAAAGATCAAGCAGCATATTGTGTGTATAGAAGCCTCTCAATTACTTTCAGCTGCATCTAGCAATTTTAAATGTTTATTATTCTGTTACAAAGCACAAATGAGCTCCCATAAGAATTGGTTATTACTTGTTTTTTGGTCGTCTTGGCCCAGCAACATGATCTCAGATGGCCCCTCTTTCAAAAGAAAGAAAGAAAGAAAGAAAGAAAGAAAGAAAGAAAGAAAGAAAAAAGACAGTTGTTGGAGTGTCCTACATAGTCTGTCTTCCACTTGAGAAAGAGTTTGACCAAAGCAGAATTTAAACCTTTCAACACAGCCCAAATCTAGATGTACACATAAATTAATGTTGTGAGCAATAAAAAGGAAATTTGCATCAATTTGAAGTTAAAATTGTATCATGAAAAAGACAACTTTGGAGATTGAAATGGAAATGTCCTGTTTGAAGCTAAAGGCAATAAAACTCCAGTTCACACCTTCATTTCTGACATTAACACACCATTAGGCATTTCCCTTCTTCCTGAGCCCTACCATTATCAGTAAAGTTTTGAATCATAATATCCAGAAAGCCAGCATTTGCTCTGCTGTTAAGGACACTATTTTTCAGCAGAAAATATCATGTGTGCTCATTTTATGAAATAGCTAACATAAACAAGATTGATTTAAAAACCAATCATTCTCCATACATGTTGTTTTGCTGAGGAACTAATATATGAAAACATGGCTTCACTTTGCTGCCTAATTTTAAGGTCACCTTAGGAAATGAGGTTTGGGAAGGTATTTGTCTTTCCAGAGGCAGGAAGTGAATACCAACTTTAAAAATTAAAGTCGTTGGAACTGTGGTCAAGCCATTTCCCCCTCTGAGCAATTTGCTCCAAAGCTAGCCCTATAAAACGCCAATGTATAAGGCAACGTGTAAATAAAGATTCTTGCAAAATGGGGTAGGACAAATTAGCCCTTCAAATAAGGGGATGTGATAAGAAGGAATTTTGCTCCTCTAAGAGTATTATTCCATTCCCATTCATTACAAGAGGGTAGAATAAATGCCACCAGAAATCTGCCATCAGCTGTGTAGTTTGGGGAAAGAGAAGCAATTAAAATGATTAAAATAGCAATTTATTCCTTTTTTTTTTTTTTTGATTAATTCAACAAGTACTTGTTTGTCTATTTCCTGCTCAGCCTGAGAACAGGAACATTGAAACGTTTACTGTGAGGGCGACCCAGCAGCTCCTCTGTGGCCCCACTGCACAGAGTTGATTTAGCAGATCTATATCTCCACCTATACACCACCTCATCCTTCAACCTTCTTTTTCCTTCCCTCACCTGGAACTCTCTGAACTAAAAAGGGGGCAACTTCCATCTTTCAGTCCTAGTTCAGAATCAGCTCGGATGAAACTGCAAGGATATAATCCATTTAAGGAGGTTTAAACCTCATCGTTCCAAAGACCCAGTTTCTATTTGACGACATTAAAGTTCCATCATCTCCACAAACAGGCCAAGTTACTGGGTTTTAAGCCAATCCCTGCCTCAGTCTGCCCTGAAATGATCAGTATCAGCTTGATGTCTTTGGAATCCGAAGTGAAGATGAAATGAGCACGTGGCTCCGCAGTCTTCACCTCTTGCTTTTCCACCTAGGTCCAGAGGTGGGCCAGGGGAGGGAGCTGGAGGAGGAATAGATTCCGGGAAGGGGGAGAGTGAGAGGATGGGAGGCATCAAAAGAGTTAAAGTCTTAAACCCAAAAGGTCTGGCACTGAAAGGAAACGTGAAAAGAAACTTTCAGCTTTGCCCAATGACTTACTCTCCGGAGGGTGCTGAAACGCGACTCTCAGACTCTCAGACCTTGCATGCGTGGGGGTTCATGAAAACCAATTACAGCCTCACAGTCCAGGACTCCATCCTCTGTACTGTATGATGGGCGGGCTGCTCTTTGCCTTAAATATCCACGCGTTGACGTAGGCCAGGACCACGGACAGCTCCCGCCCCGAGGTCTCTGCCTCTCCAGTTCCACCCCGGACAACAGGGAGTGCGGCTGCCCGAATCGGCGTCCTCTGGCTCTGCTCCCTCCACAGCCATCCCTGGGTGTCTTCTAGGAGCCCGGAATTCCTTCTTGAGCTAGGGGCCCCCAAAGGGCCAAAGCCCGAGAACCAAGAAAGGGGCGCCGCATGAAGACCGAGGCCCGCAGCTTTCTGGAAGCTTAGGCTCATCTCCCGAGAGGCAGCACCCAGGAAGATGACTTCGGGGAGAAGGCGGCTGCGGGGCCCCGGGAGACGACAGAGAGGAGATGACCTTGCTTTTTCTCCCCGTGGGAGGCTGGCTCCTCCAAGCCAGCCCAAGTCATCAAGGTACCGCTTTGCTTTAGGTCCGTTTTCGCTTCCAAGTTGAGGGAAAGGGGAGACGTGTCAGAAGCCCCTCTGCACAGTGGAGCTGAGATTTCCCAGGGCGAAAAGTTCAGTCACCCTCTGCTTCCCCCTCCACCCTTAGCCTCCAGCCCTTCCTAACCTAGCTCTTTGGGGGGAGGGGCTGGCCAGATGTGTAATGCTCTCACTCCTAGTCTCCCTTTCCAGTGGCCCAGATTCACCAACCACTGGGTGGTCTCCACCACGCCCCATCTCCCTTCTTTCCAGATCTGGCAATCTCGAGGTCCTGTGGAAACTTCTGAGAGGAAGGTCGGTGACCAAAGCCAGGCTGGGGTTGAGGCCCGGGGGGCTCTTGCCTTCTGTTGAAAACTGGGGAAAGAATATGAGCAGTCTTCTCTGCTGGCTTCCACTGTACATGTAGAGGCAGAGTGCAAGGAAAAAAAGGTCTTCCTGTTTCTCCCAGACTGGAGAACCGTTTCACAGATACAGCCTTTGTTCAAGGAACTGGACCTTTTGTGGGGGCAAAGTGGGGATGGAGTGAGGCATGGAAAGCATATTTCAATACAACGGAGCAATAGCTTTCAAGGCTGGAATCCAAAAAGACTTAGGGCTAGTCCTGTCGACAGCGGTCAGGATGGAAGCCTGGGAGATGAAGGACAGAAGATGGAGGAAGGAAGAGGGAAGGTGCCTACTAGGTTTTCTTCTTGGCTGGATATTGGAATGAGAATGCAGACGCACAATTAATTGCCTTTAAGAATTCTTAATTTAAATCATTGTTACTGGTGGTAGGAGTTAAACTAGAACGAGAAGCAGGAAGTATTCATAGAAGGGAGTTGGGAATCAGAAAACCAAATACTCAGACTACTTGGTTAGTTCAAAGGGGAAAATTCCCCACCATCTGACATCTTTCATGCTGAACGATCTAAAAAGACACCAGCTGGGCAGTGTAGGAAGATACACCAAGATGGTCTTTGCAGCACTTTTTGTATCAGCAAACAAGTCAAATGTCCATCAGTAAGAGATTGTTTAGATTAATATATAATCTGTAATGAAATATTGTGCAGGAGCTAACCAAATGAGGTAAAACTGTAAACTATAAATACGGAGGATCAATGAAGTCTAGGAGGTATTGTTAAATGAGAAAAATCATGATCACATTTTTTTAAAGCTGTCAGACGTGTATATGTATGGCCTGTAGGTGTATTTCTATAATCACAGAAGAAAGATAAAAGACTAGGGCTGGAGCGGAGGTTGGAGATTACTCTCACTCTTTACCTTACTTATGTTGTAAAGAGAAGAAAAATGATGTGGTTAAAAACAATTTGAACTTTGTTTTTCCACTGTTCTTTTCCTTGTTTCAATATGTTCTGTTACAGACAAATGCTACTAAAATCAGAAATAAGCAAGTACATGAAGGTGTCAATTACTGATCTTTCTCTTTTAGTCCTTTTTTAAAAAATATTTTTCTTTATTTTTGAGAGAAAGAGACAGAGCACGAGTCGGGGAGAGGCAGAGAGAGAGAGGGAGACACAGAATCTGAAGCAGGCTCCAGGCTCTGAGCTGTCAGCACAGATCATGACCTGAGCCAAAGTCAGACACTTAACTGACTGAGCCACGCAGGGGCCCCTCCCTTCTAGTCCTTTGAAACAAAGATCCACCATCTATCATCCAGATCTGCTCCCAAGGCCAAGGGTGCCTTGGCCCAGCTGGAAATTTACATAAATATAACATTTCTAAGTCCAGTATTAGCCTGGTTATTGATACCTTAAAACAAGGGTTCAGAGATGTGGATGTTTACCCAGAAGAATATTCCTATTCAGACTTTGTAAATCAAAACCGACTAGGGAGGTTCTGCTATTTCCCTGAATTTGTTACGTTCGTTAACCTTGTTTCCTTTTAAAGGTAGTTCCTGGAATTGCCAAGCACCACCATCTATTCAAAACTTTGTTCTTTTAAAACTTTCTGATGAAGGAGACAGCACAACATAGTGATCAAGCAAGGGAACTGAAATCGGACTGAACCTCGGTTTTCCCACTCACTGAGTAAACGGCCTCCTGCAAGTTCTTTACCACCTTGTGCTTCTGCTGCCTCATCCTTAATGTGGGGATATAATAGTACCTACTGCATAGGTTTGGTAAGAGCATTAACTAAGATAAACCCATACAAAAACTTAGAAGAGTGTGAAATGTCAGCAGTTATTATCACTAATTTCTGTCTAGAAAATGCAATCAAGGGGTAATGGAGACCTGTTAAAGCAACTTAGATCTTTTCTTGAAAAAACTACCGTGGGCAAGAGCGATACATTTGGAGAATGAGAATAGCCTCAAGAGCTTGAATCTACAGTCTGCATACTTACATGGAAGACAATGATAAGTTTCAAGAGTCAGACCCCCTGGACTCAATGCCTGACTTTATCATTTCCCAGATATTTGAACACAAACAATGATGTTACTTTTTGTTTGCTTGTTTTAAATGTTTATTTATTTTGAGGGAGAGAAGACACACACACGTGCACAGGTGTGCAAGGGCATGCAAACATGATTGGGGGGGTGGGGCAGAGAGCAAGGGTGAGAGAGAATCACAAGCAGACTCCATGCTGTCAGTGCAGAGCCCAGTGAGGGGCTTGAACCCACGAAATGTGAATCATGACCTAAGCTGAGACCAAAATTTGGCCTTTAACCAACTAAGCCCCCCAGGTGCCCCTGTTTACTTTCTGTTAACTACAAAGCGCCAACAATAATAGTGCCCAGTTCATATGGTGGCTGTGATAATTAAATTAATTCCAAGCACTCAGTATATGCTAGCTTCTGTTTGTCTCTTGCCCTCTGAAAGCAAAACTGCTTTAGATGCTGTCAGTAACACAACCTATCCCTTTACCTTTTCTACTTTGGGGCAGAAAGCTAACTTCCAACTGCCAGCTCCTGCGTGTTTCTTTCGAAAGCTTTATCTGGATTCTAAGGTACTTTGCATGACCTTATGGTAGACCAAAAGTGTCTGGAAATTAACAGCCTCCCATCAGTCTTCTACCAAGACACTAGCTCCCAGAGTGTCCTCCTTGGGACTAAGCTCAGTTGCTCACAGTAATAGCTGCTTGATAACACTCCCTTTAATTATTGCCTTTCCTTCTCCGTTTCTTTTTCCTACTTTTCTAACTTCAGCTCTTAGGCTAGAACCCAAACTAGGACAGAGGTACATGGTGTTTTGTGATGATCATGGCAGCGTCTGTTGCTCATACAAGCTTCTGCATTATTTCCTTCCAAGGCTGTCATTCAGAATCAGATATCTTAACGCAGATGTCTTCACTGCGCTTTCTTACAGTTCCCTGGTTTCCAAGAAAAAAGACAAGCTCTTGACCACTGCCACCATCTGGTAACCAAGAACAGACCCAATTTGGACCACTATTACCCTGAAACTGAAATGCTGTTGTTTATACAAATTCCATTCTATGACTTACTATTTATACTCTCCAAAATTTCAAAAGAGGCTTTTCATTTGCACTGAAAAGAAATACCATCGCTGTCACTGTCATGCAGGAATCTGAGAGGCAAACTTCTATCTTTTCAAGGAATATGGCTGGAAATCTGAATGTGGATTTAGGCTAGTATACATGTTGCACTGCAAGAATTCTGACTCCAATACACCAACAAAGGTAAATTGAACTCTCCTGTTCTTGAGTACTGTGGGCAGAGCAATTGCCCACGGTAGAGCGGGCAGCCCAGGTTAGACAAGCTGGGCTCTCATCCTGGCTCTGCCACTATTAACCATGTAACCTTTAGAAATGGCATTTGGGGCGCCTGGGTGGCTCAGTCGGTTGAGCCTCCAACTTCGGCTCAGGTCATGATCTCGAGGTTTGTGGGTTCGAGCCCCGTGTCGGGCTCTGTGCTGACAGCTCAGAGCCTGGAGCCTGCTTCGGATTCTATGTCTCCTCCTCTCTCTGCCCCTCCCATGCTCATGCTTTGTCTCTCTGTGTCTCTCAATAATAAATAAACGTTAAGAAAAAAACAATTAGAAATGGCATTTAATCTCATTAAACTCTGGTTGTCTTATTCACAAATTGGGGATGAAAATACATTCATACATACATATACATATACCTACCTCACGGACTTTTTTTCCTAGGGATTTAGTATATGCTACTGTATAGTAAGCACTAATACAACAGCATATAGTATAAGTTCAAGGAAAATCGTCCCTCTTTTTCCCTATTGATAATAACAACATTTTATAAAGGAAACATAAGGGCTATATAGTATGCACTGAATTTGTAGATTCTGGAAGCTGAAAAGACATCATAGACACCTTGCAGGACAGCTATCCTCTAACCAAGGTAAGGCGAGGTGACATTCTGCAGAATACACCATCATTTTCAGCAAAGCAAAGGCAATCATTGTTCGCTACATGTTAGATATGACTGTTCGAATTGGTGCTGCCATTGGAACTACAGCCAAACAGACAGCTAGTTGTTGGAAGGCTTTAAAGTTATAGGTCAGTGCAGAGCCTACTCATTGTTACCTAGAACACGGCCACGGGTTACACCTAACACGATAGGGGACCATTTCTCTTCTCCAAACCAAGAATGTGGACAGGGACCTACCCACCTTGGAAGAAGAGGTGGGACTTCCTGACTACAGTTTCCCAGAGGGAAAAAAGGGTTTTATTAGTATGACCCTGAGATGGAAGTCCATAGGGACAGAGAAAGGAGCATGACTTCTGCCTAGATACTCGCAGTGGGTTGATATCTTGACTGTCCAGTTAACCAGTTCTCAGGGTAGAATGAGTATTCACAGTCTGCAGGTCACATGGCTGCTGGGGGTACACACTGTGGCATTTGCCTTGGAGATTTCTGCCATGCCCACATTGGAGGCCTTATCCTGAGTGAACTGCCGGAATTCTTTCCAAGATTTTAACCTAAACAAAGCTGTACCCCTTGTGGCCTATCTCATCACAATATTCCTTTCTAAAGAAACAAAGCATTTTTGAGCAATAATTCTTTACTGGAATCTTTGGAAGGGGGAAATTCCACTTCTTTACAGCAAAATATTCTGATACTGCGCAAATTTGTCTTCTTTCTCTTACCCGCACTTTCTATCTCAAACTTTCAGCCAGTGAAGCTTTTCTTTCTTTCTGTCTTTCATACTTCTCATCTCCTGACTTTTTTGGTTCTAAAAATAACATCATGATGTGCTTCAGAGCATGTTTTCTGGAATCAAATTGATGGGTTTTGAACCCAGCATTCCTCCTGTTTGTTTGTGGCCTTGGAAAGGTTGCCTAATATTAGTGAACATGTATTGACCTCTACCTTGTGCCAGAAATGTATTAAGTAACTTGCCCAAAGTCACTAGCTAACTGGTGATAGAACCAGGACTCGAGCTCAGGCAGCTTGGCTCCAAAGTACACACTGTGGGTGGTGATACTATTCTGTCATGCTATGCCTCAGTTTTCTCATCTTTAAAATGGGGATTATAATGCCTCCCCATGACAGGAAAGGTAATATACTGTTAAGTGGTAAGACTGTAAATATAGTAATTTCCTCCTGACATCAAATGGCCTTAAATGGTTCCATTTTACTGAGTTCACTGAAGTTCAGAGAAGTCAAGTTACTTTCCTATAGTCACACTAGTAAATTGCTAAAGCAGGCTGGATTTAAATTCAAGTCTATCCTACTTCTAGAGTAGGAGATATTCAAACATATACTCTGCCACCTGCTAATATCACTGGGCATATTTGTCTATCTCCCTGGGCCTCAGTTTTCTCATCATTAAATTAAGGGATGACAATACCTGTCCTGCCCTCTTCACGAAGCTGAGGTAAGAATAAAAACAAAATATCGGGGCGCCTGGGTGGCGCAGTCGGTTAAGCGTCCGACTTCAGCCAGGTCACAATCTCGCGGTCCGTGAGTTCGAGCCCCACGTCAGGCTCTGGGCTGATGGCTCGGAGCCTGGAGCCTGTTTCCGATTCTGTGTCTCCCTCTCTCTCTGCCCCTCCCCCATTCATGCTCTGTCTCTCTCTGTCCCAAAAATAAATAAAAACGTTGAAGAAAAAAAAATTAAAAAAAAATAAATAAAAAATAAATAAAAACAAAATATGTAAATGTAATTCACAGGCTTTCAAATGGCATGGAGCTGTAAATTAAGGTACCGCTGCAGATTTCTATAAGCTTCCTCTTATGTTGCACACAGCTAAGGAATGAGCAAAGTTTGATAGAGACACCAGACACACGGAAACTACCCAAGGGCACCATAGATGGTCATTCAGTCGGCTGGACATCTATTAAGAGATCCTAGTGAAGGGAGGACAGAGGGATGGCCACCAAGATACCTGGGACCAGAGGTATCTTGGAACCATTTAAGGCCATTTGATGTCAGGAGGAAATTACTATATTTACAGTCTTAGAGGTATAGGAGAGCCGGGGAGAATCCCCTGCTACATATTTTGGGGATGGAAGAAGAATCTATGTTCTACTGAGACAAGAGTGTACTTCGATTCATGGAGAAAAAAAGGAGGCTCGACAGTTGAGCTCATGGAGAATCCAGTCACCTCCACATCCAATCTTCCTTCCTTGTCCTTGCCCTAACAGCATCACTAAGATTACCTTCCGTCTGGGGGCAGGTGGCCTCAGTCATTTGTTCAACAAATATTTGTTAATCGCCTATTATGTGCCAGACACTATTCCAAACAATAGATGTAAATTTCCTGTTTTGTGAAGCCTGCATCCTGGTATATGGGTAGGGGGACAGGAAGGGAGACACAAAATAAAGAACGAAAGAAAAATAATTATTTTGTGTGATAAGTGCTGTGAAGAAAACAAACATCTGACTGCTCATTAAAATAATTTCTGATGATAGATATATACTTTTGTCAAATAATCTGAAGGTGTTCAAGGAGTTAAATGACATTACTATAATAAACCTTATATTCTCACTTCCCTATTTATGTCAGTAAGGTTTCTCAGCACCTACAACTATAAAACATTAAAAGTCACCCACAGAAGTAGAATCAATAAATCAATATTAGTTCCTATCTTATTCTAGCTATAAATAAATCCATTATGAACTAATAGAGGTTAAAGAATATATATCTAATAAAAAATACACTTGCAATTGAAACATACTTTTTTGGTTAATAATTACTTCTAAATTGTATACTAATGATATTTGTACATTTTACCAAGTCCAAAAGAAATACTTTAACCTTTAGGACACTATGGTCATAGGAAAAATTTTTTTTAAAACTTACTTTTAATTTATATTTTTATTGTCAAGATAAATAAATCGCTTTTAGAAATAAAATATATTGCATTGGGGTAAAATTCTGTTTGCAGTTTGTAATATAAATAGGATTTAAGAAAATAGGAAGACATAAAGTTATAAAGTTTCTAACTATTATCAAAGTGCTTATTCACATATTTTGAATGGATTATGGTGGATATCATACTGAAATGGAATTCAGATTCCATTGGCTACCTACAGAATGATCTACAGTTTTATTTTAAGAGTCTATATTTTAATACACCAAGAATTATATTCTTTGCAACATATGATAACAAAATATATAAGGTATATATATATAATTTTTTATAAAATTGTTTTAGGGAGTGTATGAGATATGTTTGAATGCCGTGTTATCTGTATGCTGCAACCACGTTTGTGGCCCCTAGAGGGAGTCATTTCTCACACATTATCTCAGTCCCACTTAAAGGACAATTTGGAGGGGTAAAGAATTCTTACTTGCATTGATTGCTCCATAAACTATTAGAAAGGCCCTAGATGGGAAGCCTAGTGACAGGGAAATGTGGCATAGTGGAAATAGCACTAACAGAGAAATAGATAATAGATCTAATGTGAGTCCTGGGTCTTCTATCACTTTAGCTCTCTGAACAGTGGCTTCCCCGCTTGAAAAATGGGCATAAGTAAACCTATTCTTTCTAATCCACATGCAGTAGAATATAGTGATAAAGAAAAAAGACTATGGAATTTGATTGCACGGATTCAAAGTCCAACTTTTCCATTTAACAGCTGGGTGATCTGATGTATATTTTTGATTTCTCTCTGCCCTCTGTCGTCTAATAATAGCTGTAATATGTATAATAATAGTACCTACTGAATAGAGTTGTTGTGGTGATTAACCAAATTAATATTTATAGACAAAATGCTTTGAAAGGTGCATGGCACATAGCTATTATTATTACTTAGTACCTTAGCTATCACTATTACAATCATTTCACATGGTTATTGAAAAAATCAAATAAAACAATATATGGGAAATGCTTTAAAATCTATGGCTGCTATACAAATAAAAGAAATGCTGGTAAAATTATATTGGTTGTGGTGCTTTCAGTAACAAATTACAGAAAAACAAAACCAAAAACCCAACTAAAATTGGCTTAACCTATAAGGAGATTTACTATTCCACATAACAGTAAGTCTATACATGTGATAGTTGGGGTCCCTGTGCCATTACACTGGGCTCTGCCCTGTGAATGTGCTCAGTGTTCATAGTGACTTTCCTCATGATCACAGGATGGCTACTGGCAGGAAATGAGGTTAGGTGCTTCCCTTCTGCTGTGGTCTGAATGTTTTTATCTCCCCAAAATTCATATGTTGAAACCCTCACACCCGAAGATGATAGTATTAGGCCACGACACCTTTGGGAGTTTCTTGGGTCATGAAGATGGGGCCCTCAGGAATGGGATCAGTGCCCTCATAAAAGACACCTCAAAGAGATTCATGTCCCTTCCACAAAGACAATGAGAAAATGCCAGCTATGAACCAGGAAGAGGGCCCTCACCAGATTTCAAACATGCTGGTGCCTTGACACTAAAACTTCCCAGCCTCCAGAACTGTGAAAAATAAATTATTGTTCATAAACTACCCAGTCTGTGGTATTTTGTTACTATAGCCTGAAAGGACTAAGGTTCTTCCACCTAATTGGCCAGCTTAAGTCGGGTGCCCATCTCTGGATCAAAAACATTTCTTAAGGGAATACCATGCACTGATTGCCTTAGTGCTGGCTGTCTGAGCTGATTACTGGTGGCAAATGGAATACTGTGACTAGACTACACGATCAGGATCCAGCCCTTGAAACTGGGGATGTGAGTCTTAGGATGTCTTAGGATCCCAACAGGAAGTGATAATGGATTAAAACTAGATAGGAAAATTTAATAAGGCGATTATTTTTGAAGTTGTAGGCAATGTTAGGAACTCAATAGTGGAGGGGTACCCAAGAGCTAGCAACAACAAGGAGCCATTACTACTCCCCAGGCCAAGGAGAGTGTTGCCCAAAAGGATCTTTGCCCATTCCTAGAGAAATGCTGTCAACCTGCAACTGCTTAACAATGGAAAATATCAAGAGAACTTGGGTGGCTCAGTCGGTTAAACAATGGAAAATACCAGTGGAATAAATACCCCAACTGTTGTGCCACTTCCTGAAAGCCACAGTGCACGGGAGCCATTGATGCCAGTGTGCTCGCCCATCATCAGGTCAAGCACCCAGGCCCTCGGTCAGACTAGAGAAAGATAAAGACGTATTTGGAGGAGCACATGAGATAGTGAGCACAAGTGAATATTGAGCACACAGGGCTGCACAGAGCAGGGGAGTGATGTCTAAAAAAATCATGCCTTGGAAAGGGGAGGGGAAGCTGGATAGCTATCTCACAGGATTCACTATAGGCATCCTTGTTCAAAATAAAATTGTTCTGTCTCCTTTTTCAAATGTAAACTATCTAAAATTGCAGACATCTCTTATTTGTAAGCAGAATTCATCCTCAAGGGAGCTGCACAAGAAGATAACAAAAGGCTGAGCTGCCGCTACTTGATGAAGAATTCAGGGAAAGGGGGATGTCCTGACCTTTCAGGGAAAAGTGAAGAAATCCATTCCCAGAAGGGGGATTGCAAAGGGAAGTGGCTGTTCCCTTAATAAAGCCAAAGAGGGCAAGCCTAATGAGGCCTAAGCCAGTTACATGGTGTAATTTACTGAATGGTGTTGGCTGTCTTGCAATATTTTAAGGCGATTTTTTGGTAATACATGATTAGTAGGAAAAGATTTGGATGTTGCCATTTTCCAAAGGAAACTTGACTACTCTTAGTAATAGAGAAGAATGTTCTCCTTGGAAAGTCTCATATTTCAATGCAAAGTGGTGTCCCAAGTCAGAATTTACACAATTTATTATTGCCTAGCATATGAGGATCATCTAATTAGCTCTGAACTAAATGTCAAGATAAACAAACCCAATCTCTAAGGGACTCCGAGAAGCTCTATGACTAAGTGGCACCATCAAGTGCCCACCAAGGGTGAGGAGAGTCTACACCAGTGGTTCTCAACATTGGCTGCACATTAGAACTACCTGGGGAGCTTTAAAAAATTTTTCATACCCAGACTCCACCCCGGAGTAATTAAGAAACTTTTAGTGAGGTCCAGACATTGGTACTTTTTGAAAACCTCTCTAAGCGATTCTAATATTCCGCCATAGTTGAGAATTTCTGGTCTACAGGACACTTATTGATAGACGTGGCATGCCCAAATCAAGCAAGCGGTTGATTAACTCACCAGTATAGTTCAAACAGCTATTCCCGCATGTGGAATGTGTGGGTCTCTTGCCTTTCAGCCAGATATTGAGGCAGTGCAATAGATGGATTAGGAATGGGGTCTCTGTGATCAGGCTGTCTGGATCAGAAGTCTGAGCCTGCGTGACTCTGAGAAAGTCACTTAACCCTTTGGAACCCTTAGTTTCATAATCTCCAAAATGGGGGCCACAGTAGAACTTATGACTATAATAATTCCAGGGATCAATTTAGAAAACATGTATAGATGTTTTAGTGCAGGGTCTGACATAGACTGAACTCTATGCAAACTATTATTATGTGTCCAGATCTAAGCCAGCTGGAAGTCTCAGAAGGATCATTCCATACATGTTGACCTCCCTGGGGCACAGAACATGGTATATAGGGTGCAGAATGGACTGGAGGGGTAACCAGAAAATATTCAGCACATATCTGATCTTGGGCCAATCAACTCCTCTCTCTCTAGAGTTTGAGATTGGAAACAGAAAGCCACATAAACTGTCATTAGAAACTGTTCATGGTTTGTGACAGAATGTCCATGAATTTCTGCTGCTGAGGAATCTTGAGCTTTCTGCTTCCATCCCTTCTACACACTGGTTGCTCAGCTCCCTGGGTTGTTTCTGATAAGTTCCTTACCTCTGCTTAACCCAAGCAAAGTCACTTTTGGTTGTTTGTAACCCGAGGGTCCCTAACTCAACAATGCCCAAGAGTCTTCTTCAGCATTACTATTTAGATCACTGCATTTATATCTATAATTCCCACTATATTCAACAAAAACCTCCTATTGGAGAAGGAGAAGGAGAAGGGGAAGAGGAACAGAGTGGGAAAGGAGGAGGACAAGAGTAAGGGATTTTCAAAACTTTGTAAGTAAGATCACATCTTTGACATGATCCTGTTGAGAATCATTGGTCCCACCTTCCACTTGCTTATGCTGCTGTTCCAGAGAAAAGCTTAATTATAGGATTGCAATTTTTTTTATGGATTTAGCTATTCTGGTTAATTAAATTTGCTATTTAACCATTCAGACCTTTGAATTTTAATTCTAGTTGGCATCTTTGTTAAAATGTTATTAGCTTACTTTCCTTCTTTAGTGAATATTGAATCATCCATCCCTGAGAAAAAGTTCCAAGCCATATTACCTGGAATTTTACGTCCATCTGCAGCAGTTTTCTTGAGTTCCCTAAAAAGTGGATTGGAAAGACCACGGTCACTCAAATTTCCTGTCCCTCTTTGTAGAAAAACCAATCAGCCACTCATTAATTCTGCAAATGTATGTTGACCACCCATGTTGTACCTGTCCGGGCAGTGTTATAATCAGGGAATATAAAAATGCAAAGACAATGTCTTTCTACAGGGGGCAACTTAAAGCCTTAGCTCTTGCTGTTCCTTCTGCCTGGTAATATTTAGTTTTATACTTAGTATTTTAATTAAAAGCTCTTCTTCAAACTATTTAAAAATACATCTTAGCAGAAAAACCAGTTGTTTGTCTTACTTTTCTTAACTGCACCTGTGAAGAACTTGGCTCTTCAGACTCTAGGTTTCTGGCCAAGACCTTTCAATCCACCTGGGGGCAGCATATCCTTACATAGAAAAGCACCTTGAAGGAAATGACAGGCTTTCTGAGCTCCTAGTTTTTAAACACAAGCTTTTAGAGTAGTGTTTCCCGAATGATTGATCCCGTAAATATTAATTCTGAAGAATTATACTTGAATGAAAGGTTCCATAATCAAATAAGTTCTGGGTAACTCTGGCTTAAGCAAAGTTAAAACTTGTTCTCCCTGCAGGACTCCTCAGAACCTTTAATATGCTTTTGCGGTACGAATCAACACTAGGATATGCTCACACTGTGCCTGGCACTGTGCTAAGTGTTTCATCTATAATTGACCTATTTAATCCTCAGAATAACCCTATGAGGGAAGCATTAATACAATTCTTCATCTTACAAATGAAGAAAGCAGAGGTACAGAGATCCCGAGTGGTGGCTGAGTTTCAAACCCAAGCCATCTAGCTACAGACCTTTCATGTCTGACCACTACACTATAATGCTTTACAATGTGAGACTCCAAGAGGGGCGATTTAATAGTCAGTGTTTCCTGAATTTATTTGGCTTTGAAACTCTTTTCTTCCCTCTGGTCATCACAGAGGACTAGTGTTTAATAGAACATATTGTGAGAAATGCTTCCTTCCATCATGTGATGACTAATGTTATCCCTCTGTAAAATTTAACAGGAAATATAAATCCACAGGCCCATTATGTAATTGAATGGTTAACATTCAGTTGAATTTTGATTTGATGGGAAGGCTCCTTGCAGGTTCATCTCTGCTCTCAAAGCTAGTGTCACTGAATACAGACTATTTCCTTTATTTAATGTCAAACACCAGTCAGAATTGTGTCTTCAGGAAGAGAAGAAGGTGTGGGGTGGAAAGGTATGACTAAAAAGACACAGGATGTGGCAGGGAAGCCAACTATAGTGGGGAATGTTCCGGGAAATTGAGGAAATGCGGGCTTTTTCGTGGGAATCCAAAAATAAGATTCTAAATAATGTTGGAGAATTACAGCTGGAACCAGAGTGGTACCTCTGACCAAAACAAGGCCTTTCTAGAATAAAGTTAAAAGAGTTAAGGGATAATCTACCAGATGTTAAGTTTTAAAATATATGGTTTTAAAATATAATTATATTTTTTCTACTATATAAATTTAAAAATAAGTAATTGCCTGTGTTCCATCTAAAGTGGTATGCGTACCAGTCTACGGAAACGCTTTTCTAAAGGACAAAAAACCTGCCAGCGTTGTGAAAAAAGAAAATGGTAGAACTGAGACTCAGGTAAAGGTAAAAGTAAATTTGAAGAATAAGACTAAAGGTGAGTGATGAAGTCTATCGCCACTTTGGCATCACAATTTCAAATTCTTTTATAGTGTGTTTTAAAATTATTGATTGCTTATTATTAATTAATTATTTTAATAAATTATTAAAATTATTGTTCTTTTGCTTATATTTTAATACAGTGATTGAATAAATAGATGATCTTTTCCTTGGTTCTAATAACTGCAACAAAAATATCAAATATAATTCATATAAATTGCCAAATCAAAAAAATCTACATTGCATGCAGTATTTTATTTATGACAATCTGCATTGAAGTTTCTTGTTAACATTAGCTTTATGGTTGTTTAGTAATGGATCTTGGATTTTTGAAAACTCATCTTTTGCTTCTAACAAGTACAAGATATATTAAAATACTACAAAGTTCACTTCATCAAACAACATTTCATCAATGTATAGATAACCCAAGGCACCAAATATTTTCTCATATAGGTACTTGACACAGAAATTAAAACTCAGAAAGTTAAGACTGCTCCAACAAAATATGACACAGCAAATTATTTGATAAAAACAAGAGATATTCCCTATAGCAATACTATCCAACAGAAATTTCTATGATGATGGAAAAGTTATGTATCTGCATGTGCAACAAGTAGCTATTGAATTGGAAATGACATAGTTTGATGTAACCATGACTAAAGCATGAACAATGATAGTCACATACACGACACATAATGCCAAACCAAAAATCTACCCGAATAACCTATTTTATGTCTGGACCCCACATCTATAGAGCAAATGCCAACCTGATTTGGTCAGAATTATATATGTGTCTCTGTTGGTGATGCTATTTTCAGATTTCCAGGTGATGGCTCAAAAACTATTTATTTTCTTTATTGCCACTTGGTAACAGTATAAATATTGCAAAAGCAACTCGAGTTTATTCATTTGATAAACACTTATTGCAAGCTTACTATTGGCAAGATCCTGGAGATGTAGTACTAAACAAGACAGACATGATTCCTGCCTTCATGGAATTTAAATTCTAGCTGGGTGAGGCTTGCTGGGACCAGTAATCTTCACCAGTGAGCAAACAACCTCATGAGAGCATTGCCCAGATAATCCAGGAACTAAGGTGCACAGAACTCCTTAGACATGTCCACTAAATTCCAGTATCCATGTGAGAGGAAACTAAATCAGAAAGTGAGAATCTATTTACAAAGTGTGTTTTCCCTTTCTCCCTACTTTCCAAGTGATGACCCTCTTCCAGGAGTGAATTATGTACCCCAGGAGATTTCAACTTGGTGAACAGACCCCATTTTTTTATATTCTTTTTTTCCTTCCTCTCTTCCTCCTTTTTTCCCTCCCTCCCTTTTTCCCTTCCTTCCTTCCTTCCCTCCCTCCTTCCTTTATCATTATCTTTCTTCATTCCTTTATTTATAGATATTTATTCCTTTTATTTATAGAAACAGGATTTATAGATTCCTTTATTCATGAAGAGAGTTTCTGAAATCATCATGAACATATTAGTTGTATAATTTTTTATTGATGATTCTGCCATGCAGGTATGAAAAATTCATTGCTCTAGATGTCAATCCCCTTGGCATTTTTAAGCAAGTGAGTAGGGAAGTTAAGGCTTGGCTCTAGCCAAACATTTACTCTCTATCACAAATAGAAAATCTTAAATAACCAAAGAGAGCCAACTGTATTCCTCAGATCTATTGGCCGATTTATGTTCCAGAGCTATGCTTTGTAGGCAGGGAATTACAATTTATGAAATAACAAGAATTGGGGCTGGAAAGCATGTTAAAATTTTTCTCATGAAAGATAATGAGTAACAACTCCAAGGCCAGGTAGATAATACAAATGTGTGAAATGAATGGTATGTAAGACCCAGAGGCTAAGCAGCTTGTATTCCTACCAAGTTAGCTCCTGGCCAGTTTTATTGCTTGTTAAAACACTCTGTTGGCCAAAAGAAATTAGAGTAGTTTCATCTATTAGGTATTTCTGAAGACTCAATATCTAGATCCCAAGTTTTTTAGAGCCTATCAATATATATGTATGTGTCATATACACATTCATACACAATGTATATGTACACATATACATTCAATTGTTTTGTAGCTAAATCACATTTCCATTTGGAATGTGGAATATGATTGATTTTAACATGCTTGATAGATTTGATGGGCCTACAAGAATAGGAGTATTTAGAACTCTGACAAAATGCCAATACAAAACTTTTTTGGATGCCATATTGAGTCCCCAAGTTGCCAGTTTACAAGCCCTGAATTATGTGCCCATTGTCCAGTTGAGAAAGTCATGTCCAGGGAGATTAAATGAATTGGGTAAGTTCTCATAGTGACACAGAAACATGTCCCCAACTAGAACTTTTATCTTTTGACTTCTGCATTGGGGCTTTTGTACCCAATGTCATCTGTATTGGATTGACCAGGATGCTGGTGAAAATGCATATTCACAGGCTCTACTGCAGTTTTACTGAATTAGAACCTCTGGGGCTCAAACCCATGCATCTGCATTTTGCCTTATACAATGCCACCTTCATTTTACCCCTTTCCATTTAGCTATTTAGCTAGTCAGCTCTGGTCAGGTCATTGAACCAATTTGTTACCAGTGAGATGATGAATTATATTCAGTTGACCTGTTGGTAAGGTGGACATAAGTCTAAAAGTGGTTTCCTTTTTTTTTTTTTTTAATGACCCTAGAATGCAGAAATAATAATGCTTAGATTTTAGCAAAGCTCTCTTGGGAGAAGAACCTTGGACCTCCTGGTCAAAATGCTAGGAGATATCTGAGAAGGAGGAGAACTGAAAACAGAGATGGTTATGCTGACTCAGTAAATGCTCAGGGATAACCACTGCAGCCACTCAACCTTTTGGTCTCTCTGCGTCTTGACTTCTTTTTTTTTTCTAAATACATTAGTTTAAAATGGTGGATGTATGGATGCTCCATGTATGTAAGTGCCAAGCACTGTCCTAGGTGCTGAGGGATCCATGATGAGCAACTCAGACACAGTCCTTACCTTAAATTTGTTTATAGTCTAGCCAGAATAGGACAAACAAAAATTTAATTCTAGCCCTGCCACTAACAAGCTACATGGCCTTGGATAAGACACTTTTCCACTGTCTTATTTTAACTTCTAGTTCGGCATTGCCCCTTTAGGAGCACCAGTAACCTTAGAGAGCGGTGGGCTACCATCTACATTGATATTTCACCAGGGCTTGTGCCTCTGTCTTCCTGCCAGTCAATTATTGTTTAATTCCAAGTTAAGCCATGCCAGCCCCGTGAAAAGGCTGTCTTCTCCACATGGCCCCACCCAAGGACCCTTGGGGCCAATTACCTCAACTCTTTCTCGAAATTTGCTCTCCAAATTAGCTCTTATGTGCTCTGGCTATGTGAGACGGTCACATCCATTACCTCATGGATGTGATGACTCCAGCAAAGCCCCCAGGGAGCTGTGCAGCCCACTGCAACCTCCTCCAAGGGCTTTCAGAGGAGTGGCGGCAGATGCTTTCCCTCTGTAGTGTCACTGGTCCATAAAAAAGGAAAAAAATAATCCCAGAGTCAAAAGATTCCCTTCCAAAACAACCCCAGGGCTAAAACAAACAGTGGTGGCAGACTGGTGGGAAGGAGATAGAATGATACCCATGGGAAGACAGTGACATTTGTGGATAAGGGAAACTATGCATCTTCTGATTACAAGCCTAACCATGTCTGGCAAGTTCTGATGGGGGCATTTTTATGAACATTTAGTTTTAATCTGGGCTCCCTATTACTAAGTTAGCCCAGAATATACATTCGGGGTTACATATAGGGTGTAATAGTAAGGCATAATTACTGTTGATTTAATTTATACTGAGCAATATTGACATCATTGTGCACTGGGACCCATGTATCAACGAAACATCTTTGCCCTCACGGTACATGCATTCTAGTTACAGAAGACAAAATAAAAACAGATTTTACGTGTGTGTGTGTGTGTGTGTCTGTGTGTATGAAACACAATTTCAGTTAAAGATAAGTGCTTTGAAGGAAAAGGAAGCAGGGAAGGGGGGTAGAGAATAAAGAAAAAAAGGACTGCTCATTAGCCTGGGGGTCAGGGAAGACTTCTTAACTGAAGTGATATAAATGAAGGAAGGGGGTGATCTAGGCAGATATCTGGGGAAAGAATATTCCACACAAAGGAAAGAGCCCTATCAAATGTCTGTCTGGCCGCTATGCATTTTACACACTTTATAAATGTTTTCCAAACTAGTTCATAAAATATCAGACAGGTATTTTTAGGGACATTTGAGAAACCGAGGTTCAGAGAGGTTAAGTGATATGTCCAGGGCCACACAGCAAGTTAAGTGGCAGAGCTGGAAGGTGATTCTACCTAAGTGCTCTTCATTATTATGCTGAATTGTTCCTCAAACTGATCATTCCTAAACTTCACTTGGATCTGATTCTCTGTTCCCTCCACCTAAGGCATACTTTCCCAGCATCCTAAGTTTCTACCAAGCTTTGTCTCTAGGGGTTTGCATCAAATTCCAGAACTCAGAGCTGACAGAAGCTCTGTCTCATGTGTCCAAAGATGTCTGGGTCTGCAAGCATCTAGAGGCATCGTTGGAATTTGTTCTTGTTGTGCCATGAGGAGGCCAGCCTCTCCCGGGCACTCAGGCGCTGACTCCGTTTCCTTCTTTCTGGGGAGAACTTGGTGTGGAGGGGGTGTCAGTCACACCCGCCCTGACTAAGGAAATGCGCAGAATGGAAAGACAGCCATTACCCCCGGCTGGCTATCGCCTCCTTAGCAACAATAGCTGTGTACACATTCACACACAAACACTGCACCAAAACAAGCAAAGGTCACTCTCTCTGGGCACTTCCAAGAATGATCTCAATTTTTCATAAAACAATGTTTATAAATTAGATGGAACCCCGGAGCAGTCCGGGAATAGAAGTAACCATTTTATGAGGCTTCCTGCCATTACATTACTGCTTATTTGCTTTGAATGAGCAAAATACAGTGTGCAGCCCACCCCTTCCAGAGCCAAGCAAAGACCTCTTTACAAAAACCCCAGCCAAGCAAGCCCGAAGGGGAAGGTATCCTTGGTTCTCGTAGGGACTTCCATTCATGGCCTTTTGACTAGGAACATCTCAAAGGCAGAGTGTTTCATCCTAGCACTAAGCACAGTTCTAGCACACATGAGCATTTAAGAAATGATTGTTGAATGAGTGAATATGTGACTGAATCAATGAGTGGAAGAAGAAATGAATAATCTGACCTCCCGGGGCTTGTGCTAAAGAAAGTGAGATAGATACCCAATAAGACTACGAACACTTCTGAGCCCTTGTTACATGTCACAGCTTTATATGTGATGATGTTGAAGAAGCGTCTCATGTTCTTCAACCTGCTTCCTGCTCTTACTGGCTTTTCTTCAGTTCCTCTGGGCTTCCATACTGCTTACTACAGCCCTTGTCCCAGGCTGCTCTCCAACCCTAACTCCAGGATTTACTTTCCCTCTTTACCTATAAAAAAGTCCTACTATCACAGTCCCTTGATGTAACTGGCTAGCATGAAGAAAAGAATTTGAAAAACTAAGTGCCTTGGTTGAGTTCCCTCAGAAGCAGAGCCTGAGTTCATGTCATTTATTTGGGAAGGGAAGCTGGAAGGGAAGACAGCCAATAAAGGGTATATTCTCAAGTGAGTTACCAGTATGGGCAACCGGACTTTAGCTCCATGTGGAAACTCTGAAAAATTATGTGAGAAATATGCTACCTTAACTCCAAGGCATCCCACTCAGGGCAAAGAGCTGGGATATTTATACACCATCTTGTCAGTCACTGGTTGAGAGGTATTAACTTTCACTTCCAGGCTTCCTTGCACACGGGCAATTGGCTTTTCTCTGTTTTAGAGAAAGCACTCAGGGAAAGAAATGCTGATACCTACATTTGAAAATAACTTGGGCACATTGCAGGGGTAAAGGTGAAGGGTTGTGGGTGGGACACTGACAGCACTGGCCACCCTAACTCTTAAGGGTGAAATGGCTGATGGCGTTTATCACAAATACCCTAAAGATCGGACTTTCTAAAGAAGAGCTTGGATGGAATAATGCCTTAACTCAAATGACTGCCTCTTATATTTAGGTTGGAAGATAAGAGAGGAAGTTGAGATGTGTGTAAATGAAAGGAAGGAGCAAATGAGCTTCGTTTAGATATGGCAGATTGTGAGCTTTTCTTGGGATCCTGAGTGAGGTGAGCTCCACTTTCATAAAGGAGTGATAACGCAACTAATATTCTTTCCAGGAGAGAAGTCTATATCACACACTGAGTTGTCTGTATCAAACCCATGCCTGTAAGCAAGTTTGCCTCTCAGCTACTGGAAAATTCAGTGGCTACTCAGAGGACCATATCCCTCACCTGCAGGACATATTTCGATGCTTTTGAGAGAGGGACAAGCTTCCCTTGCCTTCACCCCTGTGCTCACAAACGCATGAGAGAGAACTTATAGTTTCGAGGAGTTTCACTGATGTTAAAATCAGAAGGAATCCAGGCGGTTATATCCTCCAAACCCTTTATTTTTTTCAGAGCAGAAGCTGACACCCAGAATGGCAAAGTCACCTGTCACAATCACACAAGTGTTGAGTGGCAGGCTGGTTTCATCAGGCAGAATTCAGAAAAGAAAAGAAAATCCTCTAGATTTAAATACTTTAAAAAAGTATTTACCATGAGGAAATAAGCACTTACAAAACCATTTAAGGCTAAAAGGGCAAGAGTCAGGAGGACTGCCACTAGCTTTTAAGTTGTGGTTTCAAGAGTCATAGAACTTTGGAAGCTGTCCAGAGCTTGGAAACCAATTTCTTCCCATGCCTGAGGCATGTAAATTTCAAGAGACCACTACAAAACCTTCCATCTGCATGGCATCACACGCTGCTCCTTCCAGAAGAAAATGATGGCTACAAACCTCTTTTCTACCTTCCACATCTTATGCCAGCGGATCTCACTAGCAAGCTGGAAATCGCATTTAAACTGGAAATCACATTTAGATAACACTAAAGGCAAGGGAGTCTGGGAAATGTAGTTCTCTGGCTCCCAGATTTGAGATTCACAGGAGAGCATAAAACTAGTAACAATGAACGCTGATGGTCCCGAATGAAACAAAACAATATCTAGAACTATGGTGAGCCCCAGTTTGTAGGTATAGGTGTGAACGGGGGTAATAAAAGGGACATCCGCTTCGTGGTGTATGGTTCTCCCAAAGAGCAAGTGGGGAACAGGAACAGGAAAGAGGACCAGCACAGGCCAGAATTCTGTGCCTGGTCCTGCCCCTGGCAGCAGTTATAAAGATCCTGCCGAAGAATCATTTCCAACGTCATTTTTCAGTCCATCGTGTTCATTATCTTTGTTTTGCTGCCTCCCCCACAACCGTCCGTCTATCATGCCACACCATGAATATGTAGTGACAGACCTCAGGGGGAAACTGGGGGTCCTCAGGGTCTGTGTGACTACACAGAGAGCAACAAGATACAAGCACTCAGAAAACTCCCATTTGTGGAATCTGCTGAGGTTCCTCAACAACTCTTATTCGTGCTTCATTGGTTTGGTGTATACGAGTTTGGAGAAAAGTGACTGGTTACTATCCAACCGTTTGGAGCAAGTTGGGTGGGGTTATGGCTCTTACACTGATCTGATGTATGAATTTGGGCAAATTACCTGAGATTCCTCATCTCTAGGGCAAATGTTGTTGGGCTGTATTATGTGTGTTCTCAGTCCTGACATTCTAGTATCTTTATATCAAAGCATCTTAATTGTAACGTTGCAACATCATCCTCAACCCTAGAGTATGGCAAAGTTTCATTAGGATCTGGAACTTTCTATCCTAAGGGAGAAATTTCTATTTAGGCAATTCCCTCCTTATCCTCTCTCCCTTAACCAGAATTAGGACTGACCTGTTGAGGCCAACAAGGTCACTATAGTGTCTGGGTCACAAACAAATGTGTAAGTTATAGTGCGCAACAAAATTTGAGTTTTCCATTAGAAAACACCCCAGGGCCCTGAATCCTGTGCCCAGAGAAACCCTGGTGCCAAACTCTGAGACAAGGCATTTTGGAGGACAAGGTTTCTATCTCCTTTTAGGCTTCCTGAGCCTTCCTATTGCTCCCCTGATTCAAGCTCTTCTGGTGTGGAGGCATTCCATGTTGCTCACCTGTCTCTTACTAATCAACATTTGTCCAGCGTCACTCCTTCCTAGGCTATTGCTCTCTGTTTTGAGATGAGAACAGCATTAATCAGATAATATCCCTGAACTAATGTGCTATCTCAGCTAATTTATCGAATATTCAAATCAGTTGGAAATGTGACATTCATGGTGTATTTATTAGGAGTACTATTATCATTATTATTAACAAATAACACTTAAATATTTTATTTATTTATTTATTTATTTATTTAGAGAGTGTGAGTGGGAGAGGGGCTAAAGGGGGGGGGGGAGAGAGAGAAAGAGAGAGAGAGAGAGAGAGAGAGAGAGAGAGAATGGTAAGCAGGCCCACATCCAGCATGGACCCCACGTTCTGCAGGGCTCGATCTCAGGACCAACTGTAAGATCATGACCTGAGCAAAATAGAGTCAGATGCTTAACTGACCGAGCCATCCAGGTGCCTTAAATATTTTAACCATAATTATTAGTATTTGGTGATAATAATTATTATTGATGATAATGATAATGTTGATAATGGCAGCACTTTATCTTCCCAGAAAGTTTTGTGATCTCCAAATTGTTTTGTTATTAATTTTCTAAGGATGCAACTGAGACTCAGATAAGTGAAGAGATTTTCCCAGGATCACCCAAATGATTGGTGGTACAGCTGGAAATAAAAACCAAGTCTCTTGGCTTCCAGTTCATGCTCTTTTTACCGCATCTTTCATTGTTGGAAAGAAAAGCCTTACAGAAGTCCCAGAGTAAGGATGATTGAGGAGGCTGGGTGAGCCAAGTAAAGAGACTGATGTTGTGTTGTGTCCCAGTGTGTCCTTAGACAGATTCTCAGTCCTTCACAACAAAATACCCTTCCAGACCGAGCAGCAGGCACACGTGATGTTCTGATTTCTAAGCTTCAGAGTTGGTAAAACACCTATTTCTAAATATATCGGTTTGACTTCCTGCCTTAGGAAGCGCAGCCAGGCTGCCATGGGTAGTGTGCAGGTTGGACACTGCACAACCCCTGGGAGTACCACTGACGTGATAGGCACTATGTATTTATATACTTGCTATTAAACATTTGCAGAAGATGATAGTAAATTGTTTAGTCCTATCGAAATCAATGCACTATGACAATTTTTTGAGAGTTGGAGGTGAAGTATCTTGAGGAGGTGAGCTCTTTCAAATTCACGCAAAGCCTGATAGGTGAGTGAATATCACGGCTGTAATCCAGGGTCCAGATCAATGGAAGAGAAATTCGGCTTTCATTTATGTACCGATTGATTGAATGGTTGATTGAGTCATTCATTCATATATTGTGCACTCCTTTAGAAAGTATACTTTGGGGTCTAGTCTGTTAGACATTGTGTCTGACCCTGGGATGCTTAAGACCAAATTACTGCTGTCAGGGTACTCAGTCTAATGGGAGAATCAGACAAGTAAATAAAATATCTTAGAGCAGTGTAGGGTTTCATGCAGACCCAGAGACAGGAAATAACCCAGGCTTATAGGAACAGACAAGGTGGGAGAGTCAGCAAAAGTCACTTTTCTGCCCAGGTGGCATGAGGGTGTTTCAGGCCGAAAGAGCAGCATGATCATAACCCTGGAAGTCATAAGCTATGTCCTTCACACTTAACATGTATGTCTTCATTTAAACCTCCTAACCACCCTATCAGACAGGCTCTATTATACCCATTTAACAGATGAGGAAACAAGGCACAGAGAGATTAAATAACTTGCTCAAAGTTACACAGCTGGTAAAGAATCGACTCAGCATTTGAACCCAGAGAATCCAGCTACTGAGTTTATACTTCTTCCCTCTGCTTCTTTCTTGAGAGAATGGGTGCTTTAGGAAAACCCAGCTGAGTAGAGGCTCAGCACCGGGGTTGGAGATAATGAGACACAAGTTTGCAGAAGCCCGTGGGTGCGACTTAAAAAGGAGCTTTCATGCCTGGGATGATCTGATTCAGGGCTGCTTGTAAGAACACAAGCCTTGTCTCTTGGTTAGTTCCAGCTGGTGACTCCACCTTTTCTTCTGGCTGTTTCCCGGAATCGCTGCCCCAATCCCCCAAGGGGAATATACCTAACAAACTGTGGGGACCCCAGGAAATTACTCATCTTCCCCTTTCCTTGTCTGTACTGACTCAAGAGACATTTTCCAGAAGTTGCTTTGTCAATTTTTAAACTAAATTTCCATCTGCTTATTTTGTTGCTATGAGGCTCTTTTCCCTACATGTTGAGGGATGGGAAAGGGGACCTGAAAGCTGAATTTCAGCCCATGAGAGGGCTGATTCCAGCTTAATTGTGAGTTGACTCTGTTGTGTTAGTATATTATTTAAGTTCCAAAAACGCTAAGAAGAATGCATACATGTCAAAATATCTGTTATTTGCTCTCCTGAGAACTTTTGCTCATTTGGGGAAGAGTCAAAATTTATCCTTGAGAGATCATTAAGAAAAAAATTAAAATTTAACTGAAAAAATTAACTTCTTCTGTATCTGATGTATGTGTAATGGCACATTGAAATCACTACGCAAATTCTTGCCACTGTCCACAGTGTTTGATCAAATGAGCAGAGAGCTTTTTTTTTCTCTATCTTGGATTTGATGACAAAAATACTCAACTTTGAAAATACCAGATCATTGCACACACAAGTTACAAAATATATTTGAGCAAACACCAGAGTATTTCCATGCAAGACATAGCAAAAAGATCTTAATCAAATGTCCCTTCTGCAAACCAGGTCGATGTGGGTATTTTGTTATTGATCATGGAAAGCAAAGCCTTGTCTATCATTTTGGCCTGTTGATGTGTGGATGACCCCCCACGCCGGGGCAGCAGCCATATTTTTAGCAGAAAGGGTACTGGCCTCAGAGTCAGGGGCCTGGGGAAGGGGACTCAATACTAATCCCACCTCAACCATTACCTAACCCTGAATGAGCCCCTTTACTTTGGGAACCTTGGTTTTTTTCATCTAAAATGGATTAAACTCTATGATTTCTGAAGACACTTGTTCCCCTAATTCTATGGTAAAACAAAGCCACAGCTTTGATACTGATATAGACAGACAAGCCTCAAGCAGCCTTACATTTTGTTTAATCAGGGCTCCACAATCTTTTTCTGTAAAGGACCAGGTGGGGAATATATTGGACTTCACGGATCATATTCTCTCTGTCAGCTGCATAGTTATTCAACTCCAAGGTAGCAGGAAAGCAGCCACAGACGGTACCTTAGCGACAGTACAGGACACAGTCCTGACTGACAAACACAGTCAACAGGCAACCTGCAAAATTTGGCCAGCAGCCTCCTGATTGAGATGGCGGCTGTAATAGGGTCAGGGGTACGTAGTGAGGAACCTAACTGGCATGGGGAGCTACATGCACCTGCTTCAGGCCCACCTTGGGAAGGCCACCAGAGCCTCTCAGCCCATGCCACGTCTAAGGACCAAAGAACAGACCTGAGTGTCTCTCCCACAGGGATGAAAGAGTTAAGAAGACAGGGGCAGACACAGTTGTTTCTTTCTAGGGAAACTATTCGGACTTGGGAATTTGCTCTGCCACACAGCTGGAACTCATTACTGCTGAAGTTTTTTAAGTTAAAAAGTTTTATTTAGGCCCCTGCAAAGGTTTTCTTAGGCCAAGAGTGAAACCCTGTGCTCACACTGCAAGCTCTCCCCAGCCAAGTGCTTCAGTCAGCCCTCCCATCATTCTCTTGCCCTCCTTGCCTTCCTGCTGACCCTGCCACCTTGCCTCGTCGCTCTTTCTTTCTTCTAGGCTCCTTCATCAACTACCGGTCCACACGGATCCTCTCTGGCAAGCAGGACTTGCCTGTTTCAGCAATATGGAAAATTGCATAGCTGAACAATAGTAACATTCACCTTCTTGTTAGCTCGGATCCAAAAATGCTAAAGTTTCGGTGGCCTCTAGGATCTCTCACCCAGAGCCTCGGGTACAGACACAAAGGGCGGGGTCCACAGACCATCGGAAGGCAGATCAACACACACTGAAAATCGAGTGAAGAAAATAGACTCTTCTCTCTTAAAGTTGATTCAGACAAAGAAGGCAAAGCGGTGATTTGCCTGGTGTGAGTGGTAAACCTTAGTTAACCAAAACCCAATAAGCAATAGCCCTTAGTTAACTAAACACCTTTTTTCTTCTTGTTTCTTTACTTTTAGGCTAAAGAAGTAAGGATGAGAAGGCAGCTGGTGTCAGGGCTTGATAAATGGGATGTTTACAGTTAACTTCCTTGTGTCATTGTTTCTGGAATCCTCTATACAGCCCAGAATAGCGACAGGGAACACAACTGGTGATAAAGAATTCAGGTTCATGGTAACCCCTTTTAGCGCTGTAGGTTCAGAATCACTGCAATTCAACTGCACTCCCCCTCCTGTGGATCATCAAAGGCCCGTACCCCCAGACTCCTGGTAGGATCGTCTGTAAGTCTGGACAGAGGGCTTCTCTGATGAAGCCCTTAATTCATCAGAAACCTTGCAAGAGGAGCAGCTCTTTTCCCAAGCACTGTGTTAAAGATCTACTAACTTTAGGTAACTGTGAGTAACCCCGGTCAGGTCAGTCAACATTTTGGAAGTTGGGTAGCAGAGCTGACTGTGGCTGGAGTAGAAAGAGGACACAGAGGGGAGCCTGGGTGGCTCAGTCAGTTGGGCGTGGGACTTCAGCTGAGGTCATGGTCTCCCAGCTTGTGCGTTTGGGCCCCGCATCGGGCTCTGTGCTGACAGCTCAGAGCCTGGAGCCTGCTTCGCATTCTGCGTCTCCCTCTTTCTCTCTCTGCCCCTCCCATGCTTGTGTTCTCTCTCTTCCTCTCTCAAAAATAAATAAATAAACCAAAAAAAGAAAAGAAAAGAAATAGGATACAGAGGTTTGAGATGCAAAGATTTGGGTCCGAATCCTCACCAAATAAATTCAGCATTTAGTATGTAAATTTGGAGTAGCCAAACAAAATATTCTGGAGTTGAAATAGGAGATCATAATAGCAGTCATATTAGAGAAGACTAATGTTTGCTGAATCCTTACGACGTGCTAAGTGCTTTCCAAGCATTATGTGAGGCAGATATAGCTGCTCCCATTTTACAGGCCAGAAAACTGAGGCGCAGAGGTAGAATGGCTTTCTTAGTGATGCTGGGCTACCTCACAGCTGAACCAGGATGTGGGCCGAGGGCTGGCTAGTTGAAATGCCCAGGAGGAAGGCACCTAAATTGTACCTGCAACTTGCATTCTAGTGGAGGGTCCGCCTGTGGTCGGGTAAACAATGTAGCCAGGTGCCAGGGCAACTGCGGTGAGTGAGACAGGTCCCTCCACGCCTGGAGCTTCCTTGCTTATGGAGCAACAAGCGACAAACACAAAACCCCCACGTGAATACGAGAGCTGTAGAGAGCCGTGTGTGCAATGCAGAAATGAAAATACAGTTAAAGAATAACTGGGGGAGGGGACTTGAAGTTCAAGCTCTTCGAGTATGGTCTCTCTGAGGAGGGATATTTAGAGCAAGACATTTATTAGGAGCCAGCCAGACGAAGATGTGGTGAGCTGGAAGTCAGGGAGCAGGGGCACTCGGCAAGTCCCAGTGATGCCAGAGCCCAGGGGCGGAGCACGTACATAACAGCCTTGGGGCCCCAGGGCCTCAAGGCCTGCAGGGGAGAGGTGGCATTTACTTGGGCTATGTCTTAGAGGGTGGATTAAGTTCACCAGGAAGAGGCCCTGAGGGACAGAGAGAGGGAGAGAGAATCCCAAGCAGGCTCAGCACTGTCAACACAGAGCCCAACGTGGGGCTTGAACTCATGAACTGTGAGATGGTGACCTGAGCTGAAGTCCCCGCCCAACTGACTAAGCCACCCAGGCACCCTTCTACATCCTCTTTCCACTCCAGCCACAGGTAGCTCTGCTACCCAACTTCCAAAAGGGTGGCTGACCTGACCAGGGTTACCTAAAGTTAGCACATCTTTAATACAGTGCTTGGGAAAACAACTGCTGCTTTTAGAAGGTTTCTGATGAGCCCGATGCGGGGCTTGAACTCATGAACTGTGAGATCATGACCTGAGCAGAAGCCAAGAGTCCAATGCTTGATTGACTGAGCCACCGGGGGTGGGGGGGGGGGAGGAAGGGGCGCCCCAAAGCCCTTTTTGATAATGGACAACTGTCTGGAGCATTTTGTGGTGTTTGGGGTGGGGGTTGGGAAAAGGTCATGAGAAGCTAGACAAGAAAGCAGAGGCCAGAGGCAAGGTAACTAAATGACCCTCCTTCCAAGCCATCCTGTGTGTCCCGGCACAGGCCTGCTGCAGCTGTGGAGGCCATTCTGCACATGGCTGTGTCTTATCCGACATCCTTGGAGACTCATGACGGGACTCAACCCCGTGTCCTGAGGCGTTGAAGAGTCCACGGTTCTCCCCTCTGTGAGGTCTCTTGGAAATCACTTTCAATGCCCTCCTTCTGCAGAAGCGAGGACTGAAGCTCAGAGAGGTGAAGCAACTCACCCAAGATCACACACCCAGCACCCGGTCTCCCCCAACACTGCCCACGTCAGCCCTTCTATTCCTTCAAGCTGCTTATTATCCAAACCACAGGTTCATTGTCTAAAGCAGTTGTTCCGAATTTGTTTCCTGCCAAAGCACACGTGGTGGGTGTCACTTGCGTTTCTGACAGATGCCCTGAGATGTGCCAAGATCAAACACTGTGAAATAGATGAGCTCCATTGTGGGGCATGTATAATGTGTGTGCAATTCACGGCCGAGACCCAGACACCACCCCTTCCACACTCCAGAAAGCACATTGCTATGCAAATGAGCGAGAGGGAGGCTATTACAAAAGGGGCCAATTTTGAAAATCATTAATGTGTTTTTTCTTTGCATTCTAATTGCGGCATTCCTAATTTCTCCCCTCTGCAGATGGATCTGCTGAGCCATGTACAGAAAAGCAAGAGTATAAAGCACATTATTATTTTCAAAATATTACGCGACTTCACTCCCTCCTTGGTAAACCTTGGCATACTCGTAGATAATTTTTACTTACGTGTAGGGGCCACCTTCTTCAAGTTGGTTGGGCTCAGGTCTGTTTTGAAAATCTGTTTTTCTCTCCATCCTCCAAGCTCTCCAATGCTGCTTTGGTAAACCCTGGTGTTGATGATATCTTACCTCCTACCACTATGGGTCACTCCTCAAACCCTGAAGAGGTTTGGCTCTCCCCTTGGCGTTGACCCCATGACTCCCCCAAGTTGCTCATCACTGGAGCAGATAGAGTATACTTAGCGGAACTAAACCATAGCGGGTCCAATAGTATTGGGAGTGAGTAGCTTGTTTGTTGTAGCAAGTATGGGCTGATAATTCAACCCAATCGTCCATCACGTTCCCCTCCCAACCTCCTTGAATGATCCAGGCTCCTGCTCGCCTGGCTTGAGAGAGGAAGTGGTACTAGACGACTAGCCTTTGCAAGATCCATGTGACTCTCACTCTGCCTCCCAGGGATTTCTTAAACAGGTCCTGGTGTTCATATTACTACCTGCATTCTTTCTGACCTTGTTATGGAGTCCCATCCTTTTCTCCAGTGTCTCAGAAGTCCCAGGCCAGTGACTTAGTGGTCTGGAATTGTTTCTTTGCTTGTTTGTGGAATAAAAATTAGTCTTTTAGGGTTTTTTCAGAATTGAAGGAAGAGCTTCATGATAACTTATCTTGTTCCTTCCATCTGCTGATTATTCTACATCTGTCTCTGACCTTGGCATGACATGCCTCCTTAAATTTAGTTTTTTAATCTTCCTAAAATGTAGATATAAGATGTCCATAGACCCTTGAAACCCTAGTTGATTTCAGCACTACCCCGCCTCATGGAGCTGGCCATAATTTACTCACCCAACAACTCAAATGTGTAAGGATAATGCAATTTTATTTCTTTATCTGTAACTAATTCCAGCCTATTTCTGATAGCAGGGGGTGCGGGTGGGGGTGGATAAGTTTCCGTCCTAGCTACTTGAAACTTTAATAACATCTGTTTACTAAAATAGTCCCTTTAGATAGTGCTCAGTGTCTCAGAGTTTTTGGTTTTCTGATCATCTCTCTGATTCTTCTGCAAGAGGAATCTGGGTGTACAGAGGGCAAGGGGTGGCTCATATGACCTTGTGCAGTAGGGGGAAAGCTGGCTTCTAATGCGAAGTATTCTTTGACCTGGGCAGTGCTCTTAGGGAGGGTCGTTCATTCTCCTCTTTGCTAACTTGGCTTCTTCTTATTTCCCGGTATAAAGGCCCACCTAGCATCTGTTGCAGGGTCATTTCACTCACCAGCCATGGAAAGGACCCCACCACAGTCCTCTTGGCTCTCAATGCCATATTTACCCCAAATGGGAACAAAAGGTAGCCCCCAAAAAATTTCAACTCAAGGCCACCTTCAGCCTGACCACACTGTCTCTCAAGCCTATTTTGTTGCAGCTATGTCTCAGGATGCCATGCGAATGCCTGTGATTTGACACCTTCCCAGAGCCTCAAAAGGGGAGTGAAAGATCAGAGATCTCCTCTTTCTTCAGGGTTATCTCCACCTTCCTAATGTACCTTCCCTTTTCCAAGCCAAAGTTAGGGGGAAGAGAATATCAGGGCACATAGTCTATCTGCTTTGCTTTCTGTCTCTACTTTCTTTTTTTCCTGAGATTGGTGCCTCGGTGTATTGGGAGAGGTATATGACTTTTATTTGGACCTTTTTATCATACTCTATTACTATGAATTCCGAGTTCTATAACATATAGAAGAGGCATATTCACCACCCTTCAGGAGATATCTTAGGGCTGAGTCTTCTGGGAATGGCCCATGCTAAAAGGGAGACAGAAGGACTGGAAAGCCTTCTGAACAAAAACTCGAATACCACACCCTCTTTCTTGCTTTGAAATCTTATTTTTAATGAACGTTAACTGTCAACTCCTTTGTGACATCCCCATTTCCCCATCGAATGAATGACCAGTCAAGCAAGGTGAGGGTCAAGACCGTAGAAGAAAAAGACAGTAAAGTACATTAGATTTTAAAAAAATATTATCTCCATCTTGCTATGATAGAGATGATCTTGTATCCCACTTTTAGTACCTTAGCTGCTATGAGTAACAAACCATTTGTTAACCGATAGTATCTATCAGTGTGATTATGTCATGCTAGGGAAATGTGTCTAGCTAATTTGTCGCCTAGCCTCATAAAACCTCATAGGCCTCCCAGTTATCTCAAGACATGATGCAAAGCTTTCAATAATAAATTGTACCTCTTAACTTCCTAAGATGCATAAGGAGTTGGCAAGTGCCTGCTTTCTCTGAATCATCATTTTGAGCCATAATTGCTACTCTATCCATTGCACTCAACACAGCAAGTACAGAAGACCGGGTTGAGAGATATGGATATTCTCTGTAAGTGTCCTTTCTCTTTTATGGAATTGTTTGTGTCACTTGGTTTCCCTATCACTTCATTTTTTAAATGTAGGATAAAAAGTGTCTGTCCAACTGAAAGGTTTTTTGGCTTTGGTTCTAGTTCATCAAGATGTTGCTGTAATTCAGATATAAGCAATCTTCTTGTTCCAAAATTTGAGGCAAACCTCCTGCACTCTTCTTATGAAAGCTGGTCTGGACTGTTGCTTAAAATCTGCCAGCCATAGAATAAGCCTGCTTTAAAACTGTTGAAAGTCCCAGGGCCAGCTCCAGAAAATGTTGGGCAGAAAGCCCCATCGTCATCTTTGAGTCTCAATATTCTCATAATTTTAGCTTTCATAATATTGGCACTGGCAAAAGGTCCCCCATTCCGATGATAATCTCAGGGTTTTTTTGCTTCTCTCTGGTTATCATGGCTCGAGAGGGTAGCTCGAGGAAGAAGGGAGCTTAGCAGTCCTGCCTATAAATTTGATTTGACACAACTCCATTAAAGAGACACTTCAAGCGTCTGGGTTTCCAAAGCACATTTTCTGTTCAAACAGCACTTTCCGCCATGTCTTCAGGCAATCTGATGGTTGGAGAATAGATATGAACTCATTAGCCGTCTGGGGCTGTGCTGAATTCTTCCTTTTCATAAATGTTCCTTGGCTACAAGTGAAGAACACCACTGGGCCAGGCCAGGCCTACGAGAACTAATTTTAAGCCGACAGACTTCCTGCATTCTAAAAATACCTGAGATTTTGGCTGTCTGTAGGAAATGGATATTTCCTTTCAAGACCATCAAACTTGGGATGGATACTCTTTTTCTTGACAGCTACCTAATTTGAGCCACAGGGATAGTATACACATTCACTCGGATGAATACAATATTCTATTTCTGTCATGCGCACAGACATGATCTATAATCCAATCGGGAGTATATTTTTATTACCTATTTCCTTTTATAAATATTGGAATCATTCAGCAAATAGTTTTCAAAGTCAACTCTATGCCAGCACTGATTCCAAGCCAGTTGCTCAAACTTTTTGGTCTCAGGATCCCCCTTACACACTTAAAAATTATTGAGGACCCCAAAGAGCTTTTGTTTATGTGAGTTATACCTATCAATATTTATCAATGTACAAGTTAAAACCAAAAAATGTTTAAAAATTGATCAGTTGACTTTAACAATAATAAATTGATTATATGTTAATGCAAATGATATTTATAAATACCATATTATGCCTTTGTTTTTCCTTTTTTTTTTTTTTAAATTTTTTTTTTCAACGTTTATTTATTTTTGGGACAGAGAGAGACAGAGCATGAGCGGGGGAGGGGCAGAGAGAGAGGGAGACACAGAATCGGAAACAGGCTCCAGGCTCCGAGCCATCAGCCCAGAGCCTGATGCGGGGCTCGAACTCACGGACCGCGAAATCGTGACCTGGCTGAAGTCGGACGCTTAACCGACTGCGCCACCCAGGCGCCCCATGCCTTTGTTTTTCAAAACCACAAAAAGTAGTCAGAAAGGTGACATTGTTTTACATTTTTAAAAATTTCTTTAGGGGCGCCTGAGTGGCTTAGTCGGCTGAACATCTGACTCTTGATTTCGGCTCAGGTCATGATCTCACAGTGCATGAGATCAAACCCCACATCAGGCTCTGTGCTGACAGCACAGAGACTGCTTGGGATTCTCTCTCTCCCTCTCTCTTTCCCCCATCCCTACTCATATGCGCTTGCATGCACACTTTCTCTCTAAATAAATAAATAAACATTAAAAAAAATTCTTTATTATCTGGCTTCATCTGATAACTGCATTCAATCTGATGATACATGTTTTGGTTAAAGTATATAAAGGAAATCTGTTTCTCATATAGTTATGTAAGTTGGAAAAGGGAAAGTATTTTAATAGCCTTTTTAGATCATTATAGATAATCTTCTTGGATGCTAAAATAAACTCAATTCATAGTATGTTTTTAAAACTTAGTGGCAATGAAGAGTTTAAAACCATAGCAATTAACTTTTCATACTCTATTACATTAAAATCCATTGGTCTGGGGGGCCTGGGTGGCTCAGTAGGTTGAGCATCTGACTCTTGGCTTCCGCCCAGGTTGTGATCTCACGGCTCACATCGGGCTCCACACTGGCATCTCGGAGCCTGTTTGGGATTCTCTCTCTCTGCCTCTACCCCACTCACATGGTCTCTGTCTCTCTCTCTCTCAAAAAAAATAAAACTAAAAATTAAAAAAAAAATCCATTGTTCTATCTCAGTACTTGGAATTGATCTTTTAACCATGCATAATTTTGTAACTTTATGCATTCTTCACTTGGAAAATGATAGTTCACTGAGTTATTCAGATAGTCTAAAAGTTGACGCATTACAAAAGATTATATGTACTATATTTTAAAAATCACATATTTGTTAATATCACTATCGGTTTCATCAGTGAAGTTTTTAAGTCTCCAGAAGCTGTCAGAATGATAGTGGTAGATGCCATTTTCCAAAATTCTCATTTTCACTTGAAAATTTTAATTTTATCATCAGCAAGTGTACTGTCAGTTATTTTCCTCAAAGTGGCATTTTCATTCATTTTTGAGATAATATCTACCATTCACCCAAATGTAATAACCATAGTTTAACTATTGGTTGTTCTTTCAAGTAATAATGGGGTTCCATGAAAAATAGAGCCAGTGAAGCTTATAACCACACAATCACACAAAAAGGCTTTTCCTCAAGACAGTCATTATGCTTTGTTATTGAGGAAGTATGCCTTACCGGTGCTTTGTGCTTTCCTTTAATCACATGGAATTTCATTTTTTTAAAGTTTATTTATTTATTTTGAGAGAGAGAGAGAGAGAGCATGAGCAGGGGAGGGGCAGAGAGAGGGGGAGAGAGAAAATCCCAAGCAGGCTCCCCAACAGCAGCGAGGAGCCCGACGGGGGTCTCGAACCCACAAACCATGAGATCATGACCGGAGCTGAAACCGACAGTGGCTGCTTAACCAACTGAGCCACCCAGGTGCCTCACGTGAGATGGAATATTAAAAGAATGTGTACTCCAGAATCACAAGTTTTAAACAACTTTTATTGCTTTATCAAGGACATTCTTTAATGAAGCTGCCTTTTTTTTCCCCTTTCCTGTGAGGACATTACAGAGAAGGAATGACTGTGAGGCTTAATGACCACTGCATGATTTGTGCTAAGAAACCAGCAGTTTTACCTACCGTTGTTTTCCCACAATCCCTGCAAAATGTCAACACACTAAAAAAAAGACACTTAATGTCTTATTATTACGAAAATGATTTGATCAGGGGTTTCTGGATCACACTCTGAGAGCCACTATTCAAAAGCACTGAGAATACTCATAAAGGCCCTTCTTTCACGGGGATTACTTTTTTATGGAGATCAGGCGCTAAGGGAGAAGACAACACACACAAAAAAGAATAAGATAATGTCAGAGTAGTAAGTGCTAATATGAATACGTAGCAGAGAGTGTGTTAAGGAAGAAAGACTAGACTAGGAAGGCTACCTTATGTGGCTAGGGAAGGCATCTTTGATATGCCCCTGGATCTGAGCCCTGAATGATGAGAAAGAGTCAGTCATGTAATAATTTGGAGGAAGACATTTCCAGATGGAGGGAAAAGGAGATGCAAAGCCCTAAGTTGGGATTGGCGTCATGTTCAAAGAAGGCAAAGGAGGCCAGTGTGACTGGAGTTAGCAAATAAGGTGTCTAATGGCAGGAGATGTGGGTGCAGGGGTCACCATCCATTCATAGGTCCACATAGGTCCACAGCACAGCAGATCGCTGTGCTGATAGATCATGGAATGTGCATTCTGGTTCTGTTATTTGCTAGGAGGGTGACTTTAGTCAGGTTAGTTGGAGTCATTAGGTTTGGTTCCCCAGGCACCAGGTTGTGCGGTGGAGATTTGCATGCAGGAATTTAACTGGGGAAGCACTGAGCATCTATACCTAAGAGGGAGTGAGGACTGGGATGAAGTGGCACAGTTTAAGAACAGTGAATCTGGGGTGGCCCTTTAGAGATGTTCTGAATGGAGGCAAGGGGGACACTCTATACCCTTTTCTTGATAGGTCAGTGGATGGGGGCTATCTTGGGAGGGGGACATTGACTTTGTATGAGGCAGCTTTCTCTCCCGGGGAGGGGCTCAGCTATGATCCATTGGCAGCTTACAATGTTGGCTGATGAGGGGAGTCTTGGGACTAAGGGGAATGGGGGTAGCACACCCCATCCACTATACTTACTCTCTGAGTTTTCACTTCTTTATAAACTGGAAGTAAAAGTCAGAATGGCTGAGTGACTCAAACATGATAATGTATAAGAAAAAACTTTATTGACTCCATGGTTTTGCAAATGGGGATTGTTCATATAATAGGGAATTTATTTGACTTTGGTGTTTTTGCTGTGAATCCTTTGTGATATTTGAACCTATTTGTACAAATGTAGTAATATTTGTTTTAAATAGGAATTTATCTTCAGAATACCTGGACTTTCTAGGACAACATTATTTTAGCAAGCTAGAAGGTGAGCTGTTCTGGAATCACTTCTGAATGTCAAAACATAAGTCATGTTTAGCTTTTTCCAAACACACCCCTTCATATAGCCTTTCCTATGTGACTACAGATTATATTTATCACGTCCTGTTTTTCTCCTCTAGAGACTGCTGACAACTGGATCATGTTTCCTTGTTAGCAGATAAAGAATTTTCCCTGTTCTACAGGTAATTATTCTTTTGTTTTTTACTCATTGTTGTCTTACTAATAAATTTAGGAAAACTAGGCTAAGAATTTCTTAAGGGGAAAGAAAGGATGCCATGATGAACTAAGTCTAGGCGACAGCTGCTTGAGCAAAGCTTACTTAGTGTCGACCTTCTTGGGGCCTTTAATAAGCTAATACATTGTGATGTGTAAGTATGGGATATAGTATGAGGCATGAGAACGTGGACAGTGCAAGACTGCACAGACCTAACGACTAAAATTCTGAAAAGCTGATTGTGACATATGTTGGTTAAAATGTAATAAAGTTATTATAAGGCTTCAGTGTATCTCAAAGACCAACCTCTCATCTAGTTCAATCACTTACTGGCCCACCCTTATGTTATAGACGTACAAACAAAAGCACAACCAAGGGTTCAGTACAGTGAAGTTATTTTGTTTCCAGGAAATAATTTCTGGAGAAACATTCTGTGTCTTCACCCGATCCCCATCCAGCATCCAGCCTATCACACTGCCAGGTCCATCATCACCTCTTGGTCCAGGCAAATCACATTCCCATGTGGTTCCTCGGCCATGTGGAAGGACAACAATTTCGCTATCAACTTCTTATTTGGCTCCTCTCAACACACCAAGCAGAAGTGTAGATTTTATTTCAATATGTAAGTTTTAAAAACAATTTTATTCCAATCAAGGCCTAATCAATTCTAGTTTCTTAAAACAACAACAACAACAACAACAACTTGGCTATTAGCAAGCCAGGACCTAGTCACAAGGCTTAGACATGATGTAGACAGGGCCTGCAATTAAGACCTTCTTATTGAATAGTGGGTGAGGGGAATAAATGGAATTTCAAGGGGAAGTGAAGCAAATGTGAAGCAAGAGCAGGTGTCATTTGACTTCAGGCTATTGGAAAGGCAAGCATAAATGGCTGTGTTAACTCTTGTTCCTCTCTTTTGCTCACTAGAATATTATACTTGATTATCTTAGACCATTTAATGCTGATTTTAAAATTCAGCAATATGATGGGGTACCTGGGTGGCTCAGTCGGTTGAGCGTCTGACTCTTGATCTCAGATCAGGTCATCATCTCAGAGTTCATGAGTTCAAACCCTGTGTTGGGCTCTTCACTGGCAGCACGGAGCTTGTTTGGGTCCCCTCTCTCTCTCTCTCTGTCCCTTCTCTGCTTGGACTCTCTCTCAAAAATAAACTTTAAAGAATAGAATAGAATAGAATAGAATGAAATGAAACCAAATAAAATAAAATTTAGCAATAAGAAGTGTACATTGCTCATTGTCTCACATGTAAGGAGATAGGGTGAGAGATATAGGATTTTTTTTTGTTTCATGAGTTTTAAAATTAGTCATGGATGCACTGCCCTCTTATGAGATGACATGGTAGAAAGAATACCAGACTAGGAGACAGAGACCGAAGTTGAGGTCTTGGTGTTGTCATGGATTGACTGATATGGTCTTTTGGTCAAGTCACTTCCTTGTTTCTGGATCTCAATTTCCTCCTGACCCCCCACTGGAGGCTCAACTGGATGAGGTGACTTCCAGCTCCAACATTCCAAGTTTCTTGATTCCATGTCATTCTTCTTAAACATTGACCCACTCTCCCATTTCTTGTAAGATTAAGACTAAAGTTCTTCAACTGTTATTCAAGGCCTTCTAGCTTCTGACTCTATCCCTCCTTTTCAGCCTCACCTTTCAGGCTAACCTATTCTTCCAATGACACACCTGTTTTCCTGCTGCCTATTCAGATCCAGTTTCCATGTAAGCTAGCCCAAAGTATCACCTCTACTCTGAATCCTCATTTTCTGAAAAAGATCTCTACTCCTTTAATGCTGATGGCTATTGTTGTTATCTTTGGCCTTACCCATTTACTATAGGGTGCTCTTAGTCTTTCATTCCCTCATAAGCATTTATCTCTGCAAATATGCAAATATACTGTAAGATTCATGAGAATTTTTTTTTAAATTCAGGACTTGGTAATGAAGACAACATAGTAGAAGTTTGTTAACATTTTTGATTGATTGATAATTTGATGATTTCCTGTTATTTTTAGCCATGGTGATGGATTAACTCACATTGGGCCAATGTGTCAACAGTGGATTCATATATGAGTTAGGTTTTCTGGAATCAAGGGTGTGGCTATAACTATGGAATGATGACAAGCCACTAGTTCATGGGGACATCTTTAGATTCCTATTCTGGAAAATTATGCTACATGTCCTTATTATATTGAAATGTTCTGTGCATTCTCATCACGTTCACCAAGGCTTCAGGAATATAATCTCATTCATTCCTTACAATCATCCTCTGTGGTAAAAAACTATTTTATTGGTTAAGAAGTCTTGTCAAAAATATATCTAAGTAGTTTGCCCTTGGTCACTCAGTGAGTATAGCACAGAATTGAAATTTGAATTAGGTATTTCTGAGTCTAGGGTCAACATTCTTACCTGGAGTAGTCAGGAAGAATACACAAGAAGAAAGCTTTATAAAGTCTTTTTTATCCCCAATATGCTACAGAAATTGCACCTAGAATGTTATCATTTGTAGGATTTCCTTTTAGTATCAGCCTGGATTAGGCTAAAAGAGAGCTCTTTATCTCATCGGCCCGTTGAGGACAGAGAATGAGTTACACCATGGAAATGTATGACTCTACTTCGGAAGGCCTAAGAGAAGTTACGGTCAAATGCTGATAACTTTAGTCTCTAGGAATTGATGTGGAAGGGACTAGGTAGGACGATACCCGAAAGCTACCGATTTTAGAAGTATTACATATTATGCATTCTGGCAGGAGAAGAAGTATAGTGATACCCTGCAGTTAAGTGATCAGGGCAAAGAAACATTAACGACCATCAGTGTGACCTTGGGCAAGTCACTTAACCTCTCTAAGCCTTACTTTCTTCATCTGTAAAATGAACATAGCAGAACCTGCTTCACAAGTTTTTTGAGAATTTTAAATAATATAATTCATTTATTGGACACATATTTGCTGAGGGCTTATAACGGACACACTTTAGATCACGGAGGCTCAACAGAGAACAAATTAGACAAAAATCCTTGCCCCCAGAGATTGTTTGTCCAGAAAAGACAAATGATAAATGAAACAGATGAGTGAAATTTATAGTATGTTAGACATTGATAAATGCTAGGGTGAAAAATTAAGGAAATGGAAGGTGGTTCTGGTAGGTTAGGAAGGTCAGAAAAGGTTCACCGAGAAGATTGTATTGAAACAAATCACGCACAACTCATATAGTTAGGCAATGAGAAAGTGACAATGGGGACCTAGAGGCAGGAATGTGCCCAAGCAAGAACAAGGAGACCAGTGTGGTTAAGCAAAGAAGATGAAAGAAAAGAGCAGTGGGAGATGAGGTTAGAATCAATAAGGCCTTATAAGTTATCGTGAGGACTTTGCCTTTTAATTTACTCTGAGTGGTGTGTGAAGCCTTTGGAAGGTTCTGGACAGAGCAGTGACGTGATCTGACTTAGGTCTGAACAGCATGACTTTGGCTGCTATGCTGAGTACAGACTGAGGGCATAAGTGGGGAAGAAGGGAATCATTAGGAGATTGTGGCAATAATTCCAGCCAGAGAAGGGGAAGGGCATCATAACAGTCACTCCCATCGTATTGTCTGGACATCTTCTAAGTACACCTTAATTTCCATGTGTATCAGGGCACATTGGGCAGCTGTGGAGACAGACTTCCCTTGCTGTTGGGTTGGGGACAGATATGGAACCCCCAATGCCAATCCCCAGAGGCTAAAGAAAGTTCTCTGAGCTTTCCATCAAGCAACCAACAAGTTGGTTCGCGGCTTCAGAGACATCCATCTAAAGCAGGAAAGATTCACTTACTGGGCGGAGGGACCACACCCAGAAGGATGCTGACCTAAGTCTTTCATCAAGGCTGCCTGAGGGCGTTCTGTTTGTTCTAGCAACCAAGCAGATCACGTTATAAATCAAATAAGATTTCAGGTTCTCTGGGACTCCAGGCTGGCACTGGCATCATTGATGTGGTACATCCTGGGAAGTCTCACCCTGATCTCTCTGAAGAGCGTAGTTACTGGATCACAGAAGAAAACAATGTGTGCAAGACAGTTTCCACTGTAAGGAAATTCTCCCTAGTTATGTATACTTGGCTTCTCTGCTATTTAGAAGCAGGTGGAGAGTTGTTTTAATAAAATTATTATTAAAAAATGTTTTAGATTACCTTAAACAAGCATTGGTAGATGACTGGCTCTCTCCCACACTGACCAGCCATCTGGTCTGACCAACTCGTTCCATGCTTTCAGCTGGACATACCTTGCATGAGATCTTTGACATGGCAGCTATATTGTTGGCTTTGCCAACCATGACAGAAAAGTCAGGCGAGTTTATCCTGTGTTCCCGTTGCTGAAGCACTTCATTTAAGGATTTGGTGAGCAATGCAGCCTGCCCCAGGTTATCCCAGACCTAGCAACCCACAACCATGCAAAAACACAGAGGCTCCCCCAGAGGCCTTCTGCAACGGTTCCATGGCCAAGTGCATTTTTGGCACCCAGAAACACAGCCTTCTACTGGAAAAGTTTGCTTGCTACCCACCCTCTAAGAGCTATGAAATAGGGCCAAGGTTGCAGAGAGGCTGTACCCATTGAAAAGCAGCCATCTCAACTCTCTCCCAAAGGGGTGAATGAATATCCAGTAACTGAAGTCCACATGGCACAGCCAGTAGCTTGTCTTTCCTTTGGGAGCCATCAGTCTCCTACGTCGCTTTGAAATGGTTCCCATGTTGATTGGCCCTCTGTAGCCTCTGTAGGATGGGATGAAGAATGCAACCCTGTTTCTAGGACAGCAACTCTTAAGGGAAAAGAGCTGGATTGCAGATGTGTCCACGAATGTGGTGGGAGAAGTCTCGGGGTTAGAGATGGCATTACTGGGTTACTCATCCAGTAGAAGCAAGACAGTGGCAGCTACAGCGGCCCCAGCTGCGGGATTGGGGGATCAAGTCAGAAAATACTTATTTCTTCTTCCTATGGAATTATGTCACAGTTAAAGACTGCAGATAAACTCACTTTAAATTTCGCTTTCTGGCTTAGCACACCAGCCTTTAGAAGTATCACTCTAATGTGCGAAACAAACATGCACCCCTCCTGATGTTGTCCTCTGCTCCTAGCTTCCACACAGAGATTCCGCACAAGGTGCACAAGGTCAGAGTACGCCACATATTCACTTCTTTTTTTTTAATGTTTTAAATGTTTGTTTATTTTTGAGAGAGAAAGAGAGAGAGAGAGAGAGAGAGAGAGAGAGCAGGGGAGAGGGTGAGAGACAGAGTAAGACACACAACCCAAAGCAGGCTCCAGGCTCCGACTGTCAGCACACAGCCCAATATGGGGCTTGAACCGCAAGCAACGAGATCATGACCCGAGCCTAAGTCAGACGCTTAACTGACTGATCCACCCAGGCGCCCCTCCTCATCCTCACTTCTATATGAGCCTCTCTTCTGTGCAGATTTTCTGAGTAAGATCTTCAATGTTTCCGTATCAAGCCGCTTAGCATAGAATTTAATATTTTTCAAGGTAGCTGTTACATATTAGCTTTGCCAATGCAGAAACTTTATCAGGCAAACCTGAGAGCAGACATGCCCAGTCTCCAAACCCAATTTCCATTCTGAGCCTACCATCTTAGAACAGAAATGGATCGTGCTTTGATGTCAGACAGACCCCTCTCTGAATCTCAGTTTCTACACCTACCGTATAGGCTACTTTGATGGTTTCATAACCTTTCAGAAACCCTTCCCCTGTATCTTAAGGACAGTAATGACTTAGAGTTGATTGTATTTTAATTAATTAAATAATTAATTTAAAAATATTTATTTTTGAGAGAGAGAAGGCACATGCAGGGGAGGGACAGAGAGAGGGAGGAGGGCACAGGATCCGAAGTGAGCTTTGCACTGACAGCAGAGAGCCCAATGCAGGGCTCGAACTAACAAACCATGAGATCACGACCTGAGCCGAAGCTGGGCCCTTCAAGGCTTAACCAACAGAGCCACCCAGTCACCCCATGAGTCGATTATATTTCAAATGCTCAATTTATGTCAAGAGGTTGGTTGAGTGAGTGAGTAGCCGGGTACTCAATAAACCTTATCTGTAACATCCAGGGATGAATGGTCTTTAAAAAATTCTTTAATAATCTTAAAAAAAATCAAAGTACATATGGAGCAGTATTTAAGTATGTCTGAGTCATTACCAGAGGATTATATACGTCATTACTAAATAATGAGAAGTCTAATAATGAAAAAACACGGATTTAGTTATAGAACTCAGTACTCAAAGTAAGATGATTGATGGATTAATATCAACCTAGAAGTAAGTTCCTAGGTCCACATGCCTGTCAATGATTTGGATGAAGATACAGAATGCATGTTTATCAAATCTGTAGATAGCTAGAGGCCAGGAGAGAGAACCAACAGAATCAGAACCAACATATACCTTTACAGGTTAAATTGATAGGTCAAGATAAGATACAGTAAGGACCAATGCAAGCTCTTGTACTTGCTTCCAAAGGAATGAAAAGGTCCATCCATGTTCTTGCAAGTAGCAGGATCTCCTTTCTCATGGCTGAATGATCTTCCGTTGTGTAGACATACACCACATCTTCTTTAACCATTCTTTAACCACATGCTTCTTTAAGCATTCGTGGGCACTTCAGTTATTCCCATAGTTCGGTTGTTGTGAATAATGCTGCAAAGAACATGAAGTGCAGATTCTGCCTTCAGGATTCTGATTTTATTTCCTTTGGATAATATATGCCAAGTGGAATTGCTGCGTCATACGGTAGTTCTATTTTTAATTTTTACGGGAACCTCCGTGCTATCTTCTATGGGAGCCATACACCAACAGTGCGCAAGGCCTCCTTTCCTCCCCGTACCTTCACTAGCACTTGTTAAGTCTTGTCTTTTTGATGGGAGCCATTCTAAGAGGTGAGATGATATCTTGTTGCGGTTTTGACTTGCATTTCCTTGATGATACACCTATTAGTGTATTTATTGGCCATTTGTATGTCTTCTTTGGAGAAATGCCTATTTAGGCCTTGTGCCTATTTTAATTGGATTGTTTTGGGATTTTGCTATTGAGTTGTACAAGTTCCTAACATATTTCAGGTATTAACTTCCTATCAGATGTATCGTTGGCAAATATCTTCTTCCTTCCCATAGGTTGCATTTGCATTTTATTGATTGTTTCTTTCGCTGTACTGAAGCTTTTCAGTTTGATGTAGTCCCACGTGTTTATTTTTGCTTTTGTGGCTTGGGCTTTTGGTGTCATGGCAAAGGGCTTTACCCCTATGTTTTCTTTTAGGGGTTTTATGGTTTCAGGTGTTATGTTTAAGTCTGTAATGCATTTTAAGTTAATTTTTGTGAGTGGTGTAATATAGGGACCCAATTTCATTCTTCTGCATGTGAATATCCATTCTTCCTAGTGCCATTTACTGAAGAGACTATGCTTTTTCACTTAGTGTTCTTGGCCGTCTCATCAAATATTAGTTGATGGCATATGTAAGAGTTTTCTTCGAGGCTCTCAATTCTGTTCCATTGGTCTACATGTTTATTTTTATGCCAATACCGTACTGTTTTGATTGCGATAGATTTTTGGTTTAGTTTGAAATCAAGAAGTGTGATTCCTCAAGCTTTGATCTTCTTTCTCAGGATTGCACTGGCTATTCATGGGCTTTTGTGGTTCCACACAAGTTTTAGAATTACTTTTCTATTTCTGTGAAAAATTCCATTGGGATTTTTATAGAGATTACATTAAATCTCTAGATGGTTTTGGGTAATTTAGACTTTTTAACAATATTTATTCTTGAAATCCTGGAACACAAAATATTTTAATTGATTTATATCTTCTTCCATTTGGCACTAAACTAGGTAAAATAAGTCAGAAAGAGAAAGACAACATATGACATCACTGTGTGATATCACTTACATGTGGAATCTGAAAAAGCTGAAATTGTAGAAACAGAGAATGAAATAGTGGTTTGCCAGGGGCTGGGAGGATGAGGGAAATGGGGAGATGACAGTCAAAGGAAACAAACTTCCAATTATAAGATGAATAAGTTCTGGAGATCTAACATGCAGCATGGGGATTGTAGTTAACAATATTGAATTATGTTGTTGAAAGTGTTAAAGAGAGTAGACCTTAAACCACAAAAAGAAATGATAATTATGTGAGGTGATGAAGATGTCAGCTTTTGCAGTAAGTGTATCAAATCAAAATATTGTACACCACAAACTTACGCAACATTATATGTCAATTATATCAAGATGTTATAACACTGACATGGATAAAATAAGGCTTAGAGATGTTAAGGACCAGTGAAGTCTTTAGAAATACATACAGTAGTTTGCTAAAAAAGCTAGTGAAAATACAGATTGTATTGATAAAATCAACCATAAGTAATGAGAGAATTTTATGAGACTGGCCTTCCCAAACCTAAATAGGCATATAGACAAACTGAAGGCAAATAACCAAGGTAGTAAATTAATTTTACATAACGCTGGGGATATTTGTCCTAATGAAACCTCTGGTAGTTATTTTCAAATACTATATAGTCCTCCACTAATCCATAGTTTTGCTTTTCATGGTTTCAGTTACACATGGCCAGCCACAGTCCAGAAGCAGATGGTCCTTCCGACATATTCTCAGAAGGTCAATAGCCCAAAATAAGTCACAATACCTACATCATTCACTTCATTTCATCTCATCACATAGGCATTTCATCATCTCACATCATTATAAGAAGAAGGGTGAATATAGTACAGTGAGATACAGTAAAACCTTGGTTTGCGAGTATAATTCATTCTGGAAACATGCTTGTAATCCAAAGCACTTGTATATTAAAGCTAATTTCAAGAACCATTGGGTTTAGTGCTATCTGCTGTTTCAGGCATCCACTGGGGGTCTTGGAATGTATCCCCCATGGATAAAGAGGGGACTACTGTATAGAGAAGGGACACGTATGGTGTTTCCCAAAATGAGATATCCATACACCATTAACACATTAATAATACACTAATACAGATAATACATGTAATTAATAAAATGCTGATAATATAATTAATATTTATTAGAGAAATACAGAATGAACATATCAAACCTATGATTTCACAGATGTAATTGCTTAATTTTTTTATAAAAATTTTTTAATGTTTTAATTTGTTTTTGCGAGAGAGAGAGAGAGAGAGAGAGAGACAGAACGTGAGTGGGGGAGGGGCAGAGAGCAAGGGAGACACAGAATGTGAAGAAGGCTCCAGGCTCCGAGCTGTCAGCACAGAGCCCAACGCAGGGCTCAAACTCACAAACTGCGAGACCATGACCTGGGCCGAAGTCGGACGCCCAACCGACTGAGCCACCCAGGCACCCCTCATTGCTTAATTTTTGAGATTAAAACAGGTGTTTAAGTTACAATGAGTTGAAAGAATAATTATTAAGTGTATCATTGTTTTAGTGCGTGGTATGACAAGGAGTGTGAGAACAATATGGAAACACTAATCATGTGAATAGCACATCAGATTTCTGGGTGACCCCAAAATTAAAACCAACGAGTAGAAGCCACCTGGAGCAGGTCTCAGCTCAACGTACGGCAGACTTTCCAGCCCCAGGGGTGTGAGAACACAGGCCAGGGGGCAGTTGGTGGGGATGGATGCATCAAGCAAACGGTTGACTATGTGACTTTCGACCTCCTTTCGCCCCGTTATTGTGGCACTGAGGTCTGCATCCAGTCTCACTCATCACAGAGACTCCTGGCCTTTTGGTGTCAAGGAACATGTTGTATGTTTCACTTTATTGGGAAAATGTTGGAGGGAATCAAGACTGCATTATCAGAGCTGCCCTGGCTTCCTGTTAGGCTGGGGCTGGTGATGATTGCCTTCAGGGCATTAATTTCAGCTGCCACGGTACCCACCTTCAGCTGCAACACATTAGGTAGAATGCACCATTCATCCATTCTCAGTTTAGTCTGAAAAAGAAGACCGTGTTCCCCAATAACAAAAATAGGATCTGAGGAAAGAATGAAATTTCCCCTTAAAGGGAAGGAAAAGGTGAATGTGTTCTCAGGCCACTGGTTCCTTTACTATCTGTTCTTATAGCTTTGAAGCCCTGGGAAAGTCGCTTAGTATCCTTGAACTTCATTTTTTCTCATATCTAAAATGAGAATATGATACTAAATGCTAAGAGGACAATGATTATAAAGTATGTGGTATCATGTTTATCACATAACAGAAGCTCATTAATTCACACACATTATTGATTATTCCCCTTCCTTTCATCATTATTACTACTTATGTAGCAAGTGGAATGTCAGCAATACTTCTAATTGATTCCTCCATTCATTAACTCATTCAGCAGATGTTTCTGAAGGTGCCTGTGAAACCAGACATAATGCCAAGTAAGCACAGTGATATTCGCCATTCCAGAAACAGGAGGCCAAGCTTAACAGGTGGGCAGAGACCATATTGGTCTAGTTTATTACTATATTCTCTGTTCCTAGCAGGAACTCCAGCATATGTTGAGAACTCCATAAGTACTTGGTTTAATGAATGAAGAAAAAAAAGTCATGAATCAATGAAATCAGCCAAAAAGAGAGTTATTGGTAGCATCGTTCTGCAGGTAGAGAAATAAAGTGTCATTGGCTTTGGTATTTACCAGTCACCGAGTAAAGGAGTGACTTAACCAACTAAACCACTTGTGGAGTAGCTTAGCATCTCACCCTTCTATTTTCTTGGACAGCAAATGAGAATAAAACAATTCAAAATAAATGTAACATGATATAGTAGTAGTAATAACAACAACAATGAAAGCTAATATCTACAGAATGCTTACCATGAACTAGGCTTTGTTCTAGGTGCTCCATGCGACCACAGTGAGTACCCTATTGGATGTGCTTTAAAAGACAACGTATTTGCAATGTACTCTATCTTCATCTATTGAGGTCATCTTCAGAACAGAACTTGTGTCTTCCGCTCTTCACGTCTTCCTCCAGCTGTAGAAATTAAGGGCTCCTTGAGAGTACCCTCTTTGTTTTTTTCAGATCTGTGTTTCTGGTGCCATGTTATGCACATAGCAGTGTTCCATATGGCTTTGCTGAATAAATGAAAGGGTAACCTACCTGAAAAAGACATACTCAGTGGGGCCGAGTCGTGAGAAAATTTAAAGAGGACACTTAAACTCAGCCTCAGTTGAACAGAGATAGATAGTATAACGTATTAGGAGAAGTGAGAAGCTTGTGTCATGCCTAAAGACTAAGATGGAGTGGGGATTGGGGAGAACTAGACGACCTCTCAGCCTCTTGTAGGATCTTCCAGTCCTCGGTGCCCTGGACTAGGTATTTGGTTTCAGTCGTCACCCTGTTCTTCTGCCCTTTCGTACCTTAGTCAGCTCTACTGGTTTGCTATTGAGTTCAATCTCTGCAAGTGAAGTGAAGCCATCAAAGACTATGGGACAGGAATTCTTTCATCATATAGGAAGCTTAAGGCAAGAACCTTGTGGTTGTTCCTCTAGCATTGCCCAAAGTATGTTCCATGAACAGTTGTCCAAAGGGATGGCATGGATTTATAAGAAAACAAAACAGAAAAATGTTCAGTGGTCACAGGCATCTGTGTGGGAAATGGGATTTCATCACTTGTATAACTTCCCAGAGCCTGTACAGTTCGAGCTTTTACTAAACACTTTGATTCTGTAGTGGGTGCTTGGGAGCATGGTGTGCAGAAAACTCCTTACTTAACCATGCATGGGTCCTCAGAGGGGCTGTATAAATGGATCACATGGGACTAGTGGGAACATTATATTCTATCGGAAGCACCATAACAGACGTTTTTAGCTGTACATTTTTAGGGCACTTGGATATTTATTAATTCATGGACCTTCTGCAGCTACAAGAACGTTGCTTCCCTTTATCTAGCCTTCCAGCTAGCTTTGGCAGGAACGCTCCAGGATTCCCACGGCTGTCCCTTTTTTCACACTAGAGGGCAGTGTTGAGCCTGTTTAGAATTTCCCGCTCTTGGGACGGAGCAAAAGTATGATGAAATTGCCCTTCCTTTTTACATAAATCAGGAGGACGAAGTACCCAGCAGCTGTTGCTCTTACTGTAAAAATCATTGTGATGGGCAGGATTTTGTTCAAAATCCCTAAATTCATAAGTTCTTGAAAACCACAGGCCAACTCTCCTCGGAAATGCCTCCGTCTGTATTTCTGTGCCCTGGAGGATCAAGTCCTCCTGGGGTTCTCTAGGGGTTTGTGAGTGGGTGCAAAATAATAACAGGGTATACAAAACTAAAAATAAATAGTAAAGATATTTCCTTATTTTGTCCTGTCTGGAGAATTACAAAGGTTGGAATGGAGTTAAAACATCCAATAGAGTTCTGTCACAGAGATGCTTCTTAGTCTTCCTTTAACTTCTCATAAACACTTCGTGTTTCTCTAGCTGTCTCCAATGCCAGCCTTCCTGTCTTCTCAGTCTTCAAGACTCAGTTCAAACCCCACTCCTTCTTAATAATTTAAGACCCGAAGGAGTCACCCTCTCCGAACTGTTATGCTCAGCCGTGGATTAGTAAAGTCTTAGCATCATCTTTTAAGCATTTGCATTAATACTCTTTTTTTTCTACCCACTGTATTCTGAGGGCTTCAAGAATCAGGGCTGTATGTTACACTTGTCTCTATTTCCCAGTAAGGATTTAGAATCTTGACTGAAGGACACAGACATCTGTTGAGTTCCTACCACGTAGCGGGTCCTGAGCTAGGTCCTTGCACGTTTTCGCTCAGTTGAGCTGGGCCACAACTAGCTGCAAAGGCTGTGCCCTTTCCACATAGTTGTGTTTGTAGACCACTCAGAGTACACTGAAATGACAGAACGCATAGAACCTTATGTCATAGTTTGCCTGCGAGGGTCCTGACTTACACCTGTTGTCTAGATGGAATTATTAATAGGGTCTCGTTTTGCTCTCCGAAGGGTCCCCAGTTGGTTTGTGCAACCAGCCTCTGCAGTCAGACCCTTCGGATTTGAATTCCGACTCTGCCACTCACTGTGTGGCTTTGAGCAAGTTACTTAACTTCTCTGGGCTGAAGAGCTGGCACGCGGCAAGCACGCAGCAGTGACAGGATCGCCAACCTGTGCCGGATCACGTGAGCCACCCCGGAAAGGCTCAGAGTGAGTGCCGCTGAAGTGACTTGGAACGAGAGAGAAGTGAAGGGCCAAGTGCTGCCCTGAAGGGAAAGAAAACATGTTAGGTAGTGAGTGGTTCTCTAAGTGCCGACCTTGAGCAGCAGCAAGGGCAGCATCACCCAGGATCCTGTCAAAGGTGCAGATTCCCAGGCCCTAGCTCAGATCTTCTGACTCAGAAACTTTGGGGGTTGGGCCAAGCAATCTGTTTTTTTTTTTTTTAACGTTTATTTATTTTTGAGACAGAGAGAGACAGAGCATGAACAGGGGAGGGGCAGAGAGAGAGGGAGACACAGAATCTGAAACAGGCTCCAGGCTCTGAGCTGTCAGCACAGAGCCCGACGCGGGGCTCGAACTCACCGACCGTGAGATCATGACCTGAGCCGAAGTCGGATGCTTAACCGACCGAGCCACCCAGGCGCCCCAAGCAATCTGTGTTTTAACAAGCCCTCCGTGTGATTTCGATGTGTGCTAAGGTTTGAGAACCACTGGTTTAGCACCTCCCGGCAATCAGATACCCAGTGTCTGAGGCTGGGGGCTGGGTAACCAGCAACTTTGGTTTTCCTGGAAAGGAGAGGGAAGAGCAGAGACTCTCTGATCCGCAAGAGAACAACTTATTCAGCCAGGGAGGTTCAGGGTCAACACAACTCAGAACCCTCGTGCCAAAGGCCACCCTAAGGAGCTCTGGTCTAGAGGTTGCAAATGTGGGCTCACAGCCTGAATGTGCCCTGTACATGCATTTTGTTTGGTCCCTTAAATTTTTTTTTTATCCAGCAATTAAAAATGAGAACAACTTATATAAAAATCTAGATTCCTGGCATCCCTTAAAAATTCAGGTCGTTTGGCATCTCTACGTGGCACCCCCACCCAGCTGCAACTGACTACAAGGAGGAGCAGTGGCCCCTTAGAGCGTGCAGCCTCTAGCTTCCCCTAAGTCCCAGCAGGCGAGCAGCACTCCTGTGCTCATCACCTGTCCTGCCCTGTTTCTTTTCATGATTTAGACGCCACCTCCTGCTTTTAGGTGAGAAAGGGTAGGGCGGGCGTGTTTCAGTGATTTGTGTAAGTGTGTATAGCCCAGGGTCTGGGCATAACACTGCGTATTGGGGGAAGGGAGGTCTTTGGTCTTTGGAGTCTTGAAGAAGAAAGAATTTGGGAAGCCTGAAGCACCAGTCTGAGGTTTTCTGTGTATCAGAATCATCCGGGTCAGAGATTAAAAACGCAGCTATCTGGGGCACCTGGGCGGTTCAGTCCCTTAAGTGTCCAACTCGTGATTTTGGCTCAGGTTTGTGAGTTTGAGCCCCTTGTCAGGCTCTGTGCTGACAGTGTAGAGCCTGCTTAGGATTCTCTGTCTCCCTCTCTCTCTGCCTCTCCCGTGCTCGCGTTCTCTCTCTCTCTCTCTCTCTCTCAAAATAAATAAACATTAAAAAAAAACAAACAAGCCCGCAGCTTTCTGAAGTTCCTCCTCCCATTCTGGTTTGGTAGGGTTGGGTGGACTGGACCCAAGAATCTGTGTGTAAAAAAAAGACAAAAAATCTCCTTTCTTCTGCTTCTTTTACTCCTACTCCTGTGATTCTGAGGCAGCTGGTCCAGGGCACACATTTTGGGAGACAGGGAGCTATTGGTAACATTCCGTGTTGTGTCTAAACCTTGGAGGGCCTGGGGAGGTATGGGAAGCCAGGATGAGATCTTATCACAGGCTGCCTGAAGGCAAGGTGGGGAATTCAGTAAAGAATTCAGTGTGGCAGGGTCAGGTAAAGGTTAATAGCCTGAGGAAGTTTTGTGTTTATTGAAATGTATTGGACATAGAGCATTGTGTAAATTTAAGATGTACAACATGTTGATTTCAAACATTTATGAATTATAACATGATTGCCACTGTAGCAGTAATTAGCACCTCTATCGCATCAATAATTATTTCTTTCCAGCCAATCTTGTAAAGACAGAGAGTAAAATGGTTACCAGGAAGGCGTCTGGGTGGCTCAGTCAGTTAAGCATCTGACTTCGGCTCAGGTCATGATCTCACAGTTTGTGGGTTTGAGCCCCGCGTGGGGCTCTGTGCTGACAGCTCGGAGCCTGGAACCTGCTTCGGATTCTGTGTCTCCCTCTCTCTCTGCCCCTCCCCCACTCATGCTGCCTCCCTGTCTCTCACAAATAAAATATATATATATATATTAATTTTTTTTTTTAATGGGTACCAGGGGATCCAGGGTGGGGGGATAGGTTGGATGCAGTTTAAGGATACACGCTTGCAACAGATAGTAAGTAAGTCCTAGAGGTCTAATGCACAGTGTAGGGAATATAGGTTACAATATTGTGTTATAACTGTCAAACTTGCTAAGAGACTATATCTTCATTTTTTCCAAACACTAAGACTTTTAACCCATAAAATGTAAGTGTCCCTGAGCCAGAAAGTGAGAGCGATGGGGGTGAGGGGGGCAGGAAAAATACAGGAGAGAGCGTTTATGGTGAGCACTGGAAATGAGTGATCAGGACTGAGGGCAGGACCCGACAGCTAGTTCTGTGCCTCCCATAGCACTTAGGGGGGGTCTGGGAAGTACCTTTTGAAGGATACATTGACCATCCTTGAGTACAAAGAAGCAAAAAGAAGGGGGAGCCCTGGCGTGGGGTCCTCCTTCCCTCTGTCCTCACCTGACTCACCACACTTTTCCCTTCTGTTGTTCTCTGCCTTTGCCCATCTACTTGCAACCGTCTTTCTTTTTCTTCCTCTTTCCCTTCTCTCTTTATCTCTCTGTGTGTGTTTCTCTGTCTCTTTCTGGGGGCTTTCTCTCTCTGTGTTCCTTTCTCTCCCCTGACCCTGTCCCAATTTGTAACTCACAAACCACACAAAGAGTCGTAGTATCAAAAACTATTCCGGAAAAAAACATCCATCACCATGCAAGGAGGATCCAGGGGAAGAAACCAAATCCCTGAAAAAAGTTTCTAAAGTAATCAGTCCTTGTCAGATTCTAACCAGCCTGGGCCTCCAAATGGAGAGACAAGAGGTATTTTTCTCCTGTTCCAAAGGCGTGAGCAACGGCCCGCAGGGCTGTTCGGCCCCCACTGTGCTTTTTCCTTTGACTGTTGCTGTCAAATGTGCTTCTTCATGTCATTTTAGCACCAGACCTGGCGCGTTCTCTCTATAGTAAAAGCTAATGAACCGTATGGCCTTTGGCAGCCTTGGGCAATATACATGCTCCATTTGGAGCAGAATCAGTCCTTGGAGTCTCTAGCTGTGTGCGCAAGCTCAGGCTGTCCCCTGTGCTTCATGGGTCTGTAAATACCATAGCTGTGGTCACTGCTCAGAATTATTAATATTCCAGAGGCCTGCTTTGACCTTACCCCCTACAGCGCAGGCTTTGGTAACACACAGCTTCGCATTGGACCTCATCCAGTTGGAATTTATGACTGGAAGTGGCAGAAGGCCTGCATTATAGCAATGCCTCACCTTCAGCCGGCTCCACGGCGTGGGCCCTAAGGACATCGTGGTATTTATTCAATTCAGAGCCCATTTATCGTGCCCCTAATGTGCTGAGCACTGTGTGAAGATGGAAAGATGTAGAGAGAACAAAGACCTAATCCCTGCCCTGAAAAATGATCTGGTAAGGGGAGAGGGACGTGTAAATAAGGTCCCTGGATGCTAATAGATTTCAGGTACACCCTTTGGCAGATTTTGGAGAAAAGCCACTCATTCTTTCGTTTGCGTTTCCCGAACTTTACTACTCAATGTGTGGTTCTCAGAGAGCCTCGGCACCTCAGAGCTTTTTGGACTAGTAGAATCTCAGGCCCCATTCCAGGCTGGATCACATTAGCCTGAGACGAACAAATCTAAATCAGGGCTTGGGGAATCAAACGTATCAAATAACAAAATACCAAATATCACCTGGTGCTTCCATTTCTGTTTTCAAGTGCCAGGAGAAGTTTTTAAAAGTACCCATTCTTGGGACTCAGCCTCAGAAATTTTGACACACTAGGTCTGGTAGAGGACTGGAGATTTCTTTTTTCTTTCTTCCCTTCTTTCTTCCTTTCTTTCTTTCTTTCTTTCTCTCTTTCTTTCTCTCTTTCTTTTCTTTCTTTCATCTTTCTTTCAATTGAGGTGCAATTGCGATACAACATTTTATTACTTTCACGTGTACCACACAATGGTTCGACATTTGTATACATTGTGCCATGATCTACAGAGTAAGGCTGTTTACCATCCGTCACCATACACATTGGTGACATGTTTTTTCTTGTGATGAGAACTTTTAAGATTACTTTCTTAGCAACTGACAAATTTGCAATGCAATTTTATTGACTGTAGTCACCACGCCGTATATCACAACCCATGACTTATTTATTGTATAACTGGACGTTCATACCTCTTGAACCCCTTCACTCATTTTGCCTAACGCCCACCCCCTCCCCTATGCCAGCCACCAATCTGATCTCTGTATCTATGAGCTTTGTGTTGTTCTGTTTATTTGTTTTGTGTTTTGGATTCTAGGTATAAAAGAAATTATATGCTGTTTGTCTTTTTCGGACTTATTCCCCTTACCTTAATACTCTTGAGGTCCACCCACGTTGTCACAATGGCAAGATTTCACTCTTTTTTATAGCAGATTATTATTGTGTGTGTGTGTGTGTGTGTGTATACTATTGGTATATATATATATATATATATACCAATAGTATCTATCTATATAGATATAGAGATAGAGATAGAGATAGATAGATATCTACACATCTTTATTCATTCACCCATCAATGGGCATTTAGGTTATTTTCATATCTTGGCTATTGTAAACAATGCTGTAGTAAACATAGGGGTGCATGTATCTTTTTGAATTAGTGTTTTTGTTTTCTTTACATAAATGTCCAGAAATAGAATTGCTTGATTTTATGGTCATTCTATTTTTAGTTTTTTGAGGTACTTCCACACTGTATTCCATAGTGGTTGCATCAAGGTTACACTGTTTCCTTGTGGTTTCTATTTGCATTAAACACATCATCCATTTTTTCATCCCTCCACTTTCAGGCTTTAGGTGTCCTTATATCTGAAGTGAGTCTCTTGTAGGCAGCATATAGATAGGTCTTGTGTTTTGTCTGGTTTTGGTTTTTGTTGTTATTGTTATTGTTGTTTATGTTGTTTTCTTTCTTTCTTTTTTAATTTTATCCATTCAGCCACTCTGTGTTTTTGATTAGAGAGCTCAGTTCACTTACAATCCAAGTGGTTATGGATAGGTATGCACATATTGTCATTTTGTTCATTGTTTTCTGGTTGTTTTGCAGCTCCTCTCTGTTCCTTTTTTCCTCTTCTGGTTTCTTCCCTTGTGGTTTGCTGATTTCTTATACTGTTACGCTTAGATTCCTTCTTCATTATCTTTTGTGTATCTACTATGTGTTTTTGCTTTGTGGTTACCAGGAGGTCCATAAATAACAGCTTCTCTATATAAAACAACCTATTTTAAGTTGATAGCAGGTTAAGTATGAGTGCACTTTAGATCTCTACATTTAGCTGCCCCTGCATTTTATGTTTTGGCGTTACATTTTACATCTCTTTGCGTATGCTTTAATTAACTATTGTTGTGATAGCTACTTTTCCTACTTTGGCTTCTTAACCTTCATACTAGCTTAATAAGTGATTAATCCACTACCTTTGCTGTGCACTTACCTCTACCAGTGAGATTTTTACTTCTGTATTTTTCGAGTTACAATTAGTGCCCCTTCTTTTCAGCTTAAAGAAGTCCCTTTAACATTAATTATAAGACCAGGTTAGTGTTTTGGCTTTTTTAGCTTTAGTTTTTGTTTTTTTCCTGGAAAGCTCTTTATCTCTCCTTCAATTCTGACTGATAACTTTCCAGGTAGAGTATCCTTGAAAGTTTTTCCCTTTAAGCCCTTTGACTATGTTGTGCGCTCCTTTTGGGCCTGAAAAGTTTTTACTGTGCGATCTTCTAATAGTCTTATGGGGGGTTCCCCTGTGTATACCAAGCTGTTTTCTTTTGCTTCTTTTAAGATTCTCTTTTTGGGGCGCCTGGGTGGCTCAGTCGGTTGAGCATCTGACTTCGGCGGCTCATGTCATGATCTCACAGCTTGTGGTTTGAGCCCCTCGTTGGGCTTTGTGCTCACAGCTCTGGAGCCTGCTTCGGATTTCTGTGTCTCCCTCTCTGTCCCTCCCCCACTTGCACTCTGTCTCTCTCTCTCTCTGTCTCTGTCTCTCTCTCTCTCTCCCTCTCTCAAAAATAAATAAACGTTAACAAAAATTCCCTCTTCATCCTGAACTTTTGACGTTTTAATTATAATGTGTCTTGTGTGGGTCTCTTCGGGGTCATCTTGTTTGAAACTTCTTGGGCTTCCTGGATCTGGATGTCTGTGTTCTCTCCCAGGTTAGGGAAGTTTTCAGCCATTGGCTCTTCAAATAAGTTTTCTGCCCCTTTCTCCCTCTCTTCTCCCCCTGGAAACCCTATAATAATGTGAGTTATTACACTTGATGCTGTCCCCTAGGTCTCTTAGGCTACCTTCGCTTTTTAAAACTCTTTTTTTTTCTTTTTGCTGCCCTTTTTGGGTGAATTCTATGCCCTGCGGCTTTGCTGGATGTACGCTGTGTAGGTTGCCACCCTAGACATTTTGGGGGCTCATCTCTTCGGGTGCAGTCTCGAGGGTTGGGGTTGGGTGCCCGGTGTGGGGCAGAAACCCCTCACTCCTCAGGGATTAGTTCCATATTTTTGAGCTCTCCCCTGAGGGTTGCCACAGCACGGGCAAGGTCTTGGCAAAACCACATCTCTGCCTCTCCTACCCATCTCGATGTGTCCCTTTTATCCTTTGTTGTGTTAGAGCTCATTCAGGTAGTTTTCAGGTCTTTTTCATAGGGAACACGTCTATATGTAGCTGATTTTTTGTGTCCGTGGAAGGAGATGGCTTCAGGATCTTCCTACACAGCCATCTTGAACCGCCTTGCTGAAATATTAGGACTCAAAGCCTCCTCATGGACATTCTGTGTAAGTTTAATTTCCTCCATGGCCATGATTTTGTTAATGTTACTACTATCTTAATAGCCGCACGTCCTTTCCTTGTTGGGCAACTCTCCACCAAAACTTTCTTCTTTAAAAAGGAGATTCAAGATTTAAGATTTAAGATTCTCTTTTTGGGGCTCCTGGGTGGCTCAGTGGGTTGAGCATCTGATTCTTGGTTTCGGCTCAGGTCATGGGATCGAGACCCATGTGGGGCTCCACGCTGAGTGTGAGGCCTGCTTCAGATTCTCTCTCTCTCCCTCCGACCCTCTCCCCTGCTTGCGTGTGCTTTCTCTCTCTAAAAATAAATTTTGAAAACAGGAGAATTCACCTTCAGTGGTAAGCGTGCCAGGAAATGGGGTACACTGTTGAGGAAGCTGGGGAATCACTGCTCATCTGAATGTCTTCAAAGGGTTAGGTGGTTCAACCTCACCACTACAGAGCTTTGCAAGAAAGGACAGTTACATGGCCAGGAAAACCATCACAAGAACTCAATGCGCCTGACTGGTGCTTGGCTGGCAGAGTGACTGGACGGTGACAGATGGTCCTGTGCAGGCTCCAGATGCAGCCCACGGCCTCAGGCTTCTCTGCAGCACCAGCCCCCTCCGTAGTGGTACCAGTCACACTAGAGATTTCTTTACAAGTCCTCCAGGCGCTTCTGATACAGCTGACATTTGGGAACTAGTCTCTAAAGCTGTTGTTCTCAAACTTGGTTGAACATTAGAATCACCCGGGGAGCTTTTACAACTTTTGATGCTCAGCCTGTACTCCCAGCAATTAAATCGGAAGCCATAGGCATCGGGCTGAGGCAGCAGTAATTTTAAAGCCCCTTCAGGTGAGGCTCCCGCGCAGCTAAGGTTGAAGGCCGTGGCTGTAAACCAATGTTGCAAAAATTTCAGCTTGTGCAAGAATCACTCAACGTGCAATCTCGTAGCGTCCCAGGGCCAAGTAGGGCCCCAATGGTTCCTAATTGAAAAGGAGGTAGTAATAGGGCTGAAACCCAATTTTCCTGGCCCCTCATCAGGGTATTTGCCACCCGCAAACCCTCCAGGCAGGGTAGTGAGAGCTACATTGGGACTACCTGCGTCCCTACTATGGGATATGTTGAGGAAGTTCAGACACACAGTTCAATGGCTTAATCCTTCCAGTCTTGGCTTGGACACAATTCCCAATGGCTCATTCCCTATCTTGTTCTTCAGGGTTGAGACCCTTATCCAAAGAGCCCCAGCTCTTCCGAGACAGAGGTGTTTTTCTCAGCATACGGGGCTCTAGACATAATGGCTTTCTTTCTGCATCCTCTTCCTCCCACCTCAGGACCCTTGCACAAGCTGTTCCCTCTGCCAGGAATGCTCACTCTTCTTCCCTCTCTCCAGTCACTTCTTCAAGAAAACCTTCTTGATCCCCCCCACCAACAAGCCCAAATTCCCGCTACTGTATATTTGTATGGCACCCGTGCCTTTCCTATATCACACTTGTCACAGTTTTAAAATGATGTATTATGTTGATACTTGCGTGATTTCTCTGAACAATTCCCACTAAGACAGAAACGACATCTCTGACTCAACCGCATCCCAGCCACTCGCACTGTGCGTGGAACACAGTAGGAACTCAATGAATTCTTGACTAAATATAAATCACTCCTCCCAGGCACTGGAGGCCACAGGTCCCTTACATATTCTCCCCACTCCACCCAAGATGATCACCTTTTGCCTCAAACAGACAGGCACCCCTGTTCTCGTTTCATTTGCCAAGACGACTCCTGTAGCCCCTGCTAATCTTCTGGCTACGTACTTCCTCCTTGGATTACTATCCACCCCCAAATTCTGGACACTGTCAGCCCATCTGAGGACCCTCCTTCGTGTCTGGGTACAAGTATTAGCGTCCTCTGCACAACCCCCCAAGGGACTGAGCCTCCATGGACTTCTTTTGGTGCTGCTCTGGCACTGAACTGGCAGAATTCTCCGAGTGTTTTGGTTCTCATCACAGTATAAAGCAGGAGGTATTATTAGCAATGTTCTAGTATATCTTATACTCCTCTTTTCTAAAGTGGGAATAATAATACCTACCTCAGAGGGTTGATGGAGAATTAAGTGAGGTAATCTGCACCTATAATACAAGGCCCAGTCAATAAATATTTAGAATTTTTATTACCACTAATAACTTCAAAAATCCCAGTGGACCTCCCAAAATGTATCTGTGCTTCTGGGTGTACATAGCGAGTAAGATGATGGGAAATTAATGTGGATTCGATAATAATTTTAAATGAGCTCACGTTTTATTGGTTATGAAAGCATTACAATCCAATAGCCACCTAGGAATGGAGAATAATGTTTATTTCCACTTTCAGAAAATGTGTGGCATGTCTGAGGATGTAAAGGTCCTTCGTAACACTTCCATGCCCTACCCTTCCCACCTGGGTCCTCAGGCTTCAGGTTGGAAAGCAGCTTGAAACTGTAAGCTGAAGGTACACACTTTGGCAAATATTACACACGTGGTCTCTCCTGTCATTTTATTTTTCCTTTAAGCACACTTTGTCAAACAAGCCAGAATACTAGCCCTGTTGTCAGCAGTTGCTACTGTTCATCCGTAGAAAGGTCGGGACTTTCAGGCCATCTATTTTGTGGCAGAGAACTTGGAAGATATCAGGGCTGGATCCTGAGTATGGGGGCAGGGGTAGGGGAAAGGAATCTCAGTGTGGCTTCGATCCCATCAGAGAAGGTGTGGGCAGACTGGAGAGGAAAGTAACTCATACATTTATTCTTTGACTCAACCAACCTTTATTGAACACCCTACTATGTGCCAGGAACTGAATTTGGCCTAAGGACTCCCTGGCAGTGTGACCTGAGGCAAGTTAATTAATTTTCCCATCGTTAGACTGTCAGCTGTGACATGGGCATGTAGATTAGCTAAAACAGATTAGCTAAAATAGATTAGCCAAGATAACATGCACAGGGAGAGACACACAGTCAGCGATGTAATGAGTTTTAATTGCTGCTGCTGCTGTTCATGTTGAACACAGTGGATGCAGTGATACCATCATGACATTTGGGATCAAATGGAACATGGAGAAAAGTGCACAGGAAATTAACAACAGCGATTAAGAGGAGAAGTAGATGGAGTGCTGTGAGCCCGTAGGAGAGGCATCTAATGCAGACCTCCAGAAGAAAAAGAATTTTAGGTTTACAGTGAGACATGAAGGGTGGGTAGTACCTGTTGAAGAAAAATCATCCTGGCTCTTGTTAAAGATGGCCAGGAAGACTTTTTTCAAGGGGGACCACTGCAGTGTGGGTTCTGCAGTGGGAGACGTCAAGTTCAACTCTGAATAGTCAAGGGAGCGGGGATATAACCAAGGAGCTGGACGGAGGTCGGTGGATGGAAAACTACCCAGAGGGATAGGATAATTCTGGCTAAACTGACCAAACAGGATTCTTGCTGAAGGCAGGTCAAGGTGATCAGATGTCACCTGGGAATGGTAGGGGATGAGGATGGTGATCAGATATTGAGGGGAGGGATCCTGGCTAAACTGACTTGGCAGGATTCTTGCTAAAAGTGGGCTCTACAAGGACAGAGGCGGAAGCTCCAGTCAGTCTAGTCAAGCAGAGGGCTTAGAGGAATCTGATTAAAGTCTGGTTAAGGAGGGAATCTTTGTCAGCAGTTCCCCGGGGTAAAGGGGGTCAGATAGAAAGACAATCTCATGTGAAAAGACTCAAGGCAAATGGAATCACATTCACACCTCTCTCACGGTCAATAACCCATCTCCAAGAGAAGGATTAACTTTTGCTGCATATTGGAATCACCGAGGGATCCTTTAAAAATACTGATGCCTCAATCCCACCCCCAGAGATTCTGAATTAATTAGTATTGTAAGCAGCCTGGGGGCTGGGTTTGGTTCTTTCCCTAGCTTTATTGAGATATTATTGGCATAGAGAACGTGGTGTAAGTTGAAGGTGTACAATGTGACGATTTGATACATGTATATACTGCAAAATGTTTACCACAATAAGATCAGCTAACATATCCTTCGCCTCACATAACTACCATTCTTTTTCTTCTTCGTATTATTATTACGGTGAGAACATGTAAGATCCACTGTCTTGGCAGCTTTCAAGTCTATAATACAGTATCTTAAACTATGGTCGCCCTGCTGTACATTAGATCCCCAGAACGTATTCCTCCTGTAACTGGAAATATAAATACCATCTCCTCATGTTCCCCATCCCCAGGCCCTAGAAGCACCAATCTCCTCTGTTTCTATGAGTTCAGCTTTTTCAGATTCTACATATAAGTGAGATCACACAGTATTTTTCTCTGACTTATTGAACTTATGAATCTTAGAAGTCATCAAGATTCATCCATCCTGGCAAGATTTACTTCTTTTTATGACCGAATAATATTCCACTGTGTGTATGTGTCCACTCATCTGTCAGCGGACACAGAGGTTGTTTTCATGTCTTTACTGCTGAGAATAATATAAACAGAGGGTGCAGATACCTTTATGAGGCAGTGACTTCCTTCCCTTCAGATACAGGTTTCCCCAGCCATCTGAAAGTAAGACATTTCTTTAGTAAGCTGAAATGGCATCAAGTGAAAAAGCAATTACTATTAATTCGCATGAAAATATTCTTGAGCATCCCCAGACCCCAAAAATAACCTCTTTTAGCTTTTTTAATATTTTAGAACACACATCTTGCTAACGAAGGCACAAAATAAGTGCAGAGAAAGCACAGATACTCACAGACACAGTGCAAAACTCTGGGGGCTTGGTGCTGAGATGCTGAGTGTGGAAGGGGATGGGCAAGGCCACTGTTTTGCTGCGTGGGGTGGGCCGCTGGCTCTAGAACAGCTTGCTGCGAAACAAACGCTGAATGCTACATTTGCTTCTTGCTTTTATTGAAAAAGCGAAAATCCTCTTCGGATTTCTTTCAGTTTGCAACAACAAGTAATGATGTAGGTCTTTCATAAATGGGAAGAGATGTAACATAAACTTTTGAAAATCACAAGATTCCTGGGTGCCTGGGTGGCTCAGTCGGTTAGGCGTCTGACTTCAGCTCAGGTCACGATCTTGTGGTCCATGAGTTTGAGCCCCGCATGGGGCTCTGTGCTAACAGCTCAGAGCCTGGAGCCTGCTTTGGATTCTGTGTCTCCCTCTCTCTCTCTTCCCCTTCCTCACTTGTGCTCTGTCTCTATCTCTCTCTCTCTCTCTCTCAAAAATAAAGATTGAAAAAATTAAAAAAAAAAAAAAAGAAAATCAGAGGATTCCTTTCTATAGCTAGAAGTGGAAACTATGGAAGGCACAGTATTTCTATTTTTAACTTTTGGAAGAACCAGCATACTGTGTTCCACAGTGGCTGTACCAGTTTGCATTCCCAACAACAGTGCACAAGGGTTTCCTTTCCTCCACCTCCTCACCAGCATTTGTTTCTCTTGCCTTGCCATTCTAACACGTATGAGGTAGTGTCTCATCGTGACCTTGGTTTGCGTTTCCCTAGTGATTAGTGATGTTAAACACGTTTTCATGTACCTATTGGCCATTTGTATGTGTCCTTTGGACTTCAGAAAAATGTCTATTCAAATATTTTGCTGATAGATAGATAGATGATATGGCATAGAAATAAAAGTATGAAAATTCATATAGAAGAAGCATACTCCAACAGAATAAAAGCCTATATGACAAGCCCGAGGTTAACATCATATTTGATGGTGAAAGGCTGAAAGCTTTCTTTCTAAGATGAGGAACGAGACAAGGGTGCTCACTCTCATCATTCCTATTCAACATAGTGCTAGAAATCCTAGCCAGAACACTCAGGAAAGACAAATAAAATAAAATAAAATAAAATAAAATAAAATAAAAGATATCCAAATTGGGGAAAAGGCATAAAATTACGACATGATCAAATGTCGTTAAGTGACAAATGACATGATCTTCTATCTAAAAAAATTTTTTTTAACATTTATTTATTTATTTTTAGAGAGATAGAGGCAGAGTGCAAGAGCAAAAGAGAGAAATAGAGAGAGAGAAAGAATCCCAAGCAGCTCCGAGCTGTCAGCACAGAGTCTGATGTGGGGCTCAATCTCACAAACCGTGAGATCATAACCTGAACTTAAACCAAGAGTTAGACACTCAATCGACTGAGCCACCCAGGAGCCCCACATGATCTTATATATAGAAAATCATAGGGGCGCGTGGGTGGCTCAGTTGATTGTGCGTCTGCCTTGGGCTCAGGTGATGTCACGGTTTGTGAGTTGGAGCCCCAGGCCAGGCTCTGTGCTGCTAGCTGGGAGCGTGGAGCCTGCTTCAGATTCTGTGTCTCCCTCTCTCTCTGCCCCTCCTCTGCTTGTGCTCTGTCTCTCAAAAATGATATATGTAAAAAAAAAAAAAAAAAAAAAATTAAAAAAAGAAAGAAAATCATAAAGACTCTACCAAACAACTGTTTGAACTAAAAACTGAATTTGGTGAAGTTTCAGGATTCAAAACTGACATGGAATCAAAAACGATAAAATCCTTAGGAATAATTTAACCAATGAAATGAGAAAGTTGTACACTAAAACTGTAAGACTTTGATGAAAGAAACTGAAGAAGACACAAATACATGGAAAGACATCCTGTGCTCATGGATCAGAAGAGTTAATATTATCAAAATGTTTGTACTACACAAAACCATCTATAAATTCAGTGCAATACCTGTCAAAATTCCAAAGACATTTTTCACAGAAATAGAAAAACAAAACAAAACAAAACAAAACTAAAATTCGAGTGGAACCACGAAAGATCCTGAATAGCTCTGGGTTTTTTTAAAAATTTTTTTTTAATGCTTATTTATTTTTGGGACAGAGAGAGACAGAGCATGAAAGGGGTAGGGTCAGAGAGAGGGAGACACAGAATCTGAAACAGGCTCCAGGCTCTGAGCTGTCAGCACAGAGCCCGACGAGGGGCTCGAACTCACCGACCGTGAGATCATGACCTGAGGTGAAGTCGGCCACCTAACCGATTGAGCCACCCAGGCGCCCCAGCTCTGTGGGTTTTACTCGAACTCACCGACCGTGAGATCATGACCTGAGGTGAAGTCGGCCACCTAACCGATTGAGCCACCCAGGCGCCCCAGCTCTGGGGTTTTTAAAAGCTCCCTAGGCGATCCTATTGTGCAGTCAAGGCTATGAACAACTAGCTCTTTTCACTGCAAGGATGGGGCCTTTACCCTCCGCATATCAAGGTTTTATCAGCTCGACTCCTATTATTTCTGTAGGTATTAAATTAGTATCTGTTTTGGGGAAACAATGATAATCATACTGTAGTGGCACAGGCCACGTTTCTCAGACTTTAAACTGGTAAGACTCACCTGCCCATCTTGTTAACATGCAGATTCTGTTTTAATAGGCCTGGGGTGGGGCCTAATAGTCTATACTTCTTTTTTTTTTTTTTAATATTTTTAAAAATGTTTATTTATTTATTTTTGAGAAAGAGAGAGCAAGAGCGAGGGAGCAGCGAGGTGGGGGTAGGGGTGGTAGACCGAGAATCCGAAGCAGGCTCAGAGCTGTTAGCCCAGAGCCTGATTCAAGGTTCAAACTCACAAACCACGAGATCGTGACCTGAGATGAAGTTGGACATTTAACCGATGCAGCCACCAGGGCTCCCCTAAGATTCCGTATTTCTAACAAGCTTCCAGGTGATATTAATGTTATGGACCTCAGACTGAAATTGGAATCTCAAGAACCTATATGTAAAGCTTTTCTAGTTTTTCTACATTTGAAATAATGTATATACTCTCTCTATACTTTTTAACGTTTATTTATTTATTGGGAGGGGGAGGGGCAGAGAGCGAGAGTCCCAAATAGGCTCAAAGGGACATGGGGCTTGATCTCACAAACCGTGAGATCATGACCTAAGCTGAAATCGGGAGTCAGATACTTAACTGACTGAACCACCCGGGTGCGCCTGAAATAATATATCTTTAAGTACACAGCATAACTGGACAGGGCATTCCTAAGGAGTACGGGAAGTACGAAGACAATATAGTATGACTATCCCTGATCAAATGATGTGCTGTACTAGACAGAGGCCAGTTACTAGTGATTTGGCTGTAAAATGAATAGCTAAACAACAAACTAGATTTGGACTATTGGTTTTCATTAGAAGAGTGGAAACACACATTTTCAGGGAACAGCTCCCCAGGGAATCTGGAAAACTACTGAGGAAGATGAGGTTATATATACAGCCACAGAGAGACCAATGTAGCATAATTATTACCAGTTTTGTCTCTGGATTCAGACTCCCTAGGTCTAAACTTGTTTCTCTCATTTTCTAGCTGTGTATAGTGGTTCAGAGAATTAAACTTCTCTGAGCTGCAGTTTTCTCCCTTGTGGAATTAAGAGAGTAAACGATTTCCTTGAGTTGTGAAGATTAAGGAGGCAAATGGTTGCAAGAAGCTGAGGGGAGTGCATCTGTGGCACATAATTTGTAATCAGAAGTCAGCCAGGATTACCTGACTCCCCCTGGGTTGTGCAGTGATGCTGTGATTCTTGTGAATTTACTGCTAGTTCACTCTGTCTTTGAGAAAGGATTCTGCCCAAACCTCTGTTGTGGCCACATTGCTCTCTCTTCCTGTGTTTGATTCCTCAACTTTTTGCCGCAGAGCTCTTTATTCAGCTACTACCATGTGACAATCACTGCTAAGCACCAGGGTACAAAAACCAATCTTCTGTTATCAAGAAACCCAGAACGGAGGGGCACCCGGGTGGCTCAGTCGCTTAAGCTGACTTTGGCTCAGATCATGATCTCACGGTTCAGTGAGTGATTCGTGAGTTTGAGCCCCAACAGCTCAGAGCCTGGAGCCTGCTTCAGACTCTGTGTCTCCCTCTCTTTCTGCCCCTCCCCTGCTCACACTCTGTCTCTCTGCTTCTCTCGGAAATAAACATTAAAACAAAATTAAAAAAAGAAAGAAAAGAAAAGAAACCCAGAAAGGAAAGTGGAACAACATCAAGAATAATCATGATGATTATTTGTGTTTTTTTTTTAAGCCTTTTAATTTATTTTGAGAGAGAGAGAGAGAGACATAAAGAGAGCAAGGTGGAGAGGGACAGAGAGAGAGGGAAGGAGAGAGAATCCCAGGCAGGGTCCATATTCTGCGTGGAGACCACTGCAAGGCTCAGTTTCACCACGGTTCACAACTGTGAGATCATGACCTGAGTGGAAATCAAGAGTCTGTAGCTCAACCAACTGAGCCACCCAGGCGCCCCAATCATGATGATTATTTGTGATTAGAACTATCAGACAGGAATGGACAGAGGGTTGGAAGATCACAGAGTACTCATTCTACCTTAGTTAGGAATTGCCTTTGGCTTTCAAACTAAGAACTGCAACGATGCTTTATTGTAAGTGTTCGCCCTTTGATCTATAAACCCCTTATTTGCAGTTTTGGGCCATCTAAAACTAAACAGTGTTAAATTGAATTAATAATGTACCATTGAAGTTCTACATTTTGAGTCTACTGAAAATAACAGATATAAGCTAAGATCCGCTTTCAGGATATAATTCTATTTTCTGTCTTCTAAGTCAGGGATCAGCAAGTTGTTTTCTATAAAGAGCCACATGGTAAATACATCAGATTTTGTGGGCCACACATATATTCAATTCTACCCACGGATAATCCATAAGTGATTGGGTGTGGCCGTGTTCCAATAAAACTTTATTGACAAAAGCAGGCATCTGGCCTAAGGTCTCACTTTGTGCACCCTCCCATCTAAGTGCTCCTATTCACATGGCACACATTAAAGACAAAAAAGGATTCCATACCTTCAAAGAAAAAAATGACCTCACTGTTTCATTTTCATTTATTATCTTCATCTAGTCATGAAATTCTTGTTTTTCATAAATCTATAAATTGCCTTATCTAGAAAAGTGTTTTCATCATCATTTTTGATACTATAATTTTCTTTAGTATCTACAGCTGTTTCCTACAGCAGCCAGAAAAACTATAGAAGGAAAACTTTAAATATTGTAAAAGAATTCTTTATTCTTCTTCATCTTTCTTTCTTCTTCTTCTTCTTCTTCTCTCTCTCTCTCTCTCTCTCTCTCTCTCTTTTACCTTAATAGGCCTCAGAAAACAATGGTTAAGAATATGAACTTTTGCTAACCACCCAGGGTCAAAGTCCTGGCTCCACCATTTATTAGCTTGTGACCTTGGGGGAGTTCTTAACCATTTGGTACCTCAATTCTTCATCTATAAAATAAGAATATTAATAGTTTTTACCTGGTAAGTCTATAGCGGAGACTGATTCAGATGACCTACATAATATGAATAGAACGTAATAAGCACTCAATAAACCTAGCTATTACTTTTGTTCTTTCCCCCCTTCTGCATATGGAGGGCATCTGTACCATGTGCTTGCTTCTGTTTCTGCCAAGAAATATGCTCTGAAGCATGAGAGGACCTTCTCAGCATGCTACAGTCCCATCAACTGCAGCAAAGATGTGTGGGACTCACCCTATAAAGTCAAGATGGTCCTCAAACAAATGGAGCAAATTTGTAATAACCCTGCTTTAACCTTGAAGAAATTCCTTAAGCCTCAGCTACACATCTTGGGGCAACCTCCATCTACTCTGAGGTATTTAGTTCCAAGGCAGTTAAATGAAACATCAGGAGGGTCATAAGCGTGTTCGCACAAGTCCCCTTAGACTCTTCACATCACGTTTAAAGTACGAGTATTTGACGGTTATTCTTACAAGGTTGTTTGGTTTCATTGTTGTTGATTCTGCTTCATTTCTACTGTCATTGTTACCTCTACTAAGATGGGTTACGTGGTTGGAGTCAAAGCCTCTCACACATACATTTGGAATATACATATGCATTTTCACTAAAGACCTATAAATCCTCTCTTTTGCACATTCTCCAATTTTCCAGCAATCACCATGCTTTGTGGCCTTGAGCCAGGTTAGAACACCATAGAGAGAGACAGTCTTGTCCAAGAGACTGTCAAAGGGCATTCCAACTTTCCCGGACGGGTCCTTCAGTCAGGTCCTAGGTATGAAAGTGCTTTGAAAACTAGGAAGCAGGAAGCAACAATTATGTATAAAGTACCTTCTTTGTGTTTGGCATCCTCTAGAATATACTGTCCAATTGAACTTTCCACAATAATGGAAGTGTTCAATATCTGTGCTACCCGATATAGTAGCCACAAGCCCCATGTGGCTCTGGAGCATTTGAAACGGAGCTAAAGTTTTCATTGTATTTAATTCAACTCATTTAAATTTAATTAGCCGCGATGAAGTTATACAGCATGCTGCATGTGTTAAAACAAAACAACTTGTAAGGCAAGTAGTATATACCTATTCTCCTTTACACAAGAGGGGGAGATCTCAGAGAAGTTGAGGAACTTTCCAAGAATCGCAGACACGCAAGTACCACATGGTCAGGCAGGATTTATTACCTCCCTCTCCATGCCATTTCCAGGGTTTTTTCTTGCATATCAAACTGTATAGCATTGTGCTAGAGCATTAGATGAGATGAGATGAGATTAGATGATTACCATTATTCTTTTGAAATCTGTCATTACATCAACTGAATACTGTTTATGCAGATAGAATCACTCTAACCCATTCTCTCCAGCAAAACAAGGTTAGCCAACATGACTTGCACCTACAGAGAGAACTCACAACTGCCTACGGATAATCCAGTACCTACTCCCCTTGGAAGACACTTCAGAGTAGGTCTTACCCTTGTGTTTCCATACTCACCACTGAGACAATGGACGATGACCTCAAAAAAACAGTTAGCTATCACAGCAAGCTGGTAGTTTGGGGGCAGCAGCTCATTCCTTCCAACAAAGTTACACTGAATTGATTTCCCAACACATGTTTATAGATGTGCTCTCCTGAGTTCCACACACAGAGAGCCATTTCCCTTTTCAACAGCTTGTCTGGTTACATCTTGTAGTAATTTATCTGTGTGCTCCCTGCCAACTGGTTCGTAGGGAAAACATGTTTGATGCATAACAATAGATCATTTGGGGATAAATCAAACTCTTAATGAAGTCCTGCTTCTCTTCAGCAAGGCATTTCACTCAGAAGAGTCTCTTGGGATCCAGTGACGTGAGGAAAGGGAATGTGGGTGCCCCAATCTGTGAAACAAGTAGGTGCATAGAAAGCTGGTTTTCTCCAAGACAAGACTAACGACACAGCATCCCTGGGGTCCCTTCTCATGGAGTCCAACTGAAACCACTGAAGTTGGATTGGAGACTGGAGCCTGGAGACAGTTCAGATTAGACCTATGTTTGGAAGAAATGAGAGATCTATTTTGCCCAAAGCCTCACACTTTCCTTGGAGGGACGCCATGGCCGCCCACACACCCTTGTCTTTCCCAGTTCCTGTAAGGAAAAAGAAAGTTACAAGGAGATAGAAAGTAAAAAGAAAAAGGAGGAAAGAAAAATGAAGAAACAGTGAGCAGGAAGAAAGGGAGAAAGAAAGGAGAGAAGAAATACGTAAATAGGTGAATTAGGTTTAGTAAAATTTAAGTAGGTTTCCATTTCCATTTCAAACCGTACTATCATAAACATCGTTACCAATTAGTTCTAGTTGCATCCCTGCCAAGTGCCAGACGCGATGTGAGGTATTCCTAGACTCTAAAGACCAAATGAGACTGAGAAAGCTTGAGAAAGCAGCAGTTAATTCCTACAGAGTCCTTAACCTGAGAATCTACACCACACATGCTACTAAGAAAGTCTCTGATCTTACAGCCATTTTCCTCTGGATATCCAGAAGTGAAGGAGTCGGAGGCTAAACAGTGGAGAGCAAAGGCATGAGAGAGTCAAAATAACCGATATGAAATTTTTAATCATATCAGTCTGTCCTCATTTGAGGACACACATCACCCATAGACACGCTTAAATGCCAAATAAAACACATCTTGTGCTTTGAGTCTGAACTCATGAACTTCCCCTGGGAGCCATGCAGGGGCTGGTATATGCTTTTCACAGAGTTGGGGGTGCATTTAAAGCTAAATTCTGAGATTGTTTTCTAAGGAGAAAAATGAGCTGTGCTGGTGCTTTTCTTTAGTGAATGAGGAACTCTTTCATCAAGTCAACCCCTTTCCCCAGTCTTCTCTGGCTCCCACTGTCTCCAGGATCAAGTCCAAACCCTTTGTCCTGAAATCCAAGGCCTTGCACAGGCTGGCCCCAGACGGCCTTATCAACCATATTTTTCTACCACTCTCCGCTGTGAACTATCAACTGCAGTAGGGCTGGTGGCTCACTCCTCTCTCCCCACGAACATACACGTTCTGCCCCTGACAGGACAAAGCATGACTCCTTCAGCTTCCAGTGCCTTTGCTCCCATGGTTCTTTTCACCTGGAGTGCCCTTGTGCCTCTCACCCTTCCATAACTCCTACATAAAGTTCAAGGTTCCATTGGAGGCCAATCTCCTTAGGAAGGATTCCCTGACCGCCCAAATAAAGCCACAATGATCTCTCCCTACTCTGTCTTTCGTGATATTCAGTTTTGGGGCTACTGTGATGGCAACTATAGATTGTCATTCAGCTATGCCCCAAGTCCTTATGGAGGGGATTGTTTTTGCTTGTTTGTTTTTTGTCCTGCTGTGCTTGCGGTTCTCTTGTATTCCTTTTCTGTCTCCTCCCATCATGGCCATCAACACTGCCCATTGTCAATGTTCCTTGTAAATTGCTCTCCGTCTATCATCTGTCTTCACTTGCCAGGAAGCCGGATTACTAATCTGCCCCACCCCCAATGAAGAGAAGTACTTCCTCCCCTCTCTTCCCTAAGGACTCTGACCATCTGCCAGTATTTACTACAGGGTTTATTTCATTCCTCTGTTATGCTACAGAAATTCATGTACATTCCCATCTTCTCCATTAGATTGCAAACTCCTTGGGCGTAGGGATTTGGGTCATCTTTGTTTCCCTCTCAGTGCCCACCACAGTGAATTGTATATAGATAATACCCAGTAAATGCTTAGGAAATATATTTTCATCACTATTGCACTTCTCACTGGTACCTTAAATACAGGCAAATATGCTGAATGAAGACTTAAAGAACACAATCATTTTGGGAAAAATGAGAAACATCTGAAATATTTGGGGGTGGAAGTGGGGTTCTTTTCTCCCCTATGTGTAGGATTCATTCTCAGATGGGCTTTTCTCTCATGGGGAGATGTTTCACTTAAGGAAATTCAGGTATTATTTCCCTAAAAAGAAGGGTGGATATAGGACAAGTGGGGGCAAGTTTCCCCTAACTCAAGGACACCCAAAGATTAGAAGCCAAGTATATCAGGGTCTCACCAGAAGCAGATTTGAGAATGACATCAAGCTTTAAGCTCTCAACCTTTCAGGGCCACCTGGTGTCTTCTCATTGCCTCTTTTGGGGAGAAAGATATTCTCCCCTCTCAATGGCTTTTCCTCACCCCCATAACTCAGCTTGCACAGGGCTTTGTCTTGCTATGATGCTAACTGCAATTAATAGTCTCTCCAATTTTCTCCCCCACTAGCCGGCAATAGCTGCTCAGCTTTGTAATTCCAACGTTCTGAGTGAAGAATGTGAATACCCTTGCTAGCTTTTCTTTGCCAGGCCACAAGTCCCTTCTGGCTTCAGGATGGGCCACTTCTGAATCAGTTGCCATCTGTGGTGGTGCCAGCCACAGCAGAGAAACGGAGGGCTGGTGGCAGGTAACGTCTTAGAAAATAAGGCTGCCTGAGCCCATCTCACTAGCAGATACAACCACCTTTCATTGGACTTGTCTATGACAACAGACACTTTCATAACAGGGTAGAAAACACAAACCCCTAGAGAGGTCAGACAAAGAATATAGATGAAGAGAACAGTCTGGTGTAAAGTGATGGGAAATAGTGGCTCTGGCAGTTGTAAACATGTGGACATGTTTCCAGATCTTTCCATTTTTAAAGAGAATCCATAAGTATAGATTTTAGTGTAAACTCCCTGAGTTTTAAAACATTGTGCAACCCAAACCAAGCTTAGCCGTGGGCCGTATTAGGCCTACAGGCTGTCAGTTTGTGGGTCCTACTTGAAAAAGTGATGTGCAGGAGAGATCGGAAAGTAAGCGATGTGTGAGCAACTGACCCATTACAGAAATTTATTTCCTTCCACTACAGTTATTTGCATATTAATCCCTCATTAGATACCTCTGACTTATTAAACTAAGTTATTTGCTCTAGATTGTTTTGAGATTAACACACTTGCATCATTTCTGAACTGTTCCAACTTCTTGCCCGAGCTCACATGACACTATGTTCAAGTAGGAGAAAACAAGGCTCTGGCAGAACTTCAGCTTGAGGTTTTCATCAAAGGTCAATTTGGGGAAACGATCCCTTATTAATGACCTTCTCCTCAGATTTCTGAAAGACCACCCAGGCCCCTGGCTCGAGGATAAATCCCAAACTAAGGACCAGCAGGGTAATCAGGAACAAACAAACCTCATGCCCTTGGAGGTGTAGAAGGTAGATTTGGCAGGGTTGGGCACAGAAGCCAGAATGATGGGCATGTCTCCTATGTCAGGAGGTGATGGATACATAAGATGGGACTAACGATCCCCACCGCATAGAGATGCCATGAGGATTCATGGACTACCTAAGTACCTGCTTCAGAGTAAGTGCTCACCCATTGATAGCAATTTGCTTTTCACAGCGCTTGGCACAATAACAAGGACTTGAAATGCTGCCCTACTACTGGTCTTGGAGGAGGTGGTCCACATAACATTATTATTATTAATTTTGTTAATGTTTATTTCTTTCTGAGAGAAAGAGAGACACAGCGTGTGAGTGGGGAAGGGGCAGAGAGAGAGAGGGAGACACAGAACTCAAAGCAGACTCCAGGCTTGGTTCTGTCTGCACAGAGCCTGACGTGGGGCTCGAGCCCATGAACCATGAGATCATGACCTGGGTCGAAGTCGGATGCTTAACTGACTGAACCACCCAGGTTCCCCGATTAATCTCAAGGGGCTTATAATCTAGGAGAAGGTGACAAGGCAAACTGTAAGAAGTTTGAAGAAGATGAGGGGCACCTGGGTGGCTCAGTCAGTTAAGCATCGACTTTGGCTCAGGTCATGATCTCACAGCCATGAGTTCAAGCCCCACATCAGGTGAGCTTGAGTCCTGCTTTGGACTTCACGCTAACAGTGTGGAGCCTGAGTGGGGATTCCCTCTCTCTCCCTCTCTCTTTCCCTCTCTCTCTCCCCTCATGGGATTCTTTCTCTCCATCTCTCTCTACCCTTCACTCACTCATGCTCTCTTTCTCTCTCTCTCAAAATAAATAAAAACTTAAAAAAAAAAGCTTAAAGAAGATGAAAAATTGTTCTTATAAAAGGATCCCTCTCTGAGCTGGAGGCCCTATAAAAATTAGGATTCTAAGAAGGTAAACACTAAATGTAGTTCAGAACAGATCAGCTAACATTTCTAAGCACTTGGCTTATACCAGGCATAGATAGAACATTGTCTCTTTCCATACACCCAACTATGAAGGAGACAGGTACCATTCAAATTATCCCCATTTTATAAAATGAAACCGTGAAGTCCCATGATATCAAGTAACTTGCCCAAAGTCACCTGAATATTAATTGGTGGAGCCAACATTTGCCCCTCTGACTTCGGAGCACATGCTCTTTACCATTTACTCCTTTAGGAAGCTATGGAGACTAGAGTGACCAGTTGTCACCGTCTGCTTGCAATGCAAGAGTTTCCCAAGATGCAGGAAAGTCCCCAGTAAACCAGGACAAACAAACTGGCCACCCTGATAGGGACTTAATCACAAAATCTATGCTTGCACCAAGATGCCTTGTCTGACTGAGCAAGGGTTTCTGGTGCTAAGTGGAGAGTACTGTTCTGTCCAGTCAGAGATCTGGTACTCCTCAGCTTGCCCTCAACCTGCTCCCTGCTATTGCCAGTGATATGATAGCTATGGGGACAGGCCTTCCTCCTCCGAGTGCGGACCACATTCCAAATTTTCCTCTCTGCCCCTCAGAACCTGCATTGAGAGTAGGCCAGCATTTTTCAACCTTTAGCGTACAAATTGCCTGGGGGTCTTGTTAAAAGGCAGATTCTGATTAGGACTGAGGTGAAGTCCAAGACTCTGCATTTTCCATAAATTCTCTGATGAGAATTTTGCTGGCTCGTGGCCACACTTTGTAAAGAACGCCCATTTTGAAAACGGGAACAGGAATCCTCACTCTTACACAGTGTTTAAATCGGGTGACTCCAAATAAACAGTTTATTTAACTCTCCTCTGAAACCTTCCCCTGGTGTCTTATAAGTTCAAGCTTCATCTCACATAAATCTGTATTCAAATCTATTCCTCACTGATTAGGCTACTTTAGACAAGTTGTTTGATTTCTCTGAGCTCCAGGTCTCTCACCTGTCAAGTCAACTCCTACTCTTCCCAGTCTTCTCATGAAAAATAAAGATAAGGTCTACGAAGTGCGTACTACATTCCCAAATAAACAGGGATTGTCTTTGCTGTTCACAAAAGACTACAGTTAATGCTACTGTTAAAAGTCTCCTTGGGTCAGAAGGATGAAATAAGTTTGTAAAGTCCACAGGGTCATGAGTTGGGAAGGCTGAAAGCATTACCCATGTCTCAGAGATAATTGCCTGTAAGCTCTGATGGACGACCCAAAGAAATGAATCTCAAAATGGCAGCATTTCTGGTTTCCTTCATCCATTTATTCAACAAGTATTTTCTAGGTCACATGACATGCAGACACAGTAATAATAAACAGAACCGGTAAGATTCTTGCATTTACAGAGCTTACTTTCTTAGCAAGGGCTTTCACAATTTCAGGTCGAGAGAGACTCAGGGAATAAAAGAGCCTTCAAATCATACTACACAGGATTCCTGACACCCAGAAATGGATCCTCCTTCTAATACTGGGAGTGCCTTTGCATAAAAAGGCATTGTCCTCACACTGCTTCATGATCTGACTACTGAATACTCCAACAGAGAAGTCGACAGGTAGACTTTTACTTTCCCAGCAGACCATAACAAATGAGGTGAATAGGGCATCTTAACGCTGTTGAAAAGGGAGATTTCTTGGGAGCAAATTGTTCTCCCAGCCCTCGCTTTACACTACATGTATATGAGAACGGCAGCTCTGTTGGATACTTTTCCACGTGGGAAATGACAGGCAAAACTCGCGTATGTGTCACACGGGGTGGCTAAATGGTGGCACAGGCAGAGGACAGTGCTGGGAACTCCTGATCAGGGAGGTCAGGCTGTTTTGGTTCCTCTGCTTCTCCCAGGAGTTATAGGTTTAAACATATGACTCCCACGATGTCTTTATGGACGAGAATTGAATGATCACATTCGTGCGTTCCTGGCAGCGACATTAGCAACAACCGGAAGACTCATCCCAGCAAACAGGGAGGATCCATTTCAAGTTCCACGAGCGACTGAAGCTTGGCACTCTCTGACAAATGTATTCCAGCTGGTTTCAACCCACACGAGACACGAGTGTGTGTGTGTGTGTGTGTGTGTGTGCATGCATGTTGACGCGTCCACATGTTAAAGAAAATGCGCCCAGTAAGCGGGAGATCTAGCTCCCAGGGAGAGGGAGCCATTAAATGTCAGAGAAGATTGTAACTCCAGGCAGTCCAAAGAAATGAGGTAGGTAGTTGGCCTTTGCAGGAGGGAATTTAGAAGATTATCAGAACACCTAATTAGAAGAGATTTTGTTAAGCAACTCCTGCCAACTTGCCTGCAGATAATGGTTAAGCTGTGGGGCCCTGCTCTAGACCATGAGGGAAGCAGGCAGCCATGGCCTCCTCTCGGCATGACACACCCTTCAAGTTAGCGGAATCTAAGTAAACAACTGATTTCACTCATCTTGGAGGCCTCCCCCTGGTGCCTAATAAGTACAGTCTTCCTCTCAGCATTCGCCTCTTCTCCATGGCTCCCTTATGAAATGTGAGGCTAGCTGCAGAGTTGGAAGGACAAAGGAACTGAGTAAGTGTAATTTATTATCCAGGATTGTTTTCAACCTTTTTCCAATTATACACATTTTTCTTTTGGCTTTGGCAGACCTGGGTTTATGAGGCTGTTCTTCTGATCACTAATGGGCTGAAAAAAATGGGCCCCAAGTATTCCTTGAAGGATGTGTTATGGCCTTTAGTAATTTGCCATGGCTATAGCTCTTTGAATATGGTTAATTAAATGAGAAAACGAATACTGACTCCTGCTTCTCCCCTACTGCCTGCCTCCTGCCCCCCATGTACACCAAGCCTTAATATGAGATCATTTCATTTAAAGAGCAGAAAACTGTCAGACCAATAGAGGTGGAAACCCAGACTGGGTGGGAGTGCTCTCCTGGGGATTGATCTATTTGTTCTCACCTGATGGGGAGAAAATTGACTTAGGGAAGACAGAGGCCTCCATTTTCAGATTGTGGACAAAAAGCAATGAGCAGAGGGACAGGGACCCTAGTTTCTGGCCTGGGTTGTGTGTCTATTTGATGTGTAACTTTGAACACGTCACTTTGCTCTCTGTGTTTCAGCTTTTTGATTTGTAAAAGGTGAGGGGTACTGATACCTGCCTTTTGGCTTTTGGAATGGTTGTGGATCGGAGACTCATTTCTTTATCCTACCCACTTGCTGGTTGGCATTCTTCAGACTGTAGGGTTTGTACCTCATTCTTTCCATGCCACCCCTTGATGATGGCACCCCTTCTCATAGCTTTAGATCTGACATCTATGCGGGTGACCACAAAATCTATATTAACAGCTTCGACTTCTGCCTCAAGTTCCAGTCTTATAGAGCTGGACACTTTCTAGGCGACTGTTTTTTGCTGTATCAATTTTATTCCTCTTTTACCAGAACTCACCGAGGCCACACTTCGTCTCTATATGAGAACCACACACATGGCATAATAGAGTATAGGTTTTGGGTTCAAATCTAGTACTTCTAACTTTGTGACTTGGGTGAGACACCTAATGCACACCAAGTTTGGAGTGGTGATAATCAGGCTACTGTATATGGAGAAGTCTTGGCAGATTGGCTATTATTTCACAGACATTCAAGAAATAATATTATTCTTTCTATTCTGGAACTTTTTTGGAATTCCTATAACCCTCACAGTATCCTTTATGTCTATTACACAAACTTTTCAAATACGGAACAAAGAAGTCTCCAAAAACTTGACCTCACAGTAATGTTCTAGACCTTGAGTCTTGTTTCCCCATTGAATTCCACTATTGATTTGGAGATAAGTTCTTCTGGTGACAAGAAGCACTTTAAATTATCCTAAATCTGGGATGCGTGGGTGGCTCAGTCGGTTAAGTGTCCCACTTCAGCTCAAGTCATGATCTTGTGGTCTGTGGGTTCGAGCCCTGCATCAGGCTCTATGCTGACAGCAGCCTGGAGCGTGCTTCAATTCTGTGCCTCCCTCTCTCTCTGCCACTTCCCCACTCACTCTCTTTTTCTCAAAAATAAATGAACACTAAATTATCCTAAATCTATCTGTAAGAATGCAACAAAGTCTTCTTAAGCACAGAAGAACCCTGATAATGTTGTGACAAAATGCTAGTATTAGCATTCAAAAGATTCACCATTCACATAAAAATAGATGGCCACTTATAAAATAAAAAAGTGCTGGGGATATCATGTACAGCGTCGTGACCATAGTTAAAAATAATGTATTGCTTATTTGAAATGTCCTAAGAAAGTAGAAGTTCTCATCACAAGAAAAAACATGTTTTGAACTATGTATGGTGACAGCTGTCAACTAGGTTTATCATGTGATCATTTTGCAATATACACAAATGGCCAATCATTACATCGTACACTAGAAGCTGATCAAATATAGCTAATTTGCTAATATAGCTAATATAGCACTAGGAACTAATATAATTTAGTTAATATAGTTTCAGCTAATATAATAATAAATATATAGAGAGAAAGCAATCAAAAATACCAAGTCCAAATTGTGGAAAACAGTGCAGTGCAGAAGGTTTCTTCTTCTTATCAGACTTGGGTCATTTTCTTATTAATTTTAAAGTGTTTTGGTATTGGTGGTTTAAAAGCACAGTTTATCAGGACACAGCTTATATCCAGCCTTTCTTTCAAAGCTTCCTCAGACCTTTTAAAGTAAGGGTCTGTCCTCAGAGGCTGCACTTATACTTTTGGCCACAAGGTGTAATGAAAACACACAACAGCAACAACAACCTAAGGACCCCAGAGGAAGTAAGTCAAGCAAATCAAAACACGGAGACAAGTGGAGCTAGTCTGGAAAGCCAACAGTTGCTCAAGTGTGGTAAGTAACCTTCCTTCCTTTTCTTCCTTCCTTCCTTCCTTCCTTCCCTCCTTCCTTCCCTCCTTCCTTCCCTCCTTGCAGAGAGAAAGAGAGAGAGAGAGAGAGAGAGCCCATGAAAGTTGGGGAGGGTCAGAGGAAGAGGGAGAAAATCATAAGCAGGCTCCACACTCAGAACAGATCCCAATGTGGGGCTCAATCCCAAAACCCCAGGATCACCACCTGAGCCAAATCGGATGCTCAATAGACTGAGCCGCTCAGGCGCCCAGATGGTAACATTTCTAATTCTCACCTGTGCTCCCTGCAGCTGACTGGGAACCAACACCTGTCCAGGCGTCATCTATCTTTGTTACTGTTGTGGTCAACATTGTCATTGTGTCGTGGGTTTAGAGCGCTTCCATTTGCAGAAACTCCATGCTTCCACAGTGACTGTGAAGTGAGGGTGGACATATTTCTTTGGAAATCAGTTCTGCTGTCTATTGTTTATGCAGTGTCATAATAGCAATGTAAATACTGAGCTTAGTGAACTGATGAGAGATAGTGATATCATAAGCTTTGAAATATCTCTATGGAGGATACAGAAGACATAAATTACTCCATTTTATACACCTAAGAAGACTATGAAAGACCAGTTATGTATTTTTTACTCACAATAAAAATGAGCCTGATGTAGCCTCCTCAAGTTGTGCCTTGCCACTGGGATCAACTTGGGGGAAGGGGGAGTCTTAATTTCCCTATGAGGAAGAATCCGCAGAACATGCACACACACACACACACACACACACACTTGCACTAAATTCCCAGCTTAGATGTGATGGCTTAAAAGAAGAATTGATGGAATAAAACAGATCCTCAGTTTGTGGTAGATATCTTCCTTCTCTAAGAGATGAAAGAACTTTTAACACTGGAAAGTTCTAACTTCAGAAGGTCTTCTGAGGTCCAGTGGGCATGGGAGCAATTCGGCATAGGGTAAATAGGCTAGGACTTCTACGCCAAGAGAAGAAGACTAGCATTTACAGAAGCTTCCATAGAGATTCTCTGATGACTAGTCTAATTTTGCTAATCTCTCTTTGTGTTAATAACAACAAAAAGATCTATGGAAACATGTACTGGAAATCTCCTGCTTCTCTGTCTTTCACATGGATCCCATTGCCAGTACTTTCTTACATTCTGGGAGGAAATGTTCAAAGAGTGGCTGGATATTGTACAAGCGACTCAAGCATTATGAGAGTCATTGGGTTCAATAAACTTGAAGGTCCTTGTCCACCCTAAGACGCTGTGATTCTATAATTTCTTCTTTCATTCAGCTGTGGTGACAGCAATTGTGCTTCCACATTCTAGAATGTCATACCTTTTGCACCATGATGAGTGGGAAATTTGTGTATATATGTGTGTGGAGTGTGTGGGCCATTCTGGAGAAAAATAACTAATTTTTACATACATTAGAAACTAACTGATTGATAAATTTCTATTGGCATTAACACATGCAACTCCATAGGACACTGTGTTAAACTAATGCTGTCAACATCACCCAAAACCCATGTGTCCAATTCAAGGTAACCAGCATCATTTTGTAACTAGAAAAATAAAAACTAAATGCAAGAGTCAAAGGCAAAGGTTATATGAGGACCCAGATCTCCCTGGTAATTGTGTTCCACAATTTTCTCAGTAAACTCTCATTTCTTCACGTACATACACCTGATCTGTTGACAAAGGTCATTCAGGGCCAAAATTCCAAATTGCACAGGTTGGTCATCATGATGGCAGGTGGTAGGCCAGGACCAGTTAGGTATTAACTCCATTTCAAAGGAAAGTAGTCTTGAGTATATTTCAGTGTTATTTATATTTTGTCCACAAGATGGTAGCGTACCCTTTCCATTTAATGTAAAGCTGGCCTGTGATCCCAATTTCCCGTAAAGTAGAGAATAGTTTGTGTTGAACCAAGGTCAGCCACTCTGGATATCATTTAGGGTTTTCTTTTTTTGTGTGTGTGTGTGATGAATTGTTGATTTGGAGTATATGAACTCTGCCATAACAAGGTGGGGATTCATCTGAAATAAAGAAAACCCAGAAATGCATCACATTCCAGCTTCTTAAAGGGAATTTGAGAAGTGGGAATACTTTGGACATCTAAAAACCACACACCAAGAATCAGATACTGACATTTTTCAAAAACACTACCTTAGTACATCATGCAGAAGACATTCAGGATGTCAACTTCAATTAATCTTGGGTGAAATTCTGCACAGTAACCAAGTTCCTGCCATGAAACTAGTTCAAGAGGGCTATAGGTAGTTTTCCCCTCAAATCCAGGGGGAAAGTTAGACCTTAGATGTTATGAAATTTCCGTGAGCTAAATAAGAGGGCAGCATCAGCAAATTGGCATGTTCTTCTGCTGTGTGCTTCCTTCCCTCATCTGGCCTCCATGCCAGAAGGAACGAGACACAGATGGGAAAAACATCTGCCCCCTCTCTGCCTCCATTGACCAGAGGGCCTTCTTTAAGGTTCAGGTCTCAGACTCACATCATCTTTTTGTTTGAACTCTTTTTAAAATGAGGAGCTCAAGTGGGATTTCCTTTCATCTTACTATATTATTTTCAAATTAAATTAGGTCTAATGCTGTGTATCAGAACCACAAAAGCAAAGCTCCAGGGTGTCTCAGTCACTTCCCATTCTGTTGTCCAGAACAGCTGAGCCCCCCACCTAAGAAGAGAAGGAGACGAGCCAGGAGCAGAAGTTGAGACAATATAATGGCAGAGGAGCAGGAGAGGAAAGGCTGCTGTTGCAACTGTATGGTTGGCTTTCCAATGGGCCACAGAACCAAGATTCCTTGGCCTTCAACAGTGTGGACCCGTCTTAGCTATCTTTTTTATACTCCCCCCATCCCCCAACCCTCCAACAGGCATCCTCTGATCCAACCCAGAGGGGCCACCTCACTGTGTCTTTGATTCTCACTGTCTTCATTCTTATACCTTGTCTTTCATAGTCTTTTTGGCTCCAGAAACTCTGTCCTGAATCAGAAACCCCATGTCTCCAGCTTGCACAGGAGGAGGGTTTGTACATCAAACTTTTTCTAAGAAGCAAAGAAAAGGGTGAAAGTGGTGATTTTTTCCCCCAGAAGATAAAAAAGCATAAAATGATGATTAAGGGAGGGAAAAGAGTAAGGCAATAGAAATAAGCAAATTTCAAGGCTATGTTGTGATTGAGTAACTTCCGTTCTCCATAACTGGATATCTTATCTTCTAGATTAACCACTTTCATCATTACATCTGCTTAATTATATGGCAAATTCAAGGTGACCTAATGGAATTTTCTGCTCTAATTACTCTTGGTAGGTATTTTTTTTTACTATAAATAATAAATTATATATTATGGAATAAATATTAGCAAGAAGAGTTCACTTCAATAGTGCCCTACTTGGAAACTTCTGGAAGCCCAAGCCTACTCTTGTGGAGGATTGTAAGCATCTGTTTATTCCAGAGTGGAGTTGGGTTGCTGCAGAAATGTATACAAAGATGGAAAAACTATGGTGATAGAGAGGAAGCAAAGAGAGAAGACCAGAGCAAGAAGGGCTCCCAGTGACCATCAGTGGCTCATTGAATTGACTAGAAGGAAACTACGGTGCTGTGCCATTCCCTGAATTCTCTGCATTTGCATTTTTGTATTTGAGTAATAGTAGGATTGTTTTCCTCCTAGAAATGCTCTGTGTCTACTTGTCTTTCTAGATAGTGTAGAGCAAAACAGGTTATAGAAACCTGTGTATCAGAACCACATATATATCTATATAGTTCCTCAGAGAAGAATTAAGTGTTTTGAAGAGTTCTGTAGTATTTTGAAGCACTCATCTTTCATGCTTACTTGCCCTATCTATCTATCTATTTAACCTATCTATCATATATCTATCTATCCATCCATCTATCTATCTGTCATCTATCTAATCCATCTATCTGGATTTACTACACATATTGTCATATGAACTTCCTCTTCATTTAGCTGAAGCTGTCTGGAGATGCTGAACGGCATTGTTACCTCCTTGCCCAGGGAGAAAGGAAAACATAGACTGGACCATACTTATTGAGGAGGAACTTTAGCCCTGGGTGGTTGAGAAGGCCATGCCTTCTGACACTGAGAAACTGAGATTCCAGCTGACTGAATGAGCTTCGGTCACCCAAGCTGGAAAAAGCAGGAGGAAAAAGCAGACAAGCAACATTTCTGTGAGCTGTTACTCAGCTTTCTCATACTGTGGCCTCTTTCCCATTGGAAAGGGAGTCTTGGTTTTATGCTCAAAAGGACAACATGTGCTTGGCCTCACAATCACCTATGAAGGCAAGTATCAGTTGACCTAAGTTCACACAGAGATTTATGTGTGGGAAAGTGCTGTGGGTACTGCTTGAAGCCTACACTTAAGATTCGCAGATGTTCTACATGTAGTATTCTTCTGTGTGGTGGAAATTAAGAAAATGTTCGGCTCCTAATTCAGAGTCTAAGTGGAGTCACCCAGCAGGAGGTATGACCTAAAGAGAGCCCACGGACATGGGAGGTGGGCCAGTGCCTGGACTGAATCACTTGTGTGAGGGAATGACAGCACGATTAATAAGGCTGTTTGTGCTACACAGAAGGTGGGACAGATTCTAAATCGTTTTATATTGTGATTAGGTGCCTTTATTTCCTCCCTCGCCCCAAATTTTATCTTTTTCAATAAAATATAATTTGTCCTCCATAGTACTTAAGATGAGGCATGCAAACGGGCAACCAACAGGTTCCCATCTGTCTGTATTCCCTCCCCTCCCCTGGGGTGCTGTGCTGAGCTGGGAAAGGGAAGCAGCAGGGAAAATCTCAAGTGGGCTTAGTAGGCTTTTCACACTCACTCAGAAACAGAGGACTTTAGTGCCAAGAAGAATGAAGCACCATGACCTGCCATGACCCCCATCCTTTAAATCCAAGCTTAGTTCAAATCAGTGTTAACTAAGCACCAATTCTATGTCCTGACCGCCATGAACTTGGTGTTTGTGCCTCCCCAGAATTCCTATGTTGAGATCCCAGTCTCAATGTGATGGTATTTGGAGCTGGGGCCTTTGGGAGACAGTCAGGTTTAGAGGAAGTCATGAGGGTAAGGCCTCCCATGACAGGATTAGTGCCATTATAAGAAGAGAAAGAGACCAGAGCTCTCTCTCTTTCTGCCACCTGAGGACACAGCAAGAAAGTGGCTGCCTGAAAACCGGGCGGAGGGCTCTCATCAGACACCAAATCTACCAGAGCCTTGATCTTGGACTTCCAACTTCCAGCACTGTCAGAAATAAGCGTTTGTTATTTAAGGTATCCAGTCTATGGTACTTTTGTTACAGCAGCCTGATCAGACTCAAACAGGGACTGTACTAAAAAGCAATAATCGAACGATAAACTCATTTCTTTATTCATTCTGCAAACACTCCGTGACTGCCTACTGTATGCTAGGCACCGTGATGAGCACTGGGAAGACAATGTGGAGACCAATAGATGTAGGGGCTATGCTTTTCATGAGACTTTCCATCTGGTAGGCAATAGAGATACTACATTAAAAGTAATTTTAACATTTTAAGAAGTCATATCATACCACTCTCTCACACAATTTCTGAATCAGATGAGAGAGAGAGATGAGCAGTCAGGTAGAAGTCACAGTGCTGGCTTTATGAATGACAAAACTGTCTGAGCATGTGGCTTCCTTAGTCATGTAGCTTTCTAATATTCCCCTGAACTGAATTTTCTCTACAAAACTGCAGGCTTTCTTCACAGTAGACGGAAAGTCCCTGAAGGAAGACAGAGCCAAAAATCATCCAGGTTTCCTGCCAATAGCATCGGCTGCAATCTATGGCCACCTTTACCTTCTCCTATCTTCCCAGCAGCTAACCCAGAGTACCCCTATCAGTTGGTTAGTCTCTTCCACTGAGGAAGAGAGCTACACGCATGGCTAAGCCCAGTGGTTAAGGGTACAAAAAGTTGGGAGGGGATATGAGACCAAGATTATCACTCTAATGGAGATCTCTCCACATAACAATCCGAAAAGTGAGGGCTAAAAATATTCCTTACACTTATGATGAGTCCTTCACACAGGAAAGCCCAGGGTGTTATGGGAGAGCACAACATGAGGACCTAACTTATTCCAGGGGTGGGCTGTGTGAGCAAGGCACGGTTCCTATTCTCAGGTAATTTGCAATTTCATTAATGGGGAGAGAAGATCATCATAAAACAATGAGGATAAATTATATACTGCCACCATAAGTTAGACACACAAGAAACACTGAGGGAGTAACAAATTGATATTTGCTAACCATGTTTAGCCTTTACCATCTACCTCTTACCCCTATGCTCACTGGTATTAGAGATAATGCCATGCAGAGACAGTCTCTCTGTTTTTGAAATAGGAGACTAAATCAGGGCACCTGGGTGACTTAGTTGGTTAAGTGTCTGACTCTTGATTACGGCTCAGGTCATGAACTCATTGTTCATGAGTTCAAGCCCCAGGTAGGGCTCTGTGCTGACAGCTCAGAGCCTGGAACCTGCTTCAGTTTCAAAAAATGAGAATAAATCAATTATAAACTAGAGACTCCAATTATATTAGGGACAAATTTCAAGTCTGGGTGTTTGGGGTTTTTTGTTTGTTTTGTATTTTGCTATTAGATATGTGGATTGTCTAAGAAACTACAAAATCAATTGAGCTTTATGATGCCATGTAAACAAAATCCTAAATCCACCACAAAGTGAAAACACATCTGAAAATACTTTCAAAAATCTGTTTTTTATTATGAAATTAGTGCATATTGGTTAAGTATTTTAGAAAATCCAGAAAAGTCCCACCATCCACGGCTGTCACTTTGATGTAGTACTTCCTTTGCTTTTATTAATTTTTTTTTTCTGCAGAGTATTTATTTTGTTTTCTTAGTGGTTTTGTTTTGTATGTGTAACCAGCTCTCAATTATCTGCAGTAGATCAGCTAATTTGTAGATTGACTCTCCTTCCATCTAAGACAAATAATCTGTGGGAAAATATTAAAACTATCGCTACTCAGCAAAACCCCAAAAACCAAAAAACAAAGCAAACAAACAAACAAAGAAACAAAACCCACTTTATTCCACAGATATCTAATGAATACCTATTCTGTGCCAAGCACATAACCACAGAGCACTCAGCTGGCGCACGTGGAGGTGACCGCAATACAGAGAACGCCCCATCTCCGTCTTCACCGACCAGCAAAGGAGCCACTTCAGAGCAGAAGCCCCTTTGCCCCCACACCCCGCCCTACACCGGTCAGTGGCCGAACAAAGAAAACACTTGAGAGGCTCTGACTTTTATAAGCTTAAGGTTAGAAATGGAAGGATTAGGTAAAAAAGAAGAAAGAGGGAACACGCCTCCATCCCACTCCAGTATCTGAAGAAAGGCAAAGCAGAGATAACAATCTCATTATTTCATTAGTTAACCTCTTGATCATCCCCCCCCCCACAAGTAATTAATAGGACATGATTCTTACTTTATTTAATAATTTTTAGCAGTTTTAGCATGTAGGATGGTAACTGGATTCCTAAATATAGAACGGGGTTTTAATCAAATAAACGTACAGTCAGTCCATTTCCTATATTCTGTGGCTGGTATAGTTTCAACCATGATTTGAATGCTCTCTATCAGTTGCTTTCCTAAAGCCCCACAAATAACTTTTATTGGAAGTTGGCTACAGTTGCAATTGTTGACACAGACTTTCTTTTCTCAAAATAACTTAGTATTACTGTAACCAGGTAAGACGCTAAGATCTCTTCCTAAATAATTTTAAAAATAATGTTACCATTATTTCTGACTCCAAAGTAATACAATCTCATTAAAGATAATTTTGGAAAATACAGATATAGTGATGTATCTGGGGAGGTGGAAGTTTATTTTGTTAAATCTCCATCTTTTCTCAAATGAAATGTTGATATTTGGAGGCTGAAGATTAATGCAGAGGGAAGAAAACATGTACAAGCAGTCCAAGGACTTTTAGGGTAAAGAGAAGGTCAAGACCTCGACCCCCTTTCCCAGGGTTATGGTAATTTATCAGGGTGGCCCAGAGAGGGTCCATACTTGCCCCAGAGGCAGAGAAGTAGCCCAGGAAAATAGGGATTCCAGATAAAGGGGATTGTGGGTGCTGACATCTCACCAACCAATGAGATTTTTGCATTCTGGATGACTGTTATGATCATTTTGTTAAAATTTCCCCCTCTTCCTCCAAAACTCTCTGAACTTTAATCTGATTTATATTAATTCTATACATTGATTTGTAAAGCAGCATTCCCCCCCCCACAGTATTTACTCTATAACCGTACCCCCCTCCAGAACATAAGCTCTGAATTTATTCAAATCTTCTGCTATGCCCCAAGTATGTTTGCAGTTCTCTTTGTATAAATCCTTCTTAGTTCAGAACTTACATTATTTATATATATATATAAAATAATATATATAATATAAATATATATAAATAATATATATATAAATATATATAAATAATATATATAATATATACATTTATATATATAAAATATATAATATATATGTGTGTGTGTATAACATATAATAATATTATATCTCTATCTCTATATATAATATTGAGATATAATGTCCTATATGTATAAGGATATATGGATAGTACACCAACATACATATGGATATTATACCAACATATATTTATTTATATGTTCATATATTTATATATAACAATTGATGTATTTTTCACTATATTTTCAGATTATTTCATATTGAAAGGAATTTTGTTTATTTCTACTGTATATACCTTTTAAACCAACAGTTGTTTTTCAATTGACTTTTTGTGATTTGTAGGTAAGGTATCACGTCATCTCGTACGGCTGTGATCTTTATCATTTGGCCATTTGTTTTCTTTCCTCTCCCTCATCCACAGCCAGGAGTGCCTGAGGAATATCACACATATGGGGGTGTGGGGGAGAGGCTGTGCTAGCTTGTATTTTGCCCTCAGCCTGCCTCAACCTTCTGCATAATAAATACTACTAGATCAAAGTGGAATTATAAAAAAGTAGAATTAAATTGATTGGTCTTTTATCTTTATATATATTAGTTATATATGTATTATTTATAAAGGTGTAAGTAATGGATTAGAAATTATCATTTATAATTAACTTAATTAATTTGTGATTAAATTTGTGCTTGATTGTCTTCCTGCCTCCACACAATTGCTTGGAGTGCTGGCAGCCATCTTGAGGGGGTAACCGTCAGGCTTGCTGAGAGGAAAACTAAAAAGATACTGGGTCCTTGAATGATATTTTGGGTTGCCTTCCAGCTCACTGAACTGCCTATCACCATGCTTCTTTTACCTGCCAGGAAGATAAACCTTATCTTATTTAGGTCATCACTATTTTGGGTTTTCTATTTTGGGTAGCCAAACAAATCCCTACCTAATCAGTGGATAATTGTTTTTATTGTCACATTCTTTGTCATATATATATATATATATGTATGTATGTATAAGGTTCACAAGTATACATTATACAATTATACAACACCAGGGCTAAAATACCAAAGTAGCTACCCACTTCCGCCTAAGCCTGAGGCTCTTTAGCTAAGGTTCTAGTTCCCTCTGCCACACTGTTTCTTTTGCTTCTCAAAGTCAGTTTTCAGGAAGAGGGCCAAAGGTAATTGTAGTAAATGTGACAAGGACTGAGAGAAGAGAGTTAATCTTTCCACTCCTACTTACATTTGCATTTTAATAGGAACAATGTTTTTAAACAAAGGGATTAGAATTTTTCTCCTTTTAAGTCTTCTTGGAGAGTTTGTGAGGAGTTCCTAGATGGGGCCAGGATCCTCTCTGGTCCCCTCTCCTTACACCTTCCTCATTTCTTACTGAATTCATATCCTATAGACATCTATCAATAATGCAGACAGCTAAAGGTGAATCCTGGTAAGCCATTTGCTAGATACGTTGTTAGGGCAAAGTCTTTAACCCATCTCCGAACTTCACTCTGATCGTCTGTAAAATTAGTAAGGTCTAAATTAAGTAACATAGAATATGTTATAGCTGGCCCTTGATGTTAGCTCTTCATCATTCACGACAAGCATTTATTTTCCAGAAATGAATTGAGTGATTCCAATATCTACCCTGCAGCCAAAATAAAACTGTGTCTACCATCATTAATTCGTTCTCCCACCTGCACGTACCAACAGTTTGCGACATACCTTCCTTTAACGACCGTGAGAAACATAAAGTGCTCAGTGTTTGGGACACTAGGCATGACTTAAAAAAAGGCTCACAATCTTGGAGTAAGTTTTTATATCTGTTTACTTGGAATTTAGTGGGCCTTTGGAACAATGTGCTGAAGAGTTTTTCTAGGCCAAGAAAGTTCTAAGTGTTTTTGGTTTGACCTCTGTTCTCTGCCTTCTGCTTCCATCAGCTTCACTAGAAAGCATAACTGGAGTGCAGTTAATTTGCGCAGCTTCTGGCCAGTGCTTATCAGGAATTCACCTAGGTCAGTTCTCCTGGCCCAGGATGGAGGGCTTCTTACCTTTGTTGTTCAGAAACTGCATTACTTGTGTTTTTGCCTAAGCTGCTGGCTACCTGTTGCTGAATTCCTTACAATGCTTTGCTTGAGGGAACTCGACCCCCAGGATGCAAATGCACAGTGATAACCACGTTCACCACCATCCTACGGTTGCCTATCTTGCTTTCTGGAAGGAACCCTCTGCAAAATGATATTGAAAGATGTATCAGAGGTGCAATGGTGTCTTCACTCTGTCTGCTGTAACAAATACCATAGACCAGGAGACTTAAAAACATTCATTTCTCAGAGTTTTCAGGAGGCTGGAAGTCCAAGATCAAAGTGCCAGAGTGTCTGGTGAGGGCCTGTTCCTTGTATCCTAACTTGGTGAACAATAAAGAGAGGAAGTGAACGCACTCTTCTCCCTTTACTAAGAGCGCCAATCCGACCATGGGGGTTCTACCCTCACGACCTAACTGCTTCCCAAAAGCCCACTTCCAAATACCATCATGTAAGGGCTTTGCCAGATAAATTCTGGGAGGACATATTCAGTCCATAGCAGATGGGGAGTAATGCTTACCTAATTGAAGCATGGCTATCTGGTGTTTTGATTAGTAAAGGTCTGGAGTCACTTAGCCAGAGGGTATACAGTGGGGAAGAAATGAAATACCATTCCACCTATCCGAACAGTTTGGGATTTCTTAGTCTTTTTTTTTTTAATTTTTTAAAAAATATTTTATTTATTTTTGAAAGAGAGAGAGAGAGAAAGAGAGTGAGAGCAGGGAAGGAACAGAGAGAGAGGGAGACAGAATCTGAAGCAGGCTCCAGGCTCTGAGCTGTCAGCACAGAGCCCGATGCAGGGGCTCAAACTCACAAACTGTGAGATCATGACCTGAGCCGAAGTCGGACACTTATCCGACTGAGCCACCCAGGCACCCCTGGGATTTCTTAGTCTTATTGGGTGATGCGTTGGTAGGCCACTGATTGTTTTTTGTCAATCAAGCTCCATTGACCAGAAAACCTATAGAAAATTATCACAGATTCTGGCACTAGGTTGTTTCAGTAATCATGTTCAATGTTATGATATTTTTTCTTCCAAGCATAACACCATAGATTTTAATATTGTTTTTCCTTGTAAAAATATGTCCCCCCACCATTAATGCTGTGATTTTTAAATACATTGTATAAGGTGTCATTGTGTTTTTAAAGTTGAAAGAGACTCCACCAGGGACTGTAGAATTATAAACCCATATAAGTAACCCCTAATAACTCACAAAATAGCATCCTATTTTATCTAATCATTTAGTTAAGCACTCAGATTTTTTATAATTTTTGCTATCACAAAATAATCCTAAATAGTACCATATTACTTTTCCAGAGTTAGGACTGTGTTTCAGGCTGCCAACATATGTTAAAGACAATTGATTAATCACCTTTTAAACTTATCATCTGTTATCACCTAAAGTCTTCTTGAGTTTTTACAAACTTGAGGGGAAGATGAAGTCTTTCTTGGTCAAGTTTATAATTCTCCTTTACTTAATTTAATCTCCTCAGTAGTGTCAGATTATTTCTATGTGTGTTTCTCAGATAAAGAAACTGGTTTAGAGTGGCCATCTGTCTAAGATCACAAAATAAATATGTAGCAAGTTAGAGGCAACTGAGTTAGAGTTATCTTGGGAAACCCAATCTCCCAACCTCAAATCCAGCACTCTTCTATGTGTCTAGGCCAACTTTTCCCATATTCTCATTTCACAGGTGAAGACACGAGATAATAAAGTAGTTCTAGGTCTGCAATTTTTATTAAGAACATGATACTGGGGAGCCTGAATGGCTCAGCCAGTTGAGCATCTGACTCTTGACTTCAGCTCAGGTCATGATCTCATGGTTCATGAGATGGAGTCCCATGTCGGGCTCTGGGCTGACAGTACGGAGCCTCCTTGGGATTCTCTCTCTAGAGCCCCTGGGGCAGTTTCTCTCCACCCCTCCCCGTGCCCTACCCACTTCACTTCTCCTCTTTCAGCAGAACAACCCAGAGTTTGAGTTTATCCACCATCTGAGTTTTGAGTTCAAGGAAGAGGCAATCAAGAAAACAGATTTCAATGACAAAATAATGCTGAAAAGGAGAGCATCTTTCCTTTGTACCCTGTGACAGACCAGTTGCAGCTTTCCTGATGAAATATCTGTTCTTGGAACGCTTCCTACCACAAAGACTGGCTTTCTCATCTTCTATTCCAAATTCACTTACTCTTCCTGTTTATTTGACTATGGTTGGGGTAAGGGGCAGCGTCTCCAGGCATGTATCCCCTTGTCTTTGTACTGTCTCTGTGTACTCCACACCATGCTTTTTGAAAAGCTGGATTCCTGTTGGAATGAATGGCCATCAATTCCCAACGAGTGTTCATGGTTTCCCAATCATAAAACATAATAACTTTGCTACGCAAACGTCTTTACAAAGACATAAATTATTAGGAGGCTAATGTCACGATGACCGGATCCGCCCCTGCTGCTTTCCCCATCTTTTACATGGTTAACCGTAACAGTATCAGTTGTAAAAAAGTGAGTCATTCAGAAAGCCACAGTAGTTCCGATGAAGGCTACCAGATAGGGGATTCCCACGTCATAGTTAAGAGTTTGGAGGTTTTTGGGTTTTTTTTTCCCCTCTCTCTCTCTAGGACCCACCCACCACTCGCCTAACTTACTCCTTCTGTTCCCCCCACACACCAGATGTGGCAGCTGAACTGGGCAACTTAATGAGTGATTCCCATACTTTCTGCTTACTTTCCTGACTCCTTTGATCCTACTGAGTCTTCCTCTGAAGTACCCACTGGTATCCACTGAACAAAATCTTACCTGTTGTGATGCTCAACCTAAATTTCATCTCCTCTTCTAAGGCTTCCTTAAAACTTTCATAGAAAGAACTGATCACTCCCTCCTTTATACTCTCATTCTCATGGTTCACTTGTCCACTATAGTTGGTCGTTGGGTTTTTTTCCCATTGGTCAGCCTGGTCTGTAAACTCTGCTGGCAGGCACAATGATGTGTGTGTCTTTGTAGCTGGGGCACCTAGCACAGCAAACTTTTTCTGTAAAGGACCAGGCAGTGAATATTTTATGTTCCACGGGCCATATGATCTCTGTTGCAACTACTCAATTCTACTGTTACACTGAGAAACATAAACAAATGGGTGTCATATACAATATTTTGTGACAACCTGGAAGATCAAACCGACCGATATTCATCCTTCTTTGGAACTGTGAGTCGTAAATCAGATCATCTCATCCCAAATGGGACTGATACCAAATTTATTTGGAAGTGGTATTAGGGTAACAATCGTGAGACAGATGAGTTGAGGTTTGTAAGGATACCGTGAAGACCAGTAGCCACTCCTGCTTGAGTTGAAAGATGGTTGTGACCCCCTGACACCTGGTAGTAAGGGGCAAAATCCCCAAATAGAGTGGATGGAAGCCATGCTGAGAAACAGCCCTCTCAGCACCCAATGACTAATGATAATGATAATGACGACAATAATATCAGCAGTACTGATTATAGCAAACAAACACTGAGGGCTTTCTATGTGTCAGGCACCGTTCTGAGCACTTCACATGCATTCCTTCGTTGAACCTCACAAGAATTCTCTGGGAAAAAAAGTATTACTTGTGTCTCCATTTTACAGATGGAACTGAGACTCAGAGAGGTTAAGTAACTTACTTGAGGTACTACAGTTGGCAAGTGGTGACGCTGGCAATCTAAAACTGACGGACAGCACACACACTCTCTGGTGCTTAAATGCAGCTCCATGGCTGAGATGGACAAGAATCGCCTGAAGCTACACACCATCCTCTGAAATGCGAGTCAGAACGCACGGAATGGAATCAAGGAATCTCTCTCTCTTTCTCATTCTCTCTCTCTCTCTCTGTCTCTCTCCTTCTCTTTCAAAGAACCGCCCTATGGATTCGGATATGTAGCTGCAATGAGTGGAATGGTGGTTCCCAAAACGATGTGCCCGTGTTCTAGTCCCCCAAAACTGTGGGGATTACCTGATTTAGGAAAAGAGTTTTTTCAGAGGTATGAAGTTAAGAATTTTGGCACAAGGAGGGCCTTATATTATCACGTTGGCCCTAAACCCTATTTCAACTGTCCTTAGAAGAGGAGGAGGGAGTGTGACCACAAGGCAGAGATTGGAGCGATGCAGTCACAAGTCAAGAAATGCTGGTGAGCAGCGGAGCCTGGAAGAATCCTTAGAGCCTCCAAGAGTGGGGCCTGCCACTATCTTGATTTCAGACTTAGAGATTTCAGCACTGTGAGAGAACACGTCTCTGTTGTAAGCTACTGGGTTTGTGGCACATCATTATGGCAGCCCTGGGAAACTGACTCAGAGCCAGTCTTAGTTCCACTCCTTAATTCCTGTCCCCGTGTCTGTGGAAAGTGGGGAAGGCAGAACATACAATGGTCTCTGATTTGAAGTGTATATCAGACTGTGTAAAACAGAACCCCATCATTTCAGGGTTGTCTCTCAGCGGGTGCTGTAATGGAGTCTTCAGTAAGCCAGATACCTCTCAAGTATACCAGCTGATTCCAGAGGATGGAAGTATGCAATAAAAGCAGCAATTTCATGGGAAGAGTCCATTTCTGCTTTTTTTGTTTTGTTTGTGTTTTGTTTTTTGCTGTGAGATGACGCTGTTTCTCAGACATCATACTACACAGGATGGCATGATGGTGGTAGGTGGGACATTCTATAAGTCCATGGTTGGTGATGGTGGGAGAAGCACTAAGGGCTAGAAAACAAATCCATATCCAGAACATATGTCTATTCCAGTGAAGGTGAATCTCTGCCCTTTTAAAGAGAGAAGTTCAGTGGAAGAAATCAAGAAGTAAGTGTGTCTACTTCTGTCTTATGAAGAAGCTGGTCAGCAGTCTCAGCCAGTGTGGCTAGGGGGCTCGAGATTGGACCCCCTTCTTTTATGTGGTATTGCTATGATGTTTGCTTCTTGTCTTAGGGTCCCTATAATAGTTTCCTATTGATGCTGTAACAATTAATACACGTTTATTGGCTTAAAAAGACAAATTTATTATTGTACATTTCTGTAAGAAGTTAAAAATGAGATCCACTGGGCTAAAAATGAGATCCATGGTTTCAACCTGTCTCCACCTTATTTCTTACTACTTTCTTTCACATACCCTTTGTCTCAATACACGGTTATCCAGTTCTGGCTCCTTTATAATTTGTCACACTGTGCTCTCTTTTGAAGACCATCCATCCCTTGTGCCCACATTCCATGTATCCCAATCCTTCATCCATCTAAATGCCCAATTTGAATGTCACAACCACCAACCCCCAGTTGAAAGGAATCTTTCACTCCTCCCAGCTGCCATTAAAATCCTCTCTAGGCCCCTGACATTACATTTCTTGAGGGCAGGAACTAGACCTTGTTTGTATCTTCGTGTCCCCCAAAGCAGGATTGACATGGATAGTTGTGCGGATTGTATGTTGTGACCCTTTTACATGGGAGGCACTTTATCAATAACTCCTAATAAATGAATGACTGAGAGTTCTTTGATGTTGGCATTATGTTCAGTTTCTAATGCAATGAACTCAGATCTTAAGATGCTGAAAAGTTTGAAGTCAGAACTTCTGGAGAAATAGAAAGAAAGACAACACTAAATAAGATGTAAATCCTTCACCAGATGATGAAGGGTCTTGACTCCCTTTTAAAAGAGATCTGATGAGAGCACACCTCCATCCTTCACACACACACACACACACACACACACACACCACACAGTTTCTTTCTAACCTTGACTGCCTGGACCACTGTGTAGGGTCATGATAGTCATGCACTTTTTTTGTGTCTGTGACAGGCCTGAGCTTGGCCGCTTGGTTATGCCTTTCCCTACTCCACCCCATTCCCCACACCCCTGCCAGGATCCCTTTACGTGAATACAACTTACCATTCAGTTCCTGTAGCCAATACCAGGAAAACTGCTACTAGAAATGACATCCAATGCCAACAACGTGATTTCTTTTCATGGGAACCTACCTGGCTTTGTGAAGAAAGAATTAGAATATATCTTAATAACAATAATGCTTCATTGCCAAGAAATCGGATTCTCAATAGATGGACTGTTTTTGAGCTGGACAGCTGCCTTGAAACACAGCTTGCTTATTCAACAGAACTTTGTCCCTGGATAGGTATCACACTCAGCAGATGGGGACAACCTAGGTAGATAACAAGCCAGTGCTTTCCAAATGAAACCAGGTCCCCACCACTCTTGTTACCACTTATGTAGCCAACTGAGATGAGTAAACAAACCAAGACGTCCTGACAGGTATGGGTGTCAATTCATATCCAGATGGCCTGAGCAGTTAGTTCCCCCACCTCACTGCTCTCTTACTGATCTGAGTGCCAGAATTCAGAACACACCTACCCAGGCAGCCAGAACCCAGGATGAGAGGCAATATTGCTTAGCATCGCAGATTAGCGGTGTTGCAGGTTACGGACTTGGGTTTGAATTCTGATCCACTGCTCACAGAAAGTTAATTTCACTTATTCACACTCTGCCATTTGGAAATGTGCAGTCGTGTTATGGGAGGGACTGAGTCAAGTTTTTCTTTGTACTCACAGGAGAAAGTAATGGTTATAAGTAGTGATTCTGGAGCCAGACGGGCCCAAGCTCCACCCCCAGCCCTGCCACTTATTACTTAACTTCTCTAAGCTTCAGTCTTCCTATGTGTAAAATTGGACTGCTCATAAGAGCACTGAATTCAGAGGGTCGAATACAATATTGTTATAAAATATTTGGTATAGAGTAAGTCTTCAATAAGTAATAGCTATTATTAAGGAGGAAAAAAATGACATGCAATGTTAGCAAATTAGAACCTACATTGATTTTCTCTTTTACTTAACTAGCTGTTTTGTTGTTTTTTTAAGGTGAATATATCCCGTCTTTCTAAAAATTCTTTTTCAGCTCACATGATTTGAGTTCTTACTATGGGCTGGCCAGGTAACACACTTAACACATGGAATCTCTTTTATCCTTACTGTGGTTATATATTGGTGAGGCAGGTATTATTATCTTCATTTCATAGTTGGGGAAATTGAGGCTCAGGGTGTCTAGTTGACTTTCCAAATTCATTAAATAGGTATAATTGAACACTGCGGTCCCAGTTCTGGAGTTTCCTTAGTCTAAGACTAATTTATGCTCTCATAGCCAAATGGGAACCAAAATATCAACTTCATCAGTGACCTAATAAAGTAGAAATTGAGATTATCTGGTAAATGTCATTGGATAACACAAAATGGGACTTTATGCTTTATTTCTAAATCCAGATCTGGGAGCCTTATAGCAAGAAGTAGGTCCCTAAGGGTGCCTGGGTGGCTCAGTTGATTAAGTGTCTGACTTTGGTTCAGGTCATGATCTCGCAGTTCATGAGTTCAAGCTCCGTGCTCTGTGCTGACAGCTCAGAGCCTGGAGCCTACTTCAGATTCTGTGTCTCCCTCTCTCTCTACCCCTCCTCTGCTCACACACTCTCTCTCTCAAAAATAAATAAGAGTTTAAAAAAACTTAAAAAAAAGAGAGAAGTAGGTCCCTAGGTAGCCCCTAAGCCTACATAACCAGTTAGTCACAAGTCCACCTTACTTCCCAGGTGGCCACAGGAGACAGCAGCCAAAAGAGAATGGTGAAATCCCCCAGCCCCCTGTGCTGCCCACATAGAGATAAGAAACAAGGGTCAAAGCCTGGGAGTGCTTGCCACGATATCAGTAGAACATGGCATGATCAAGGACCTTTGAGAGTGACTTCATCCATTCATAAAAACAAGATGGCCTAGCTTCTCTTCAACCATATTTGCCATTCCTCCCCAACGGATGAGGGGGTGTATGAATAAGCAAGTGCAGAAAACTGACCAGTTCAGCCAAGACTCACCATTTCTGTGGAAACCTGTTGAAGAAGTGAGGGAAGGTGAATAAGGACACTTTCCTAACGATAATGCTTCCAAATCTCACTTCATGCCATCATATCTGCCTACTATAGGAATGTATTCTCAACAGCTACACAACTTCTTTGCTGCAATTTATACAGCTTTCAGTGCAGCTGTCAAAGAAAATAAAGCCTCCCATTGGTCAATCTGCCCTATGGAAATGCAGTCAGAGTCTTCAAGAGAAGGAAGGGTAAAAGTGACTTGGAAACACACACTAAATAGTGTTTTTATTCCCCTGGATTCACCAGATGGGAGCCCTGTTTTCTTAAAAATTGGGGAGCAAGATTCCTCACTGAAATTATGAGGCTTTCAGTATAGTGGCTAAAAGTATTGACATCAGTGTTAGAGAGATCTGGGTTTGAATTCTGACTCTGCTGCTTAGATGTGCAGAATCATTCTTTTTGGCTGGCCCATATCTGAAATCCCTTCCAATGTTTGGAAGATGCCCTCCCATATATAACTCTTCATGGGAGGTAAGGCCCACCTCCAGGTATGAAAGCCAGATCCCGTCTCTCCAATCTCTCTTACAACTGCACCAGGAGCAGGATGTCTAGGGTTTGTGTCATTGTCAATCTCTTTCAGCAATGTCTTACAGTTTTCAGGGAATAGATCTTTCACTTCCTTGATTAAATTTATTCCTAAGTGTTGTATTGTTTATTGCTATTTTAAATGGGATCATTTTCCTTATTTCTTATTGAGGTAACTCATTGTCAGTGTATAGAAATACAACTGATTTTTGGATGTTGATTTTGAATCCTGAAACTATTTAATTCCTTTATTAATTCTCTCAGTTTTATAGGAGAGTCTTTAGGATTTTCTCTATATAAGATTGTGTCATCTGCAAAGACAATTTTATTACTTCCTTTCCAGTTTGGATGCTTTTTATTTCTTTTTCTTGCCTGATTACTCTGGCTAGGACTTCCAGTACTATTTTGAGTAGGAATTGTGAGAGTGGGCATTCTTGTCTTGCTCTTGATCTCAGAGGAAAAGCTTTCAACCATCCGCCGTTGAGTAGGATGTTTGCTCTGAATTGTCACATATGGTCTTTATTATGTTGAGATAGGTTCCTTCTACATCCAAGTTGTTGAAAGCTTTTATCATGAAAGGATGTTGAATTTTGTCAAATGCTTTTTCTGATTCTATTGAGATGATCATATGGTTTTTACCTTTCATTCTATTAATGCAATGTATCCCATTTATTGATTTGTATGTAGTGAACCATCCTTGCATCCTAGGGATGAATACCCCTTGATCAAAGTATATGATCTTTTTAATGTAATATTGAACTCTGTTTGCTAACATTTTGAGAATGTTTGCATCTATATTCATCAGGGATGTTGGCCTGGAGTTTTCTTTTCCTATGTTGTCCTTTTTTGGCTTTGAGATAAAGGTAAGGTGGGCCTTATAAAATGAGTTTGTGAGTGTTACCTCCCATTCAATTTTTGGAAGAGTTTGAGAAGGATTGACATTAATTTTTCTTTTAATGTTTTGTAGATCTCACCAGTGAAACCATCCAGTCCTGGATCTTTTCTTTTGGGGAGGTTTTTGATTACTGATTCACTCTCTTTACTCATTATGGTCTGCTCAGATTTTCCATTTTTTCATGATTCAGTTTTGGTAAGTTGTATATTTGTAAGAATTTATCCATTTGCTGTAGGATGTCCAGTTTGTTGGCATATCATCAGGAAAATGCAAATCAAAACCACAATGAACTATAACCTCACACCTGTTAGAATGATTATTATCAAAAAGACAAAAAACAAATGCTAGTGAGGATGTGGAGAAAAGGGACCCTGTACACTATGGGTGGGGATGTAAATTGGTGCAGCCACTGTGGAAACAGTATGGAGGCTCCTCACAAAACTAAAAATAGAAACACCATGTGACCAGCAATTCCACTAGTAGGTATATTCTGAAGGAAATGAAATCACAATCTCAAAGAGATATCTGCACACCTATGTTCACTGCAGCATTAGTTACAATGGCCAAGACATGGAAATAACCTAAGTGTCTATTGGCAAATGAATGGATAAAGAATATGTGATACATATATATATGAATATTATTGTATTTTGCTTAAAACATGTATTTTATAGTGATGTATATAGGAATATTATTCACCATAACAAAAAGGAAATCCTGCCATTTGTGACAACATGGATGGACTTCAAGGGCATTGTTTTACATACCTCACTTATATGTAGAATCTAAAAAAACAAACTTATAGAAACAGAGAAGGGATTGGTGGATGCCAGGGGTGGTACATTAGGAGGGAGGTGGGGAGAAGAAATAAGTGAAGATGGTTAAAAGGTACAAACTTCCAGTTTTAAGGTACATAATTTCTGGGGATATAATGTATAGCACGGTGACTATAGTTAACACTTTATTGTGTATTTGAAAGTTGCTAAGAGAGTAAATCTTAAAAGTTCTCACTACACATGCAAAAATTGTAACTGTGTGAGGTGATGGGTGTATGAACTAACATTATTGTAATCATTTTGCACTGTGTAAAAATATCAAATCATTATTTTATACACCTTAAACTTATACTATGTTATATGAAAATTATATCTCAATCATGCTGGAAAAAATAAAATAAAATAAGTAATAAAATCTAAAATAATAATAATAAAAAGGACAAATGGTTATTTTTTAGTATCATATGGAGTGATCTTTGTGTCTTATAAGTCTTTGGGAAAGAAATTGCAAGACTTATTTCAGTATTACTGTGTTCTGAAAATATGCCTTCTACCAGTAGTTTATAAATATATACTTTTTCATTTTCAATTAACTTTTATGAAGTATTCAGATTTATACAAATATTTCCATAAAGTTAAAAATAGCATATCATTTTAACATGCTTTCTTTCTAATAAAAAGAGACAAAAAAACAGATGCTTAAATAGAGAAAAAACTCATGGTTACCAGAGGGGAGGTGGGTGCAGGAATGGGTGAAATAGATAAAAATTAAGAGTATGCTTATCTTGATGAGCACTGAGAAATGCATAAAACTGTTGAACCATTATATCGTATACCTGAAACTAATATAACACTGTATATTAATTATACTTGAGTCGAGAAATAACTAAAAAAATAAAAAATAAAATGCTTTCTTTCTGTTCCAAGCAACAGAAAACAGCAGCTTCAACACATAGGCACCGCTTCTTTCACAGATCTAGAAGCCAGGAGGAAGTCTGCCTAGGGTGGTGTAGTTGCTCACCTACACTATTGTGGATTTGACCTCTCTCTATCCTGCTGCATTTCCCTTAAAGTGATGGTATCATGGTTGTTGCCTCAGGATTACAAGCAATAAAATCCATCTGTATTTCAGCTGGTAAGTAAAAACTGGGAGGGACTAAATGCCAAAGAACCACACTTTGGGGGTACAGCCCTTTGAAAAATGGCTTTTCCTAATGTTTCATCCAGTGGTTTTCTCTTAAAGCTAGTGAAATCACACATGCACATCTAATCAAATCTCTGAAAGCTTCTAGGAGAAAGCAGGTTCCAGATAGGGTTGTGTCCAGCAATGCTTCAGGGTCTGCCACAAGTAGTAATAGAATCAAAACTGAGCTACATGATGGGGCGCCTGGGTGGCTCAGTCGGTTAAGTGTCCAACTTCAGGTCAGGTCATGATCTCACAGTTTGTGAGTTCAAGCCCCGCATCGGGCTCTGTGCTGACAGCTCAGAGCCTGGAGCCTGCTTCAGATTCTGCGTCTCCCTCTCTCTCTGCCCCTCCCATGCTTGCACTCTGTCTCTCTCTCTCTCTCTCAAAAATAAATAAACATTAGAAAAAAATTTTTTTAAGTGAGCTATATGAATGTTCAAATATGGCATAAGAAAAGGACGTTTGGAACCTTCATTTATAATAAAGAAAGCTGAAGATAACGTGTGAAGAATAAGAATAATAATAACGTACTATAGCTAGCAATGACTAATATTTGTCTGGGACTTACTGTACACCAGGCACTTTTCAAACCACTTATACACACTACTTCATTTAATGCTTGAAACAACCTTATGAGGTAAGTGCTATTATTCCCATTTAGCTATGCATAAGCCAAGGCACAAAGAAATCACACAACTTGAAGGAAGCCGCTTGGTGAATAATGCTCAAGCTCCAGTTGAAACACAGTGAGCAAAAATTCTATACCCAGTTTTGCTAAGAAAGAAAGGCAAGTCCGGGTTTTCCTTGTCTTTATAAGATTTTTCTCAGTAAGTCAGCAAATGTGTAGCCAATGTGAGCCTGAGACTTAAATTTCTGACTCTCATGACCAAAAATATCAGAGCAAGAATACCAGTCAGTGCATTATGTTAGCATAGGAAATATCTGATTTGGCACTGATTATCCTAAATGATGGTCTGGGGGGGTGGGTGGAAATTTGCCTTGATCATAAAATTACTACTACTACAAATGTTAGCAATGTCTTAGCTACAGGCCTTCTATGCCTATAGATAAAAGGACATTTTAGAACACAGCAGATACAATGAAGGAAGGGATCCCATAACCTGGAGTGTAGGCATCATCTCTTCACTACCAGAAGAAACAATCCACATGTGCCAGGGAATAACTCCCATCAAACACTACCAGCAACAAAAAGCTCAGATATAAGCTCACCTCTCATTGGCATAAAGCAATGTTTCTCAACCTTTTTTCATCATGGTTTCCTAAGGAGCCTGTGCAGACATTTCCCCCCCCCAATTGTCCCCTCTATGACATTTAAATACCACAGACATAAGTATAATATCTGTTAATGTTGTGTGGCTCTTAGAAGTTCTAAATCTTTTTAGTCCCTGAGAATCAATTTTCACCCCCTTGACATGATACTGCCCTTGCTTAAAGTGCTTGATTTATGACTTTAAAAGTTATTCTGAGAAATAGAGCTGGCTCATGGCCTCACTAAAATTCTAATAATGGGCAAGTTCCCCTAAAAAAACTTTAATGAAAGCCTTGCAGCTCTTGATATAGTAGTCATTATTGCTATCAATACTTTTGTAGCACATAGGAAGACTGCACACATACCCTCCATGTCCCCATGTGGTTTGAGGAAGGCCACATGTCTGCCCAAAGAGTCGTCAGTGAAGGAATCACATGTCACTTCCAAATCAGAATCTCCTATTGTTATTTGGAAACATAGAACTCTTGTTACCTCTACCCATGATAAGCAACAGTCAAGTTGTTGACTGCTTTGTCAGCCTGGGTCCCAAAGTGATGACGTATGGAGCAGAGCTCCCAGCTGACCTGCAGTGCATAAGAAATAAACCACTAATATTTGCAGGTTGTTTGTTATTATAGAACCACCCAACCTACCCTGATTGATACACTGGGTCATTCATTTACTCATTTAAATGAATGAGAACCCACTATGTGCCAATGTCCTGGGCACTCATGATATAGCAATAAACCAGATAAGTCCTTGCTTTCGTGAAACTTATATTCTAATGGAGAAATCTAGTGAGATCAAATTCAGCAGCTCTTCAGCCCAGAAGGGAAAGGGCATACTGTAGAAAAGAATGAGCCCTTCTCCTTGAAGACAAGGCTAACATTAGGAAATTCCATCTTGCAAAACACTCTCCACAATCTTTTTTGAAATGAAGATAATTCTAGAGGGCATTGGTCCCTCTGCTCCTCCCCCAAGACAACAAAGGGATGCTAAAATCCTATTTTCATTTTGAAATTTGAAGTTCAGTGATTTGGGAAGGTTACAGAAGGGAATCCTTGGAGAAAGAGCAGGATTTAGGAACGTGTGAAGGTGTGGAGGGGTCTTCTAGATTGCAGAAAATAATGGGTGCAGAGATGTCAAAGTGCACGTACTTCTCACTCCAACCAAATGGACCACAGGAGCACCAAGATCTAGGATGAGCTAACTCACCAAAACATCAACCTGAGCTCTTGAAAAAAGTCATTTTATTTTGCCTCAGACCCTATATTACTCACAGAGAGATAGATGTTCATTTCCCACAGGACGAAGCCCATTCTTCCTTGAGAGGAATCCTGAACAGAAACACAAATAATTAAATTGAAATAGACCATTTTAACCCCCACTGCAGTTCAAACACCCCAGCCATCAAAGCTGGCCAGCCAAAACCAGCTGCTTAAGATCATCCTTTGAGGTTCAATGAACTAGGGCTTTGTTAGACCAGGAGTGAGAAAGGATTTCAAAGACAAGGGCCCTCCTTGGGAAATGATTTCCTGATGACCTCTTCGAATTACATGCTTTTTCTCATAATACAGTTAGCCCCCTAATCCTTATTCCCTCCACTGTGAATCTCTCCTAAGCCCCTCAGCTGGGCTAGAAGAACATGATGGGAAGAATGGTCACATCCAACTCATGGCAAAATTTCCCTGATTAACCTCACACTCCATAATATAAAATAAACAGGAGACAAGTTTTTCTGTTTCTGACTGCAAGTTATGGATAACTTGAGTTTGGGTCTTTGTATAATGGTTCAATTTCAAAAGCAAAAAGATGCTAAATTTTAGCCTTTCAATTAAACCTCACTTTCAGGTACTCGCATCATTGCCACTGTCTACTTTAATAGCTCCACCTACAACGGTTTCTGAAGATTTTGAATACTTGGGTAATTCTGGAGTTTAGAGTCAGAAACAAACACACATATTTGAGTTTTTGATAGCAGATACTGCTCTTTTTTCTTTAAAGTGAAGACAATAATAATTTTTAAAAGGATACATACCATAAATTCAGCTGTTCAACTTTGAGCTAGGATGATTATTATTGTTTAGAAATTTATCAAAGGGCTTTTTACCCAAGGAGTTAATATTACAATACCAGAAAAAAAAAAGAATAGGAGTAAATGAATACGAATCAGTTCCTAGAAGCAAACACACACCCTGAGACTTGAATATCAATTATGTTGAGAGTGCTCATAATAATCTGTTTTTGAAAAAAAAATACTTGTCTGGAAAACAGGATTGGGAGTGAGAATTTTGTTTTCTGCCATTAGCTAGTTGGATGGCCTGAGGGAGGTAATTTTGTGCACTGTCTTCCAGGCATCGTATGAAGCATTTTTTATGAATTAACTCATTTACTCTTCATGTCATAACCTTTGTGGCAAGATAGTGTTGCTCCTATCCCCACTTATGAGATAAGGAATCTGGTGCACAGAGAAGAGACAGAACTCTCCCAAGATCACAAGTTTCAAAAGCAGATCCTTGCCCTTAACTCTTTCATCTCTAGATGTTCTTGAAAGTCTCGTGTAGGTTTAGCATTCTAAGCTTCCAGAATCTCTAGTTCTATACATCCTATGGCTTCATTTCTAAAATTACGTGTAATTCTACCAGTGACTTTATGTTTTATTTCTTTTAAAAATATTTTCTTTGTAAGACTTTGGTCTGAAATCTTAAATGAAATCTCAGGTTTGGGTTAAAATTTTGAATGTTTATTTATTTTGAGAGAACCCAGGCACACTTGAGTGGGGGAGGGACAGAGAGAGAGGGGGAGAGAGAATCCCAAGCAGGCTCCACGCTGTCAGCACAGAGCCCATGTGGAGCTTGATCTCACAAACCCATAAGATCATGATCTGAGCCTAAATCAAGAGTACACTGCTTAACTGACTGAGCCATCCAGAGACCCCTGGATTCAATTTTTTTTTAAATTTTTTTTAACATTTATTTATTTTTGAGACAGAGAGAGAACATGAACAGGGGAGGGTCAGAGAAAGAGGGAGACACAGAATCTGAAACAGGCTCCAGGCTCTGAGCTGTCAGCACAGAGCCCAACGCAGGGCTCAAACCCACGGACCGCGAGATCATGACCTGAGCCAAAGTCAGATGCTTAACCGACTGAGCCACCCAGGCACCCCTGGATTCAATTTTTAAAAGAGATGAAGAATGAAGAAGAGAGAAAACTTCACTGATTCTTTCTTGAGAATTTGCCCATAAGGGAACCACTTTTAGGTCTATGCAAGGTCTTACTGATTTTTCTTAAGGGGATTGGGGCATCACCAATCCATTGGAAGAAACTGGAAGAGATGGAAACCAACAAGGATTTGCTGTACAAATATTTATTCATTCAGTCCTATTGTAGTTTATTTTCAAATAGCCCCATTAAACCAAGAATGATCTAGGACCCAACACATCTCACTTTCATTTTAAAACTTGAAAACCAGAGAGGCATTGTATCATGGTGACTCAGCTCAAGAACTCTGGAGGCAAATGCCTAGTTTAAAACCTGTCTCTGCTACTTAGTGTGGGAATGTTATTTAACCTCTCTGAGCCTCAGGGGATTCAAGTGTAAAATGGGGACATTAGCACCTTCCTCTCAAGGTTGTTTGAGGAGAGCAGGCCGCAGGATACTCATTAGGCACACAATATTTAAGTGACGGCATTATTCTAATTATTTTATAATTATAAAAACCCATTTAGAGGCTCTAATCATAAACTTCTAACTCTCCTGAAGCGAATCTTTTCTTCCATTAACTCTACATGCAAGAAAATTAATTATGTAAGAACCATTTTGAGCATCTTCCCTAACCCAGACACTATTCTAAGTAGTTTACAAGTATTAACTCAGGCGATCCTCCTTCCAACCCTACCAGGGGGTCCTGTTATTATAACCATTGTGCAGAAAAGGAAACTAAGGCACAAGGAGATTAAGAAATCTACCAAAGGCAGTAATTAATTAAGCTAGGGGTCAAATCCAAGCCCTTGGTCTCACAGCCCCTGCCCTTCTCTACTCTTCTCTGCACACCCATTTGCTTAAATGATATAATGCTGTCATTTTTGTAAGTCAAAAATGGTTAAAAAGAGGCAATTTTACACGATACAGATTACAACGCTCACAGAGCATACAGAAGGGAGAAATTAATTTTGCTTGGAGAAGCAAAGAAAAGATTTACAAAGAAATTGGACCTCGATGGAACCCTGCAGGTAGACAGTCGCTGAGCAGAGAAAAGGAGAGATGATATTCCAAGGAGAGAAATAGCAGGAACAAAAGCAGAGGACGTGAGAAAGCACGACCTATAGATTCTTAAGGTCAGAATGCAGAATCCACTGTGGGGACTCTGGAATTGAGACCAGCCCATTCATGGCTAACCTACTTAACTTGTTCACATTCTGACCTCAATGTTATAAAGGGTATTAGTGGTTTTTAAAGAGTTAAGAATGCATTGTGGCATAAGGAAATGAGTACGCATGAATTTTGGTGCCAGATAGACCTGGTTTGAATCCCAACCCCACTATTTCCTGAACGATTGGACTTGGCCAAACCACTGAAATTCCATGAGCCTCAATTTCCTTACCTGTAAGATGGGTTCAATGGTAAGATAGGTTACCCTGCAGGATGGTTGTAAAGATTATAGATGATATATATAAAGCACTCGGTGGATTACCTGATGCATTAATAGTTTTCAATCAGGATTGACCCTTTTTAGCAGTAGTAATAGTATTCATGTCTAATAGGAACAGATTCATTGGCAACCTGCAGGGACTAGTGGCACTAATTATGGTAGTCCAGTCAATGAAAGGTAAATACTATAATTCCCCAGCCTGAAGACTTTTAAAAGGCCAAGGATTATTGTGCTGAGAAGATGCCTCATCCGAAAAATAGCCACATCAATTAACATTTGCTTAGCAAATTTTCATATGTGAAGCACCCTCTTAACTCATCTGCTAGTCTCAGCAGCCTTATGAAAGAAGTTGATATTATTGTCTCCACTTGAGGGGAAATAAACCTCAGAGAAGTCCTGGCTCAAGGTCCCACGATAAGTGGCAGAGTAGGGAGGCGTGATGTAATTGAAAATGTAAACTGTGTCTTTGTCTATTCTTTATGAGACTGAACACAGAATTTGTTTTGAAAGTTTAGGAAGTTGTAACCTGATGGCCTCCATTAAGAATGATAATGCAGGGCATTATACAATCATAAAATTTTGTGTGGGGTCCATCAACAACCATCTCCCCTAGCCTTCTCATTTTACAAAAGAGAAAATTGAGAAAAAAGCAATTAACTGAATCTTCTGTAGTCAGTTTGAAAATTCATGGCTGTGCTTCTAGTTAGAGATGGCAGATTTAACATATGCTTCACATTACTCCACCTCCAAAACCCACTAAAAAGACAGTAAAGAGATTGATTTTAAAGACATTAACCCATAAGGACAAAAAGAATAAGAAAGAAAACAACAACAACAACAACATTTCAGAAGATAGAAAGCAGATGGTTGAGTGGTAACTGGCTTAGCAGAACCATGAAACTGAAATTCAAGTTGACAGTGGGGGAAGCCCAGAAGCAACCTGATTTGGGCTGCAAAACCCCAAGAAGCCTCAGAAATTGGCAGGAAGGAGTACCTCTGAGAGTCGGGGTGCAGCGAAAGTTGATATAAGATTTGCTAACAGTCTGTTTGAGAGTAGGCCCCTCCCCTGCTGCCTTCTTCTCCAGGGAGGCTGTATCAGAAAGCTACTAGACAGAGGGATGCCAGGCATTACTGAACGCAGAGAAAATCTCTTGAAAACAGGGAGATTCAGTAAAAGTATGCCTTCTGAATGATGAAAACAGCAACCTCCTGTCTTACCTCGGCCCCCCAGAACACTGACAGCCACGATTTTAGTCCCTAGGCTGAAGATTGAATGATTTGGGTCTGGGGACTCTGACCAGCCCAACAGTAAAGACCTAAAGATACTACTGCTTGGGCAGCTTCTAATGAAATGGCTCTGCCACATCACCTAGTGACACCCAGGAGTCAACAAGTTCCATCCATGCACACAGAGTTTTCTTCAGCTACTTTGTGTGCCTCTCTTAAGATGACCAGATTTAGAAAACACAAATACGATATTTGGGACATACTTCTGCTAAAAATGTATCCATTGTTTATATAAAATTCAAATTTAACTGAGTGTTGGGGTGCCTGGGTGGCTCAGTTGGTTAAGTGTCCAACTTTGGCTCAGGCCATGATCTTACAGCTGTGGGTTCGAGTCCCACTGTCAGCTCAGAGCCTGCTTAGGATTTTGTGTCTCCCTCTCTCTCTGCCCCTCCCCTGCTCACGCTCTTTCTCTCTCTCAAAAATAAGTACACATTAAAAAAGTTTTTTTAATAAATTAAATGACTGCTAACTTATCTGGCAACCTTGTCTTCTCTTACATAAAGATGGACATCCAAGGATCACCAAACATTTGAGTAAAACCTCAACATGAAAGACAGTGACTAAAACATACTAATCAGAAAAAAAAGGAACATAAAGACCAAAAAATGCAAGAAAAACAAACCAAAAAAACTTTCAAAAATAGTGCCATTTGTGGGGTGCCTGGGTGGCTCAGTCAGTTAAGCGACCGACTTTGGCTCAGGGCATGATCTCACAGTTCATGGGTTTGAGCCCTTCATGGGACTCTGTGTTGACAGCTTGGAGCCTGGAGCCTGCTTCAAATTCTGTGTCTCCCTCTTTCTCTGCTTCCTACTCTCTCTCTTTCTCTCTCTCTCTCTCAAAAATAAGTAAACATTTAAAAAGTTAAAAAAAATAGTGCCAATTGTTTTCTCATAAAGTTAAAGGATATTGTACCTTTGAAACAAGATGGGTTTGTTTTAAAAGAATTAGTCAAAAAACATTAATGAGTTATTATTAATGTTGTGATAGCAGAAATGAAAAATTCAATAGAAGAGTTTGAAGGGACAGTAGAATTATGAGAAATAAAACAACAGGAATGGGGAATAAGAAATGATCAAAGAAATAATCCAAGAAAATTTTCCAGAACTGAAGAGTATGAGTTTCCAGATGGAAAATACCCTCTGAATACAAAGGATGACAAAATGCCCTCAGTAAGGGAAAAGTGAAAGAGGAAAGAAGGAAGGAAGGAGAAAGAACCTGAACGAGATATATGTCTTTTTTAGTTCCAGGAGGCCAGGATGAAAGATGCTTGATAAACTTTTTTTAATGTTTATTTATTTATTTATTTTGAGAGAGAACAAGTGAGAGAGAGCATGCACATGCTTGAGCAGAGGAGGGGCAGATAAAGAAGGAGAGAGAGAATCCCAAACAGGCTCCCCACTGTCGGCACAGAGCCAGATGCAAGGCTCGGTCTCACCAACCGGAGATGATGACCTGAGCCAAAATCAGCAGTCAGACGCTTAACCTACTGAGCCAACCAGGCGCCCCAAGATGCTTGATAAATATTAACCAATTTGTTTACAGTTGCTTTAGTGTGGAATTAATACAGCAGTTTAATAAACCTACCAAGCTTTAAGAAATGAGGTTTTAGGGCACCTGGCTGGCTAAATAGGAAAAGCATGTGGCTCTAGATCTTGGGGTCATGAGTTCAAGCCCCACATCGGATGTAGAGATTACTTAAACAAACAAACCTAAAGAAAAGTGTTTCTAAAGTTGGAAAAAATGAGGTCTTATAATAATAATGATATACAGGAACATGCACAAAGTAACAAAAAAAACTCTAGATCAGAGGCACGCGTTCTAGTCCTGTATCTTCCCTGTATGACTTTAGATACATCACTTCACATCTCTGGACTCAGTTTTATCATCTGCAAGTAGTTTAGATGATAAAATTCTATAATTCTATTTAAATACACAGTCATGAGCTATGTGGCATTAACATGATTGAGTACATAATTAAAATAATTTTAAAAGTCCGTATCTTGGGGAACCTGAGTGGCTCACTCAGGTGAGTGTCTGACTTCAGCTCAGCCCATGATCTCACAGTTGTGAGTTCAAGTTCCGCTTGGGCTCTGTGCTGACAGCTCAGAATCTGGAGCCTGCTTTGGATTCTGTGTCTCCCTCTCTCTCTGTGCCCCTCATCCCACTCTCTCTCTCTCTCTCTCAAAATAAACAAAAAAAATTTTATATAAAAAAAGTTCATATCCTAATAATACTTAACTACATCAACCTCTTCTTTCCCAAACTTCATTTCCTCCTCTTTTTTCTTAGATACTATATATTATTATATTAAAAAAATAATGAATTCACATTTCTCTAACATACCACAAGATCCATCCATTCAGAAAGTCTCAAAATTGATGCTATGTAACACAGGCGTGAGATATATACATAAGTGACCTATAGAGTCCTGGCACCTGTGCTCATGGAGCTTTCATTCTAGTGCAGAATGAAAAAAGCGTAGCCTAGTCTGAAAAAATTTAAACACACAAACACATTTCTTTATGGGGTAAATTGAGGGAAATAAGCTTCTATGAAAGAAAATAACAAAGGGAACCATTTTTTAGAGTTGGTGGTTAGCAAAGGAATTTCTGAGAAAGTGGCTTTCCAATGAGGATAAGTAAGAGTCAGGTGAAGAGCAGGAGAAAGAGTTTACTAGGAAGAGGAGGATGCACATAGGAAGGTCCTATGGGAGAAATCACACTTCTAAGGAAATGAGTTTGGCCAGTGTGGAGGCATGAGACTCTCCAGCAGGAAAATGGTATGAGATGAGGTTGATAAAAATGCAGCATTCAGATTATTCTGGGTCTTTGAATCCATGAAAAGTGGTTGGATGTTATTTCACTTTTTTGTTGTTTTGTTTTATTTAATGTTTATTTATTTGGAGAGAGACAGAGAGAGAGAGAGAGAGAGAGAGAGAGAGAATCCCAAGCAGCCTCCACATTGTCAGCACTCACGAACCGTGAGATCATGACTGGAGCAGAAAACCAGACACTTAAACTGCTGAGCCACCCAGGTGCCCTGGTTGGATTTTATTTTAAAGGCAAGGAAAAGACATTAAATTATTTTAAGCATTAAAGTGACTTCATCTAATTTACAACATATAATCCCCCTTACTGTTATTTTATCTTTTTCGATCTTGGATGCTCTGCTTGGAGATAAGCAGTGAGGATGTACACTTGATTAAGAAAATGAAGTACACAGAGGTTAGTGGCTGCCTTGTGAACAAGCTCGATGGTTAGTATATTGCAGACCCCGAGCAAGACCCTGGGTTTTCCAACTCCAGTTACCTTAGTACGTTTCCTGACATATAACTAGGACCCAATAAATATTTGTTAAATAAACGCACATCACACTAGGACATTTTAGCTACTGAGATCCATGGGTCTTTTGGTAAGGACAAATGTGTTAAATCAGCCACCAGAGGGAGTGTATACTTCCCCCATGTAATAGAAACATTGACCTTGGCAAAGACAGCCGGCTGAAAAAAAAATCTTTAACTGAACAAAGTGCTTTCTCCGGTTTATACCAAAAAAGATTTCATGAAATAGAATTGGCAACATCACAACAGACCCTTTGTTATGTATTTGAGCGGCCATCTGTCCGTGAAGCTCAGCTATGGACAGCCTCCTGACTTAGAGTTCTCCTGACTTCGTTAAAAAAAAAATTCCTCCAAAGTAAAGTGTAATGAAATGGAAGTAGCAATATTTCCTGACACGATTCAAACTGTACATGCTGAACAAAAGACTTCTTATTTTTTCTACCAAACTCTGCTGTTTTGAATTTCCTTGAACTTGCTTCAAAATAAAGTTTGGGAAGAAGGAAACTTTGCCTGTGGCACAGAAATGGTCCAAGATGGCTAGAGGAGTCTACCTGTTGAAGAGGGCTCCAATTGCCCCAAGGAAGATAGGACTGCTTGTTTCCATTGCAGCCAGGGCACAATATACAAATGCACCTGGAAACACACACACACACACACACATACACACACACACACACACACACACACACTGTAAAAAGCAATGCTTTAAAAAGACTTGGATCCAATCTGCCAACTATTTTTTATTTTCATTTAATAAAGCTTTGTCAGCAACCAATTGTTAAACAAGATTTTGTGTGGTTGGTTCTCAGCCAATACATGGCTCTAGACACAGGTTTGGTCCACACATGTTGTCAGCTTTCACCTGAGTTGAGGCATCAAGGAAAGTTTCCCAGAGAGTCCCTTAGGAGTAAATCAATGGTCTATAATGGATTGATGAAAACTGGTCATTCACTATGTCCTCAGAACTGGATTTAATCCTGTGGGAGACATAAACAAGGTACTGACTCACGGTCCCTGCACTCAATAACCAATTCTTTTTTTGTTAGTTATTGAGGGTATTTTCCAGATATTGCTTTTTTTTTTAATTTGGGGAGCCAATATTAAGGTAGTTAACTCAGTTTAATCTTTTCTCCTGGATGTATAAGGCCATAAAATAATATGCAAAGCTTAATAGATCTAAATTACTTTAGTAGTATCAGCCCAGGTGCTGTACAAGATTCTTAAGATGTCTATGATATACTCTTTCCCCACAAAGGTCTTACAAACTGGACAGGAGAAAAGTTGAGAGGTTAATCTCTCAAACTGGGCAATATAAATTTGACAATGGTCAGGGACACAAGGAGGCCCAAACTAAGTTTTGCAGGGATTCAGAGAAGGGATAGATTCTACAGCATTTGAGCAAAAGTGCTCTCGGGGGTATTCAGCAAAAGAAAGAGTAGAAACAAAGGGACAGAAATTGGAAAGCATTGGGCATAACTAGGAAATGCCACCTCATTTTTAGAAAATAGGTTAATTATAGGACAGTAGTGAGAATTAAGCCTGAAAAAGATCTTTTAGCACCAACATATGGAAAGCCTTAAATAGCATTTTTAAGAGTCCAAATTTAATTGAGCAGAGAGGCAAAATCAACAAAAGACTTTCACTAGAAGTGGGCTTCTGGAAGATTGATGTGTGTAAGACAAATTGACAAGAACATAAAATCAAGGACACAACCATTTAAGAGGCTATTGCAGGAGTCCTGACACGTGTAAATTTGGGTGATAACAATTACAACAGAAAGGAGGGAGAGCGGCCAAGAGACAACTCAGGAAACAGCCTAACATAAAAAGTGAGTTAAATAAATGGGGTGAGGCAGAGCAAAGAGTCAAATATTTTTAGTTTGCATGACTAAGGTAATATTTGCACAGTTTACAAAAATAAAGAAGGCAGAAGGTTGAGTAGGTTTGGAGGAGAACAGGATGGTTTTGGTCTTGAAAACTTTGTGCTGCGATGCCAGCAGGACATATAAAAGAAGAAGTCCAGCCGATTCTTAGAATTATGGGTCTGGAATCCAGGAGGCAAGAGAGTTTTCTGGAGGAAAGGATTTGGGAGTTGGTTTCACCGAGGTAAGGGTCTGTGGCAGTGGGTGACCCTGTTGAGAGAGAGAAGGGGCAGGGCAGGGAAAGAGTGTGGGGGTGGGATGGGGAGGGGAGGGGTGAAAGAATGGGAGCAAAGGAAAGGAATCCTGGGAATGCTTTTCTTTCTCAGCCAAGGAGAAGCCATTTAGGGAACTTGAGAAAAACCTCATTGGTGCAAAAGGAGAACTACCACCCATTTGGTCAATAGGGCCATATGCCCTGGAGGGGGGTAGGGGGAGGGTAAGACTGCGAAAGAAAAAAGAAAAAACAGCTGATTTTGTTGACTGGGGAGTCAAAGTTGAAACAGTTATTTCACCAATTCTTGTAAGGCTTTCAATAACATCCTTGGAGTAGAAGTCAGATTGCAGGGTGTGAGGAATGAAAGGGGCTAAGAAGCAGAACCAGCCAGTGTAGACTACTAATTCAACAATTCCAGTGAGGACAGAGAGGACAGGGGTGGTGGGCTAGTTTCAGGTTAAGAGATAGATATTTGTATTGAGTTTACATGCTGGGAAGGACATTCTTACAAAATGGGGAAAGAAACTGTGAGAAAGGACAAAGTGGTCCCCAAACGGAGAAAATAACCAAGAGATAAGATCACGGGGGTGGGAGAGGGATATTTGATCATCAGCCCAGGTGGAGACTTTCAGTTTGGTGAGGACAACTCTTCCTCTGAGGGCAAAGGAAAGGAAGAGAGAGTGATACCAACCAAGGAACAAAAGAAAAGCTTTGGAGGTGGAGTGCAGTGGTGAGTTGGGAACACCCATCTTCTCAGTTCAGTGGGTGAGCCTGTAGCTTCTTTGAGAGTCTGGTGGTGAGGAGGGTGGGTCTAAGGGTTGAGAATCATAGAGAAGCCTTAATGCAGCTCCTAGGGTGGGGGCAGGGGGCACAGTGGGAGTAACAAGTGGGGAGTGAAAAGACGGCTAAGTAGCAACAGATTTTTTTTTTCTCTCTCTGGGCTCCTGGACCCTCAGGCTGCTGTGGCTGCCTACAGCTTGCCTTCGAAGCCACCAGGTTGGAACTCTTAGCTTCGTAATTCCGGGCAGTGAGACCATGACACCCGGTACTGCTGTGAGAGGCTCTCCTAGGCCCCATCGGCAAGAAAAGATAGGCCAAGGAACAAGGCAGAGAAGTATCACTGAAAACCACTATCGCATCCCAGCCATCTTCGTGCCCCTCACTGAGCTAACACGCCAGAATCGGAGAAATGTCAGACTCCTTTCGTGGGAAGAGTGAGGTGTGTATCAAAACACTAAATCCTAGGAAGCTCACTGTGAGGAGCAGAGTCCTAACGATTGGTATTTTGATCACTTTTAAATATTTTTAAAGTGAGCGCTTCCAAGGGTAAAGTAAATAGTCCTATTTTGTGGGGCATTTGATTAAATTCCAAACATATCACTGTTCTGGGGTGTGCCTGGTGACTCTGATACCTTTTGGCAGGTTTGCCAAGAAAGTGCAAATCTGAGGGGAGCCCCAGGGAAACAAGGAAGCTATTCTCCCAGGAGCAGGTTGAAGGGCTATGCAAGGGAGAAATGCTCAGGCTCTCAGCGTCTCCCCCGTGAAGAGGAGATTAGACTGGAATAAATTAGCAATGTGGGCAAGAGCTGTTACTATATAACAATAACACTTTGTGCTCCATTCAAGGGGCTTCAAGCCCTTTGACAGGACTCTTGGACACCAAGAAGGCACTTGCTAAGCACATGCCAGGTCTGGAGAGAAGTGTCTCTCCCACAATATTCTCACTCTCTGCTTTTTCTCAAACAACTTCTTGCCTTCTTTCCTTTCTGCCCACCTCTGCCCACCCTTCATAACTATGATATCTGCTTTTGCCTGAGAGGAAGCAAAACCGTACTGAGTATCCACTTATAGTAGCAATAGACACATTCATTTATTGAGATCATTATGCGATCTTCACAAAAGCTTTATTAGACAAGTGATATTGAAGTGATGGTCAAAAATATTTGACATTAGGTTTCACCACCAACCACCAGCCACTAACCAATCAAAAGGGATATGGAAGTTGCACTGGGGCCAGTATCAACATGTCAGCTGTGCTAACCATTACCTCCTAGCTGCTGGAGCATGGCAAGAGCCAGGGCTCCCAGGACTGGATGGGGCCTGAATGCACAGAGTAGCAGAGATGGGGGACACTCAAGTGGCAAAAACTTATACCAACTGTTGCAGAAGTATGTCAATGTTTAGACACCTAGTACTGTTGAATCTTAGCCCCAACTTATCTCCATATGACAGATGAAAATGGAGCCACAGAGGTTTTAAATACCTCACCCAAGTTTGTCCATTGAGTACAAGGATTGGGACCCAGTGACCCTACTGCAAGGCCTTTTCCGCCCTTCTTGCTGGCTCTCTGACTATTTCCCTTCGTCTGTCAGTGTGTGCTTAGAGATGAGAGTACACAGTATTCTGGAGAGGGCGTGTGAGGGCACCTGAGGACTCCCAGGAAACCTCTAAAGCTGCATCTATTAGCTCTCTGTTCGTCCCATTAAAAGTTTTCTCAGTAGTGGCAAGGTCAGGAGGGGAGGGAGTAGGAAAAAATCAACTGAAAAGAAAGCCTATTATTTCCTTTTTACCTCACAGAGAGCAAGAACCTTGTTTATTTTGTTCCTCAGGATACCAACAGAGCCCAACATGTGGCTGACACCCAATACAACTTTGTTGAATGAATGAATGAATGAATGAGAAATAATTTCTTCCCTTTCCATAACGCTTCATATTCTTGTAAGTGCCTTTACACCTGAGCTCATTGGACCCTCAAAGAGTTCAGCAGGATTATAGGGCAAATATTGTGATTCCCGATGACAGAAGAAGAGGCTGAGATGCAGAGGACTAAAGCAGTCTGCCCACATCACAAAACTAACCGAGGTGGAGCCAGGCTTGGGCCCTGCCAACTCCTGGTCTGGGGCTCTTTCTCGCACATTGTGAGCTTTGCTAAATATGAATAAAAGTTCACATAATTGGAAAAACAAAAGAACATATAATTTACAACCTATCATATGCTTGGTGATACTGTGAAGGCACAATGGGTCTTGTTTCCTCTCCTGCTTACCCTATGTGCACCCCAACTCACCAGACCACCAGACCCAAGGAAGCCCCCTCACTCTCTCCGGAGCTCAGCCACATTGCCCTGCATATAGCACCTGGATTTATCTTTTTATATATTTTGTAAGTGAATCCCCCCAAGGAATTCAGCTGGCACACGCCTCCCTTCCCCACTGAGTTCAAATATGACATTTAATGGACACAGAAGACTAATGTCCCTCTAACTATGGAGAATGCCTGCTCTTATAATTCCCTGTCTGAGTCCTCCAGAAGGTGGTAACTTTGGGCAGTTGCTATCTTCTTTTTCCTCTTTACCTATTATAAAATTTCCCCAAGTATGGTTTCTGGATCAGCAGCATCAGTGTCACCTGAGAACTTGCTAGAAATGGAAAATACTCTGGGGTGCCTGGGTGGCTCAGTCGGTTCAGCATCTGACTTTGGCTTAGGTCGTGATCTCACAGTTTGTGGGTTCAAGCCCTGCATCAGGCTCTGCGCTGAGAGCTCAGAACCTGGAGTCTGCTTCAGATTCTGTGTCTCCCTCTCTTTGCCTCTCCCCCCCCCACCTCTCTCTCTCTCTCTCTCTCTCTCTCTCTCAAAAATAAATAAATAAACATTAAAAAAAAGAAATGACAAATTCTTTGGTCCCAGACCTACCAGAATCGCAGGCTCTAGGGGTGAGGTCCAAGAATTTATGTTTAAAAAGCCCTCCAGGTGATTCTGGTGTTTACAAAAAGTTTGAGGGCTACCATCCTATTAAATCCAATTTTTTTTCTTACCTGAGGCAGGGAGTCACCTCCTGTTCCCATTGGGTTCTCTGGGGAAGACTCAACTCACTGTTTTGTAACCCCTTCTCTCTCCACGGGAAAGCCTGTAGTATAGTCTTTTTAAAGAAAATATTAATTTACCTCCCTGGAGAAACGGCTGGACTAGATGATCCACTGGGACTTTTTCAAATTGGGAAGCTCTGATTCTTCAAGGGAGTCACGGCTAAGCAAATGGCCTTAAAAAGAAGGCAGAAGACTCCTGCCTAGTGAGCTTCCTCTTGCTGCGGGCCCAGGGCTGGAGTGAAGCGAGGACATAGGCCAGTTGCCAGCTCTTAGTTGCAGCCCCAGGAGATCTTTGATGTTCTCCCCTTGCAGTTTAGGGTCCCTGTTTTCAAGAATTTATCAGAATGACCCAGACTTAGCAAACTTGCTCTATGTACCTTGGACAAAATAACCGCTGAGTCAATTCTGCGAGGAGTCTTGGATTGTCTGACTACAAACCTGTTTATAGTTGACTTCCTCTGGCAAACTGCTATCAGATGCAGAAACTGGTGTCGTTGGTTTGGCATATAATGGATCATTCTCAGCATTTGTGTTGGGTGGGTAGTCAATTCAAGAGCCTTTAGCAAATATGAAAAAGAGATGGTCCAGTCCTGCCTTCACATCTCCCTCACTCCCCCCCCCCTTCTTTCCAAATCCCCACCCCTGAAAAGATAATGTGACGATTCAAAAGGAGGATAATTTATCCACATTATGGAAAATCTGACACATTTAAGAGAGAAGGAACCTAATCCCTGTTCATTTGCTAAGTTTGGATACGCTTTTCCTTTTTAAAGACTCTACAATCTATTTCTCATTGATTCATTTTGCCAACCAGAAAAATTACCTGACTCCTCTTAAACTTTGTAAATTTCTGTTCCTCCCGCTTCTGGGTTCTTCAAGTTATGAAATCACAATTACTGAATGGAGAGATGGTCAAGTGGGATAAGACCAAAATGTTACAATCTCCATTGAAGACAACATGTGAAGGTCCTGGAATTGGATTCATGAGACTTGGGTCCCAACCAGGGCTTTGCCACTGGTGACCTGGGAGATTGTGGCAGGTCACTGCTCCACTCTGGGTCACAAAAACAGATCTTTAGCCTGTTTTCCAACTCTCTGATACTATGAGTAGGCACACATGACATAGGTACATCCTATTAAGGGGTTTTATTATCCTTGTCTAAGAACCTAGGCTTGGGGGCAACAGGTAGACTTAAATTTGTTTGCCAGTTTGACCAATTGGTACCAGCTGTCTGGAATGTGGGAAAGGCTGTCACAATTGACAAAAAGGTCAGCCATGGGTGTGAATGGAAGAAATGGGAGGGCCAAGTGGTTACATTCCCAGTGCTTTGTTTCTTTCATAGTTCTTTTACAACTAGCACTAATTTTATGTATGTGTCTGGTTTTTTTTTTTTTAATTTTTTTTCAACGTTTATTTATTTTTGGAACAGAGAGAGACAGAGCATGAACGGGGGAGGGGCAGAGAGAGAGGGAGACACAGAATCGGAAACAGGCTCCAGGCCCTGAGCCATCAGCCCAGAGCCCGACGCGGGGCTCGAACTCACGGACCGCGAGATCGTGACCTGGCTGAAGTCGGACGCTCAACCGACTGCGCCACCCAGGCGCCCCGTGTCTGTTTAATTGTATCTTAGTTGCCTACACCATCATATCATAGAGTTCAGTGCCTGACACAGAGCCTGTTACCTGCTAGATACTCACTAATATCTTTTGAGTAGATGAATGAGACTAAGTAACTTAAGGCCATGTCCAGGTAACTTAAGGAATAGAGTAGCAGCAGGGAAGGACTTCAGGAACACTTGACACATGTAGAGAGTCTAAGAGCCCCATTCCACGCATCCTCTCAGATCTTTACTAACTCTGATTCTTATTTCCTCTAAGACTGAATGTCAATCTTTCAACTTCGTGGAGAAGAGGTAGAAGTGGTGGGAGGAGGAATTTTACTGGGATTCAATGAACACTTCTTTTGGATATTGCTTCTTTTTTGAATGTTTTCATTGAGAGTTTGAATAGGCACCAGTTAGGTTGAGAAAAGATTCGGTAGGGAGTGTAGCTGCTCTGTATTGCTCTGATTTTCCAACCACCAGGTGAATTTTCCTTGAGTCTTGAAGACCTCACTCTGCTCCTCTTTACTCTTCGTTTGTGTTGGAGGGTGCATATTATTATAGTTGGGTATTAGACTTTACCGAAGGCTGGGAGAGAGGGAGGCTTTCTTGGTAAACTTGGCTCTGTGGCTTGGCAGTCGCACAATAAAATGACTTTATCCCCAAACCAGATGTTCAAGTTGTTTTAATAATATCTTATGATCCCTCTCCTAAATAAAACAAAAACTCACTCTATCAGTATGTTCTCCAGGATTAGAAGTTCGATTTCTGCTCTCAGGTTTTACCCACCAGAGGGTAGCACCAAGACAAAATTGAAATAAATCGCTGGCAAAACTCAGACTTGGTTTGGGATGACTTGCTCTGAATTCTGTGTAAAATTACCTGAGCATATCAAGATAAGTTCCTAAATGGCTCATAAAGTTTCCAGGTAGCTATTGGTCTCTGTTACCGGGAATAGTATTGGGACATAGAACAAATCCTCACAGACTGAGTGAGACTGATTATCATTCTCCTTGCATAATCAATTTACCTAGAACCTTAATTCTAGGTAAGCTATTCCAGTGTATGTGAAGTTGGATTCAGTGATTATTGGATCCTCTTTAACCCAATGAGTTAAAAAAAAAGCAAGACTTGTTACAAAATAACTTACTGACTTGTCCACACTTTCCAAATTGGCATTTAATTGGCCCACTATCATCAGTGGCTATTGACTCAGGGGCATATCCTCAGGGGTCAAAGGATGACCCACTTGAACCTTTGGTAGGATTGTAGGATTCAGGAACTCTTCTTCTGTTCAGTTTTATATTTTCACATAGCACCCTTTCCCTTTCTCCCATAGCAATCTCCCAACTTGTGATTAGACAATTCTGATTAATGTCAGTGGACTGCAAGCCTCTTATAAACGGGAACCATGCATGTTTTCTCACCTGAGCCCTCAGAAGAATGCTTAACACAGACAGGTCCTCCCTCAGTAAATATAATTGAAAGAATGAGCAAATCATTCGATGCAATAGCGAACGAATAAGTATAGTAATAAGCATTCTTACGGAAATGTTCTCAAGAAGTTGGAAGTAAATTGCAATTTTTTCTTAATTAATTAATTAAACAAATATTTCTTTTTTTTAATGTTTTACTTAGAGAGACAGAGAGCATGAATGGGGTAGGGGCAGAGAGAAAGGGAGAGAGAGAGAATCCTCAGCAGGCTCTGTGCTGTCAGTGCAGAGTCCCCATGTAGAGCTTGATCCCACGAACTGCACGATCATGACCTGAGCTAAAATCAAGAGTTGGACACTCAACAGACTGAGTCACCCAGGTGCCCCGAAACAAATATTTCTTAAGCAACTGGGTCTAGGCATTGAGAGATGAAAGTTTTTGTTCCTAAAGAATTCGCAAGCTCATGGGGGAAGCAGACAAGAAATTAGACAATTAGAAATGATACCATATGAAAAAGGAGAGCAGTAAGTTTTGTAGGAATACACTAAGCAATATCTGGCTCAGTCTGGAAAAGATCAAATTCTCAGAGGGGGTGATACCCACTCTTGAGGATTCAGAGGGGGCAGTCAATTCAAGGAATCCCTCTAGCAACAGATCCTCAACACAAAACTTCCCGTAGGGTCAGTAGCCAAATCAGGGAGACAAAATAACAGAGAAGTTAAGAGCCCAGTCCCTAGAGGCAAACTGCCTGGCAGGAATCTTGCTTCTGCCCCACTCATAAGCTGTGTGACTTTGAGCAAGTTACTTAAATTCTTGTGTCTAGGGTTCTTTATTTTAAAATGAGAACAATAGTAGTATTAGCCTCATCTGATTTCATGAGGAATAAATGAAACAAAACATTTGAAGCACTCAGAATTAGCCTTGACACATGGAAGAACTCAACAAACATTGGTTATTATTATTATTATTGACATTGTTGATGAGTACTTCATGGATGTGGCACATGTTGAGGGCATGGTTTGGGAACAATAGGGGAGAGAGAACAATGAGTTAGGAAAGGACCACACTGATTAAAAAAACAAAACAAAACAAAACAACCTATATCAACTGTGTCTAAATAATGACCACTAGTTTTGGGCCACCCACCAATCCTCTGTGGGATCATTTTGACATTGCTGATTGAAGAACAAAATAGAAAATCCATGGGTCTCAACATGTCACTTTCAAACCTGCCTCCTCAGTTCCCGGAACAGATTAAGAAATTACATCATCATCATCAGCAGCAGCAGCATCCTATTTATAAATATGTGAAGAACAGTCTACCTGTGCAAGTTAAATATTAATTCAAATTCATTTATTCAGCCTTTACTGAGCACTTCCATATGCATGAGCATCAGGGATGACCATGACATGATCTCTGTTTGCAGGGCTCAGAGCCTTATGAGGCAGGTGGATGTGGACACAGAAAATTAGAATACAACAAATGTGCAGTGCCAGAGGAGAAGTCTGCATAAAGGGATACTGAAGGATCGAGAAGAGAGCAATACCTTCACCTGGGAGCCAGGAAAGTCTCTACAGAAAAGAAGTAAGACTAGGTCGAGCAAACATGAGAAAGGCAGTCTCTCTGACTCACTTTGAGAAATCCACCAGACTTAAGAAAGTACCTTGTCGTAAAGATGCTCCATAAACAGCTATAACATTGCTGCATGGATGAATAAAGAGGCTCACTTTTCCTACTACCCTATTCTTTTTTACCCCCTCCTCCCAACAACATCTTCCCACATTCTCTCTTCAACCCCAGGGGGAACCTCCATTTCATTACTCATCGCTTTCACTGCGTGGTCTTTTGTAAACCTCTCAAAGGCCTCCTCTAGTATTGCTCAACAAACACAGGTGTCCTGGGTGAAGCATACAGCATTTAAATCACAAGGAAAGCCTGACACAAATGAGCATTTTCCACTAATTTTTCACTGGAGAATGTGAAGTGCCGAATCAAGGAGGGACAATGTGTGCTGTGTGGTTGTTGTAATAACCATGCCATGTCCCACCTGGCCTTTTCCCCCCCGAACTCCCTTGTGGAGACAAGCCTCAGGTCTGCTAAGTTTCACACGTGTCTACAGACACAGGCACAAAACACAAGCTCCCCCACCGCTGCCAAGAGTGCTGAAGCCAACATGCCCTGTGTCTCCTCACCACTTCATCAGAAAAAAAGGAGACCCTAAAGGAATCTAGGAAATGGGGCCCCCAAACCATCCCATGGCTGCATGCAAGGCAATGCTTCACTAGATTCAAACTGTGCGTTCTGTCCAATCCACCCTTCCATTCTGCGTCAGCCCCACCCCCTCTTCATCCTTTCCGCACCCAGATTTTGTTCTCACTACTAAACAGCCAACAGTCGAAAAGGTCTTCCAAACAAAATTACATTTCCTTCTCTTTTCATCCCCAGAGCATGGTGTATCCAAACCACGTGGCAACTTCACTCCTCATAAATCAATTGTTTAATTGACAGAAGAGGAGATTTGTTTAGAAGCTCCCCAAACTCAAAATTGCATATGACCCATCTTCCCCAAATGCCCAGAAGACCTTGATAGTCTATTGTTTTTCCAGGAACTTTGCAACTTCCACAGTCTGGAGAAGGGTCAAGTGCCTGCAGTCCAATTTTCTCCCCATTTTTCTGTTCTGAGAAGATGAGAGTATCATTTGGGATTTGTGGCAAATTATAATCTGTGTGGCCTCTTTACATGAGAATGAGATGGAATGTTTGGATGAAGAATTTTTCTTATCCATAGATTGCCCACAACACTATGCAGTGAACTCTCCAAGTTTTGGAATTAAAAAAACAAACAAAAAAAGAAAAAGAAAGAAAAGAAAAGAAAACTTTCAAATATTTGAGGAAATATTTTAGAAAGTTCTGGGGGAATAGAAAGTACTAAGATTATAGGGAAAAAGAAATGGAGAGAGGGAGAAAATTGAAGCAGGAGGAAAAAGAGGAGGAAAAGAACAGTAATGAGAGGAGGTTTATATCCAAAAGCTTCTTTCTTTGAGCAGAAATTCCACTTAAATGCAATTCTAAATTCCCAGAAAGCAGGTAGTCAAAGTCTCTCCACTGATTACTGTAGGGTCTTTTAGAATATTATGGAATGGGCATCCAAGAAGTGACAGGCAACATGTTCCCGGATCAGCTCTGCCATTTTTATTTTATTTTATTTTATTTTATTTTATTTTATTTTATTTTATTTTATTTTATTAATTTTATTTTTTTTAATTTACATTCAAATTAGCATATAGTGCAACAATGATTTCAGGAGTAGATTCCTTAATGTCCCTTACCCATTTAGCCCATCCCCCCTCCCACATCCCCTCCTGTAATCCTCTGTTTGTTCTCCATATTTATGAGTCTCCTCTGTTTTGTCCCCCTCCCTGTTTTTATATTATTTTTGTTTCCCTTCCCTTATGTTCATCTGTTTTGTCTCTTAAAGTCCTCATATGAGTGAAGTCATATGATTTTTGTCTTTCTCTGACTAATTTCACTTAGTGTAATACCCTCCAGTTCCATCCACGTAGTTGCAAATGGCAAGATTTCATTCTTTTTGATTGTCGAGTAATACTCCATTATATATATGTATACCACATCTTCTTTATCCATTCATCCATTGATGAACACTTGGGCCCTTTTCATACTTTGGCTATTATAGATAGTGCTGCTATAAACATTGGAGAGAGGGACACCTGTATTCCTAGGATAAATACCTGGTGGTGCAATTGCTGGGTCGTAGGGTAGTTCTATTTTTAATTTTTTGAGGAACCTCCATACTGTTTTCCAGAGTGGCTGCACCAGCTTGCATTGCCACCAACAATGCAAAAGAGATCCTCTTTCTCTGCATCCTCGCCAACATCTGTTGTTGCCTGAGTTGTTAAAGTTAGCCATTCTGACAGGTGTGAGGTAGTATCTCATTGTGGTTTTGATTTGCATTTCCCTGATGATGAGTGATGTGGAGCATTTTTTCATGTGTTGGTTGGCCATCTGGATGTCTTCTTTGGAGAAGTGTCTATTCATGTCTTTTGTCCATTTCTTCACTGGATTATTTGTTTTTTGGGTGTTGAGTTTGATAAGTTCTTTGTAGATTTTGGATATTAACCCTTTATCTGATATGTCGTTTGCAAATATCTTCTGCCATTCTGTCGGTTGCCTTTTAGTTTTGCTGATCATTTCCTTCACGGTGCAGAAGCTTTTTATTTTGATGAGGTCCCAGTAGTTCATTTTTGCTTTTGTTTCCCTTGCCTCTGGAGACGTGTTGAGTAAGAAGTTGCAGCGGCCAAGATCAAAGAGGTTTTTGCCTGCTTTCTCCTTGAGGATTTTGATGGCTTCCTGTCTTACATTTAGGTCTTTCATTCATTTTGAGTTTCTTTTTGTGTATGGTGTAAGAAAGTGGTCCAGGTTCATTCTTCTGCATGTCGCTGTCCAGTTTTCCCAGCACTTGCTGGGAGGCTGTCTTTATTCCATTGATTATTCTTTCCTGCTTTGTCAAAGATTAGTTGGCCATATGTTTGTGGGTCCATTTCTGGGTTCTCTAATCTGTTCCATTGATCTAAGTGTCTGTTCTTGTGCCAGTACCATACTGTCTTGATGATTACAGCTTTGTAGTATAGCTTGAAGTCTACGGTTGTGATGTCTCCTGCTTTGGTTTTCTTTTTCAAAATTGCTTTGGCTATTCAGGGTCTTTTCCAGTTCCATACACACTTTAGGATTATTTGTTCTAACTCTGTGAAGAATGCTGGTGTTATTTTGATAGGAATTGCATTGAATATGTAGATTGTTTTGGGTAGTTTTGACATTTTAACAATATTTGTTCTTCCTATCCAGGAGCATGGAATCTTCTTCCATTTTTTTGTGTCTTCAATTTCTTTCATAAGCTTTGTATAGTTTTCAGTGTATAGATTTTTCACCTCTTTGGTTAGATTCATTCCTAGGTATTTTATGATTTTGGTGCAATTGTAAATGGGATCAATTCCTTGATTTCTCTTTTTGTTGTTTCATTGTTGTGAATAGGAATGCAACAAATTTCTGTGCACTGATTTTATATCCTGCAACTTTGCTGAATTCATGAATCAGTTCTAGCAGTTTTTTTGTGGAATCTTTTGGGTTTTCCATATAGAGTATCATGTCACCTGCAAAGAGTGAAAGTTTGACCTCCTTCTGCTGATTTGAAAGGCTTTTATTTCTTTGTGTTGTCTGATTGCAGAGGCTATGACTTCCAATACTATGTTGAATAACAGTGGCGAGAGTGGACATCCCTGTCTTGCTCCTGGCCTTAGGGGAAAGCTCTCAGTTTTTCCCCATTGAGGATGATATTAGCGTTGGGTCGTTCATATATGGCTTTTGTGATCTTGAGGTATGATCTTTCTATCCCTACTTTCTTGAGGGTTTTTATCAAGAAAGGATGCTGTATTTTGTCAAATGCTTTCTCTGCATCTATTGAGAGGATCATATGGTTCTTGTTCTTTCTTTTATTGATGTGATGAATCACGTGAATTGTTTTGCAGATATTGAACCAGCCCTGCATCCCAGGTATAAATACTACTTGGTCGTGGTGAATAGTTTTTTTAATGTATTGTTGGATCTGTTTGGCTAATACTCTTGTTGAGGATTTTTGCATCCATGTTCGTAGGAAAATTGGTCTATAGTTCTCCTTTTTAGTGGGGTCTCTGTATGGTTTTGGAATCAAGGTAATGCTGGCCTCACAGAAAGAGTTTGGAAGTTTACCTTCCATTTCTGTTTTTTGGAACAGATTCAAGAGGATAGGTGTTAACTCTTCCTTAAATGTTTGGTAGAATTCCCCTGGAAAGCCATCTGGCCCTGGACTCTTGTTTCTTGGGAGATTTTTGATTACTAATTAAATAAATATCTTTACTGGTTATGAGTCTGTTCAAATTTTATAATTCTTCCTGTTTCAGTTTTGGTGGTGTATATGTTTCTAGGAATTTGTCCATTTCTTCCAGATTGTCCATTTTATTGGCATATAATTGCTCATAATAGTCTCTTATTATTGTTTTGAGCTCTGCCATTTTTAGTCAGAAAATGTGGGTCATTGTCTCAGTTCTGCTGATAAAGCAAGTGATCTGGGGCACATCTTCACCTGGCTGGTCTCAGTTGTATATCTTATATCCCAGCCCAAGTCCAACCACATCTCACCTACCTTCCCTGTGGTCTTTATCACCATCATCTTCCTCTTGGGGAACTGCAACAGCATCAGAAAAGTCTAGAAAGACCATAAGCCCAGGATACTCAGTTGTGGACACATATTAGAATCACCCGGCCAGCTTTTAAAAATACCAAGGCCTAGGGGCACCTGGGTGGCTCAGTCGGTTGAACGTCCGACTTTGGCTGAGGTCATGATCTTGCAGTTCATGAGTTTGAGCCCCGGGTCAAGCTCTGGGCTGACAGCTGAGAGCCTGGAGCCTGATTCAGATACTGTGCCTCTCTCTCTCTCTCTTCCCCTCCCCCACTTCATGCTCTGTCTCTCTCTTTCAAAAGTAAAAATTAAAAAAAAAAAAAAACATTAAAAAAAATACCAAGACCTAGGCCAGCCTGTTAAATGGTTAAATGGACATCTCTGAAGGGTGGCTCTGGGAGCTGTATTTTTTAAAAGCCCTCCAGAAGATTCTAATGAGCCTGCCTGGACTGAGAATCACTGTTCTGGCCTAGTCTCCGGGAAATTATTTATTTATGTGTTCAAAAGATATTCCTGAGTGCCTGCAGGTTATCTGTAACTGTGCTGGGTATTTTGCAGTGAACACTACAAAATGTTAAGCTCTTATACATTCAACTGGAGAGAGGAAGACAAAAATCAATCAATCAATCAATCAATCAATTACATAGCTCCACATAGTGATATGTGCTATACAGAATATAAGATGTGATATAATAGAAAGTAACTGGAGGGGTAACTGCATGGTCAGAGAGGGTTTCTCTAGAAGATGATTTGGGGACTATGAAAAGGATCCTACCAGGGGATTAGGAAAAGAGCATTCCCAGGAAGAGAAGCAGCAAGTGCAAAGGCCCTGGGATAGATGGCCAAGATACTGAAAGGCCAGCACAGCTAGAACAAAGAACTTCAGTAAAATAGGGATGGTGACAGCTGCCCTTAAATTATCACACTGCTATGTTGCAAAGATATGTGAGGTTTCAGGAAGCACCTAGGAAAGAAAACCCCCCAAAAATACAAGGGTGCACTATTCCATTGTTATCACATCTTTGTAACACAACTCAATGACCTGGATACCAGATGATAGACCCATGACATCCCACTAACTTAGCTTTGGAACCCAATCACTGCACTGTGATGCATTTGGAGAATCCAGGCCTGGACTTTTCTGGGAAGTCCTGGATAGACTTTATAGATATGCAGTTATGTTCCAGAAATCTGTGATGAAATGCTGAGACAGGTTTCCATTTATTAGACTCTACTCTCCTGACACAAGAGACAGAGTTCAAAGTAAAAATTAGAAGTCCTTAGAGCCACCCAGGTGCCCCAAATCTGTCAATTTTTAAATATTGGTCACTCTTCCAATATTAAAAAAAAAAGGCTATGGCCTGGCTGGCTCAGTCAGTAGAATATACGACTCTTGACCTCAGAGCTGTGGGTTTGAGCCCCATGTTGGGTATAGAGATTACTTAAAAATAAAATCTTAAACAAAAACAAAAACAAAATTAGAAGTCCTTAAAATGAGCTGAAGGAGGATGGGTTACCAGGCTGCTAAATTGGGTAATGGTCTCCTGTCAGATGGCCTCCTCCCTGGGCAACATGACAGCTTGCCTTTTGCAACATTCCATACCTTCACCCAGAGATGAGAAAGCCTAATCACACTACCACTTTCTACTATCCCTGAGAAAAGTACTTTGGAAAAATGACATTAATTGTTTTTAGCTAAAATTGTTTCATTAATGCTTTAATCATCTTTAATCACACAAGTAATACATACTTGCATTTTGCTTATTATGAAACTAAAATAGAGAAGGTGGAAGTGTCTTTGAACATGAACCCTGATCTTCAGAAGTAGCTACTATTAATAGATAGTTGCTGTGCATTTATGTACATACATATGTGCCCATGCCATGGAAAATGTGCAGATTTTTTTTTCTTTTTATATAAATTGCATCACAATGAATGTCTCCAAAGGGATATGCACAAGGATACTTACTTGTGCATATGTTGGCTGTCAGTAGGGGAATAGTTGAATGCATTGTGGTATATTCAAACTTAGGGATTCTGTGCAGCTGTTTTGAAAAATAACACAGCTCTAAGTGAACAATTAAAGCTTCAAGAGGCACTGCTGAATTTCCTTCACTTTCTTTGGACTTGATTTTGTTGTTTCTTCAGTCATGTCTCAGGAGTCAGGGAGGTTTATCCAGTTACATAAAGAAAGTAGAGGCATCTGGAAGAGGCAAAAGGAACAGGCTCCAGACCTTCCAAGAGAGGTGAGATGGGGAGACACAGTGAGAGAGAGGGTTGAGTTTGGCAAACCAAGCATATTCAAGTGTATAGAGCAATCTTGTTATGGGTCAATATAGTAGCAATTGGAAAACAGCAAAAGAAGGTGAGTTCCAGGAGGTAGATGAAACTCAGAAGTAGAGAATTCAAAGCAGATGCTACTTTGACATGCTCAGCTGTGGATGGTCCTGTTAGTGGTAGCTGGGTTTTGGGAACTAGGCTGGAATTCAAGGCCAGGATGGTCAGTCCCCAGAGGGAAGCAAGGAAGAACAAGGCAGAGTCACTATTTATTGTTCCATGTATGTATGTATGTATGTTTATATGTATATATGTATTATCAAACATCTCCTATGTGTTAAGCACTATTCTAGGTGTTGCAGCTATAGCTCTTAATATGACAAGCTCAGTTCCTGCCATAAGCACACAAATAATATATTTTCAAAGAGTGACAAATATATAAGGACCTAGAGAGGGTCAAGTGCAGACTACATGAGATGGGAGTCAGGGAAGGCCTTTCTGAGGAATAGACATTGCAGTAGACACCCGAGTAAAGTGAGGGATAGAGCCAGATAAATCTCAGAAGATACAGAGTATGCTTAAAAATAGGGATACTCAAATGGAATTGGAAGGAGATAGATTAATTCAATCCACTCTACTTCATCCATTCATTCATCTATCAAGTATTTGTTGAGGGTCCATTTTTGAGTCAGACATGCCCCTGTTGCACCACAAGGTCAAGGAAGTTGAGAGTCCACTTTGTAAAGCATTATTCTAGGACTTAGGAACACAATAACAAGCAAGGTAGACAGGGTCCTGCCCTCATGAAGTTTATGTTCTATTAGATAAAGAAAGAAATAGGCATAAGGAACATCACGTGCAAATCCAAAGTTATGAAAGAGCTTGAGTGTTGAGTGAGAGACCAAAAGAAGGCTACTGTGTAGTTGGAGTGAAGTGGGATATGTCTAGGAGAGTGACACTGGAGATCAGAGACATTGGTAAGAGCACAGTCTTGTAGGATCTTATAAATCAGGGCAAGAATTTTGCATAAATTCAAAGACTTCAAGCAGGAGGTGGAGTGAAGGTATGACATTATCCAGTTCATATTTTAACTCCTAGTAAATACAGAGAATGGTTTGGAGAGAGGCAATATGGTAGCAGGGATATGAGTTGGGATGTTGTTGGAATAGTCTGGGTTCCAACGATGGCAGTGGAGACAAAAAGAATATGGCATATTTGAGAGATATCTCAGAGATGGGATCCAAAACCTTGAGGATAGATTGGAATCAAGGATGGAAGGAAGGCAAAAAGACAGGTTGACTCCTAGGTGGGTATCTGACAGAGACACTGGGTGGACGCTGGTTCCATATCTGAAATGGACAAGACTGTGGAAGACTCAAGACTGTGGGCACACATCTCTCCTTCTGTTTCTCAGAAATACACCTATCCCCCTTTAGATGGTGTCTTTTCAATAACAAATAAGCTACCCAGTAAAATACTGCAGTCCTTTCAGATATTTTTAAGTTAATTTTATTATTAGTAATACATTTACATGGTTTACAAAATTTAAATGATACAAGTCTTACAGAATAAGGTATACACTGAGAGGTCTAGCTACTAGCCCTGCCCCATTTCTTCTATTATCTACCCACCTCATCATTTTTAGATATTCACTTGTATCAGCTTTTGCTGTGCAAGAATCTCAGGGGCTTAAAACAACAGTTTATTTAGCTCGTGATTCTGTGGTGGGCTGAACAGGTTTTCTGGTCTTGGTGATCTTGATGGAACTGAGTATGCTCCCTGCTTCTGGGGTTAGTTGGCTACTTGGCTAGAGGCTGGTGATCTAGATTGGTGTGATGATTATACTGTGTTCACTTAGCTTACCTGCTACTGCATTTCCCTTCCCTGTATAGTTCTGGATAAGGGTAGAAAACATGATACGTTTGCATGATGTTGGAGGGTAAGAAGGAAGTGACTGCCATTTATGCTTGGAATGTTGGTTTAGGGCCCCAGGCACCACTGCAGCTCCTGCTCTTTGTTGTTGACCAACTAGGTCACCCTTTGCCGTGGGGCAATGGCAAGACCCACACTCCTTCAGCTCCAATGGATGTCCTCCTTTGCTTGCCTGAGTCCTGAGCCAAGCACATGTACATCTCCATAGCAAACAGATTCAATGCAATGGGAGACAGACAGAGATTCTAGTTTGTCCTCAATCCCTCTTGCGTTGTGTTCACCTTTTCTTTTTGACTACCTGCCCTGCTGACCTTCAGTGACTTCAGGAACAGCATCAGATGAAAAAGCAGAAGGCTTCCATAGATTTCTTTAGCAGCTCTCCTTTGTGGTCTCTGACTAATGTCTTTCAATGTGTAAGGTCTAATCCCATTAATACAGCCTCTATTCCACATCACTCTGCAATTGATAAGTTGTTGACTAGGTTATGGGGGGTGGGAAGTGGATAGGCAGCTGGGTCATATGTCTCTCATCATCCATTGGCCTAGCCTGGGCTTCTTCACATGGCACTCAGAAGGCTCCAAGAGCAGCAAGACAAGGCAATTCCCCAATTCTCCTTGCCTCACATTGGCCAAAGCAAATTACGTGGACAACTCAGAGACAGTGCGGCCCGGCACTGCCCAAAAAGAGTGAATAAAGAGAAGCGTGAGCCTGTAAGGTTATTACTGCAAACAATATGTCACACTACTTTTGTTGGTTTCTTCTGTATCCCTCCAGCATTTTGTCACGGGAACATAAGGAAATATGAATACAGAGCTTACCTTCCCCCTAGGAAGTACATTCCTCTTTCTCTTGTAAAAGAAAGTACACCATATGGACTGCTCAGAACTTTGCTTTTTTCCTCTATCAACAATAGTAAAATTATGGAAAGAGCCCAAATATCCATCATCTGACAAATGGATAAAGAAGATATGGTATGTGAACGTATACACACACACACACACACACACACACACACACACTGGAATACTACTCGGCAATAAAAAAGAATGAAATCTTGCCATTTGCAACAATGTGGATGGAGCTAGAGGGTATTATCCTATGTGAAATAAGTCAGATAGAGAAAGACAACTATCATATGATTTCACTCATATGTGGAATTTAAGAAACACAACAGATGAACATAGGGGAAGGGAAGGAAAAATAAGATAAAAACAGAGAGGGAAGCAAACAATAAGAGACCCTTAAATACAGAGAACAGACTGGGGGTTGCTGGAGGGGAGGTAGGTGGGGTGATGGCACTCACTGGGATGAGTACTGGGTGTTATATGTAAGTGATGAATCACTGGGTTCTACTCCTGAAACCAATACTACACTGTATGTTAATTAACTGGGACTTTAGAAATAAATTAAAAATAAATAAATATCTATTAAGAAAATAACTTTGCTTTTTTCATTTGACAACATATCTTAGCAATATATAGTGTTGTATTCTTTTATACAGCTGCGTAGTATTTCTTTGTGTGAATGTATTACAGCTTAATTAATACCTCATATGTGGATATTTTTCCTACTTCAACAATACTGTAAAGAATCAATCTGTACCTTGGTCATTTTTATTCATGATGTTGACCTTTCAGTTTAGCATATTTTATACTTTCCTCTAGGGATTGCTTTATAAGCTGAGATTTTTCCCTTACTCTGCATGTGCCATTTTGGTGTCCTACAGTCTGAGTATCCAACTTACCTCTTCATGCTGGACATGGGGAAGAACATTTATGTACTATCCTCAGTGCAATCCTTTTCAAACTTTAATAAACAAAACATTCACGGGGGACGGGGTGGAGCTAAGTAAAAGTTCATATTCCCAGGTCCCTGTCTCCAGATACTCTGAAAAGTGGTTCCAGAGTGGAACTTGACATCTGTATTTTAAAATAAGCATCTCCGACCCACATTAGGAAGCAGATGACCTACTACACAAGCACAAGCAGGTTTTCAAATATTGGTTACCTGGAAAGTATAGGGTGGCAAACATACCAAGGGCTCACAAGAGGAAGATACATTCTCTGGAAAACACAACCCACATCTTAAAGCACCTGTTACATTTGCTGACTCAATTCATCTCGTCTCCCTTGATATTTCCCACCCCCCACTGTGTATTATGGGGTGAGAGCTGTTATGGGGATAGGGATAAAGGTGCAGAATTAGAAGGTAGGGCCGAAAGATTGCTTAATTTGGGCAGAAGCCGAGCCTGTGTACAAGAAGGCTCTGAGATGCCAAGAAGCAGCTTGAGTTCAATGGAGTTTTCTAAGATTCAAGCCAGACTGTCCTCCCTTTGCTTATGTTCCAGGAAAACAACACAGCTGGCAGAGTGACATAGATATGCCAGTAGTGGTCACAGAGCCTGAGAACAGGCCCTAAGAAGAAAATCCGATACAAAGTGCACGGAGAGAAAAGAGGTGTCGGGATGGGTGCAGGCTCTAAGATGTTCAAAAAAGGGCTTTAAGATGGAGTAGGACAGGCTTCCTCTGACTACAGCCATATTTCCTCGGCCTTTCTTCTATTAATCCAGTGTCCATCGCAAAATAATTACTGATGAGGTTCCTTTCTTATGCACTCTTGTAGATCAATGCTCCTTTCCTCGGAAATACTTACCTCATGTCCTTTCAGTGTGGTTAAGTGATTAGCACCTGTTTCTACCTAGAAGGCCATAACTCCACAAAAGCAGGAGCCTGACTGAATTTTGCCTATTCTGCTTATGAGGCCAATCACTGGTGTTACCATCGGGTGGAAAGCAGAGCTTGTATCTAGATGTGAAGGTGGCACACCACACCTGGGTAAAAAAGGAGACGTCAGGACCAGAAACTTGAACATTTTCTAATTAGCACACATATAAGACTGTAAGCAGAGGATTCACTTCTCATCGATGCCTACTTACAACAAACTTGAAAATGCAGCCTATGGAATTGGAAATGCCATATGCATTTGTTGTTTTTCTTTTCTAAAATGGAAAACAAAGGAAGTGTAACTTATCATTATGCTTATGTTTGTAGGACACAAATCTATATTGGTACTCTAAAGTTTGATCAACAAAAATGTCATATTTTTTTTCATTCTCTTTGCAGAAAATATTACTAAACCATTGTCATATGAAGAAGCAATTAAAGAATACTGAATCAGAAATTTTCATTAGAAAATCTATTGCATCAATGTGCCAGAGAGCTAACAAAAATGTTATTTTGTGATTATATGCATGTTATTTGTCAGCTTTTAAAAATCTGTAATTTAGGGGCGCCTGGGTGGCTCAGTCAGGTGAGCGTCCGACTTTGGCTCAGGTCATGATCTCACCATTCATGAGTTCGAGCCCCATATCAGACTCTGTGCTGACAGCTCAGAGCCTGGAGCCCGCTTCAGATTCTGTGTCTCCCTCTCTCTCTGCTCCTCCCCCGCTCACACTCTATCTCTGTCTCTGTCTTTCAAAAATAAATAAACATTAAAACGTAAAATAAAATAAAAATAAAAATCTGTAATTTATTGTGACTCTTTTTCCTATAATCACAATTTTATGCTATTTTTCTGAATGCGCCCCCCCCCCCAATCAGAATCTGCCTGTGGGCACTCTCATGACTTTTCTGTACATTTAGGTTATAAACAGTTGTACAATACTTTAAATTGAGAACATATTCTCAATATAGTAAGCTCAAGGAGTATCTGAAATATTTTTTTAAATCCCAAATTGATTTAGGGTTAATCCTTCTTTCCTTCTTACTTAAGGTATATTTCAGGTTGGAAAACTGCAGTCTGGAAGGGGAAGTTTAGTTGATTTCTCCTATATTTTTCTACCTTCTCTTCTTTTCTCTTCTTTATCCCCTCCCTTGCTGGCCAGAAGTTTCTGGCCCCTCAGAGGTCAGAAGGGAGTAGTAAAAAAAGGTCTTAATGGAATCACACCATCTAGTTTCCTATTCTCTGAGTCTGGTGGATTTTGTCTCAATGGGAGTATTTTGATAGGCTCTCAGGAAGTTCTCCACTGGGTTCCTCTCTCCACAGATCCCTTGATCCAAGAAGATGTGAGTACATGTCTCTTTTGAGTGGATGCTCTTGACTCCTTCCTTACCAAAGGTGTTCACCAGATTCTTGCTGCTGGGTCCTTCTGTACCCTCAAGGATCAGAAATAACCCATCTCTCTCTCTCTCTCTCTCTCTCTCTCTCTCTGTTGGTCCACATTTGATCCTTAAGAAATCTTGCATCCCTTGCCCCAACATGCCCTAAGACATGTCTTGACTCCAGTGCCAAAAACATTGGACAACCCTCTTTGTCTTACAAATTTCCCAGGTATAGGGTCAGACTACTAATTGCATAGTGGTTTCCTCAAAATCTCCTCTCACTAGACTAGAGGTGATGGATAGTAGATCACTGTTACCTTTCCCTTTTTATGGCCTTGACCTGGATGAGGGGTCAAAAACTCATCCACCAGTTCCTCCTTTTGGAATTTCCCATCAGTTATATTTTGGGACCTGGTCATAAGTTCAATTTCAACATCCTGTTACAGACCTAATTGCCTTTGCTTCATTTCATGGTATGCAGCTCCTTTATTTTTTGGACCACTAAATCCATTCGCTATAAAGAGAGGCATGGTCTTTCTAAAATGCTAGATATTGTGTGTTCAAAATTAGGTCACTCTTTTGTTCTCACATTTGCTCATTTTTAATTCCTTTGGAAGGAATCAAATTGCACCAAAATATTTTTGCCCAATGGATGGGCCTATATAAACACAAAATTAGTTAATTCCTTCAGTGTTGAGTATATATTATTTCTTTTGTGTAAAGCACTCTACTAGGCACAACAAAATCAACATAATACAAAACGGGTTGTGTGAAAGGAGAAGGTTGTACATCTGTTTCTCACCTTCTCAACCATCGTTTTTTTGCCTAAACTCTTCCCCAAACCCAGAAAAGCTGGAGCCAGACTGGTAGGAGGATGTTGTTAATGGCACACCAATGCTTTCCTTCAAAGTAGTATTAAACTCTCTGTAGATTGGAACTGAGAATCTGCCTCCCTTGTGTCTCCAAAAGAGAGTTACCCTCTTAGAAGCTTTTGTTCACCATCTCACAGGTGCTAGATTCCAATGTGATGGCCTTTCTGCCCGGGAGTACATTATACATCCAATGTGATTTCCATTGCTTCCTGGCACCAGAGTGTTCTCCTTGATTTCCCACCTAGACTCTTATTTTGAAATTGTTTTTGTTTTGTTGTTTGTTTGTTTTCAGTATTAAATTTAGTCACTTAGGCTGCATGATTTGATAGAATTCTTCACAGGTCCGCTTGCTAATACAAGTTGATGATGAATTCCCGGGCCTTAGAAAAAGAACTTTTTCTATCTTGGGGTTGGGTTTGGCAAGGATCCTTTTCAAGAGCCCTGAAAGAAGACAGAATCCTTTTCTTGAAGTGTTAACTTTCTCAATCAAGACAGGCTCTGTTGAGAGTTGGATCTCTCCCCAGTGCTCTTTGCTTTAGATGGGGAGTGGAGGGGTAAATTGCTTTCCTGGAACCCAGGAGAATAAGGAGTGACCTTACATGTCTCCTCCTAGGGCCTTCTGGGAAGAAGTTGCAGCTGCCATTTTAGTTTTCATACAGACAGTATCCTGTGTCTTTTTTTCTTTTTCTTTTTCTTTTTTTTTTTTATGGCTTCAAGGAGTAAAATCAAATATATCTTCTTTATGACCATGCCAGGTTCTGCATTTTGCTAAGCACTAAAGGTTTTCTTAGGTCTTAAAACAAGTGTCAGGGGTTTTAATTCTATAAAAAAGAAAGAACTGGATGTTCTGAAGACAGACCACATGGTCACCACTTAAAAGTACAAGTTTATAGCATATGGCTGAAACTTTCTAGTAATGCTGAAATGATTTTGTATAAGTGTACTGTTTCCAAATATTTTTCAGGATTCATTTGGGAATGATTAAGCTAATGTTACATCTTTTCAGTGTTATGAAAAAGATGACTTTCAATTGGAGAGAGATTTCAGCAGATCACTAAGGAAATAAAACCGACCTGGTCCTCTTCTCCTGGTATGTGAAGGGAATGGGCTTTTGTTATTAGGGCACCTCAGGACACTCTGGGTGTCTGCTATGTATCCAAAAGAATGAAGAGCATGCACCCTCTGGAACTCCCTGGAGAGTTTAGAACTGACTTTTAGTTAACGCAGGGTATTGCTATCATGCCCATGACAACCTTGGAACTCTCGGAAGGCATGCCACCAATTTGCTCTGCAGTCCCAGCAAGGATATGCTTCATTGCATTATACAAATATACAAATGAAATGAAAAGGACTGGTCAGAACCATCTGGGAATAGGTCAAGAGAGGAATCTGCAAGGCATAGCCAGCCAAGAGCTGAATGGGTGTTGTGAGGACAGTGTGCCTATTGGGGGGACCCCTGCATGCATTTGGACAACCCCATGCTGACAGGGAGGTCTTCTGAATGTTTTATGTACTGGCTACAGTCCCATGAATGCTGGCCTGAAATCATTGATACATGATGGAGAGAGGCACAGCTTACCCAAGGTAAACCCAAGAGAGGAAAAAGCAAAGCAGATGTTGATAAAAAATAATTTATAAGTCTCTGGGTTAGTGCCCCCATTGGCTCAAGGAGGGAAGGAGGCAGGGCTGGAGAGGAAGGCCCAGGATTGCTAGAAGATATTTATAGACCAGTCTTATTGTCTATATTAATCCAATTCCAGCTTAATAAATTTTAAGGACACACTACTTTATGGATTCATACAAAGTATGTGTGGTGGGGGTTGTGAATGTGTGTGTGTGTAAATAAAGGGATTTATTTATTTATTTAAGATTTTATTTTGTTTACTTTTTTGCAGGTATCAGTTTAAGAATTTATTCAGATTAAGATCATCAATGGATATTAAAGCTTTGGGTGATAATTTGTTCAAAAATGGGAAGGTTTCAGGATTTCAAAGTAACACTCCACAGATAAACTTATTAATTACATTAAGGAAACATACTTTTACAATGATGGATGTCAAAATTAACCAAGTGATCAAATTTAGCATCACCAGTAATGGAACGAACTGACACGACGTGATGTGTGGCAATAGGAAACGTCACTCATCTACTGTGCTTGCCAAAGTCTTTAATCTGTATCTGCAGGGAACAATTAGACGAATCCAGAACATGGGACAGTCTGTACGACAATTGGCCTGGCATCTTCAAAAAGGTCAAATAACAAAAAAACCCAGAGCGTCTACTGAGGATAACATGACACTAAAGAGATATTTCAGTGTACATGTAATATGTGAACTTTGATTGGACCTGGATTGGCAATGGGAGGAGGGGATAGCCATGAAGATGTTGGGATAACTGGAGAAATTTAAAAATAGAGCATATATCAGAGAACATTATATACATTTTTAAAAAGTTTATTTTTGAGAGAGAGAGAGAGAGAGAGAGAGCATGAGTGGGGGAGGGGCAGACAGAGAGAGAGAGGAAGACACAGAAGCAGGCTCCAGGCGCTGAGCTGTCAGCACAGAGCCTAACATAGGGCTCGAACTCATGAACAGCAAGATCATGACCTGAACCGAAGTCTGACGCTTAACCAACTGAGCCACCCAGGTGCCCCAGAGAACATCATATTGATGATGGGTTTCTTTGGTGTGACAATGGTATTTTGGTTACATAGAAGAATATCCTATTCTTAGGAGAAATGTGATAAAAGACCTGCCTGCAATTTACTTTCAAATGGTGACACAAAGTAAATAAATATGTAGAAAGATAAAAAGTTAGCGTGACCATGTTAACAAGCGAATCTATGTGAAGGTTATACTGGATTCTTTTGTACTGTTCTCTACATTATGTAGATTTGAGATTTTTCAGAATAGTGTAAAAGGTGAGAGTAAGTCTTATCTATTTTGGGTTCTTTTATGTCCACATATATTTTAGAATTAGTTTGTTAACTTACACAGAAACATTTAAAAACCTCTAGGTATTTTGCTTGGGATAGCATTGCAGCTCTATAGGTCAATTTGGGGAGACTTGACAGCTTGATAGAAGTAAATTTTCTTGTTTATATTCTACCATGTATTGAGGCCTTTAAGTTTTCTCTAAAAATATTTTATGGTTTTATTTATAAATGTCGTATACATATTTTGTAACATTTCTTGTTTTTATACATTTGTTGCTATTGTAAATGAAATCTTTAAAAATTTTATTTTCTGTTGTTGATATGGAGAGATGTAGCTGATTTTTTAAATGTTTATTTATTTATGTATTTATTTTTGAGATCTGTGCATCCAAGTTTATTTTTAAAAGATTTTTTAAATACACTTTATTGTCAAATTAGCTAACATACAGTGTATACAGTATGCTCTTGGCTTCAGGAGTAGATTCCCATGATTCATCACTTAAATACAACACCCAGTGGCTCATCCTAACAAGTGTCCTCCTCAATGCCCATCACTCATTTTCCCCTCCCTTGCCCATCAACCCTCAGTTTGATCTCTGTATTTAAGTCTCTTATGGTTTGCCTCCCTCTATGCTTGAAACTATTTTTTTCCCCTTCCCTTCCCGCATGGCCTTCTGTTAAGTGTCTCAAATTCCACATATGAGTGAAAACATATGGTATCTGTCTTTCTCTGACTGACTTATTTCACTCAGCATAATATCCTCCAGTTCCATCAATGTTGTTGCAAATGGGAAGATTTCATTCTTTCTCATTGCTGAGTAGTATTCCAGTTTTTTAAAGTAATCTCTACACCCAACAGGGGGCTCGAACTCACAACCTTGAGATCAAGAGTCACATGCTCCACTGACTGAGCCATCCAGGTGCCCCTAAAGAAATTTATTATAAGAAACTGGCTCACACAATTACAGAGGCAGGCAAATCCCAAGATCTGCAGGGTAAGTCAGCAACCAGGAGACCAAAGAAGAGCCAATGTTTCCAATTGTGTCTAAAGGCAGGAAGAAAGCCAGTGTTTTAGTTTGAAGGTGATCAGTCAGGAAGAATTCTCTGTTACTCAGAGGCCAGCACTTTTGTTCTATTCAGGCCCTCAACTGATTGGATGTGGCCCATCCACATTAGAGAGGGCAAGTTGCTTTATTAAGTCTACCAATTTAGATATTAATCTCATCCAAACACATCCCCACAGAAACAATCAAAAGGATCTTCAACCAAATGCCTGGGCACCCTGTGGCCCAGTTAAGTTGACACAAAACTAATCATCACAACTCCACTCCTTATCAACTTGGCACCCACATGCATCTCCTTAAACCATACTTAATCTCTACATGAAGACAATAACAAGGTCATAATTCTACCTAAAATGATACAACTATCCTGCATATAACCAAAAATGCAGTAACCCCTTCCCCAGAAGAGAAAGTAGACCACTTAAGTGGTATTTACTCTTCTCCTTGGTATCTCATTACTCAAATACTATGATGTAAGGTTAATAACACTTAAATACCACAATATAAAATCAATATATCTTATGGTCCACAGTAAAGGGATAAGAGAGAAAGAAAACAAATATATTTAAATATCAATATACAAATACACACATAAACGTATTTGTAACAAAATAAGGAAGAAATACTCATGACAATTACAGTTCTCATTTCTGGAACTGGTTCCATGGTTGTAATTGGTATGTATAACTTCTTTAATCCATTGTCCACTCGGTATTTTCTTTGCCTTCAGCAAGTATCTCAGCTGGTCATGGTTCTTTATCTGGTGAGGTGACCCAGCCTTTTAATCATGAAGAGTTTGGGCCATTGGTAGTCCTACTTGGACTGGGTTATTATAGTGTTCCATTGACCTTAATCACAGGGGCTGGTAATACTGAGATGTGCCCTATAGTCCAAACATACTCTTTCTTACTTTTATTGTAGAATAGTAATCCAATTTTGCCTTGGTAATCGGGATCAATCACCAGATCAGCACAGTAACTCCTTTCTTAGTCTGTTGATTCAGAAGCATGATGAGTCCAAAGTGGCAAGAGAACAGTCTTAGTTTACAGTTCAGTGGAATCATTGTTGTGTCTTCTGAGGGAAGCATTCCTCCTTTTGGAGCTAAGACTTCTAGACCAGCAGAGCGTAAGGTCACAAGAATAGGAAGCAAAAGTTTTGCTAGTAGATCACTAGGGGTCATAGTGAATGGTGCCACTCCCATTTCTACCCCATATTTGCTGTTGTGAATCCTAGGTATATCAGAGAAATAGTACTGTTTATTGGGTAATAATTCAGAGTATATATAGCCTTCTAGAGAATCTTGCCTCAGTTCTGTAATGTATTCTCACCTAGCTTGCACTGTAACTGAGTCTTCAAAGGCAATTCCACCCTTCTTTCAAGACAATTGCTTCAGGATGGTGGGGAACATGGTAAGGCCAGTGAATTCTATAAGCATGGGTACATTGCTATGATTGTCTTGCTGTGAAGTGAGTTCCTTGATCAGAAGTGCTGCTGTATGGAATAGCACTATGGTGGAGGAGGCATTCTGTAAGTACACAGATGGTAATTTTAGCAAAAGCATTGCATGCAGGGAGGGCAAATTTGCATCTAGAGTGTCTATTCCAGTATGAACAAAATGCTTGCCCTTTCATGATGGAAGGGGCCAGAGAGCTGGCTGATGATCCTGGGGAAGAGTGCCACATCAAGCACTCAGTATTGGTCTCTGCTGATGGTACACGGGCACTCAGCAGAAGCTGTAGCCAATCTGGACTTATTGAGCAGAAGTGTATATTGTTGAACCCATACATAACCTCCATCCCTGCCACCATGGTCACTTTGTTCATGAGCCTATTGGGTAATGGCAAAGGTGGCTAGGGAAAGAGGTTGACCGGTATTTACAGAATGGATAATCCTGTCCACATTATTTTTTTTAATGTTTATTTATTTTTGAGAGAGAGAGAGAGAGACAGAGTGTGAGTGGGGGAAGGGCAGAGAGAGAAGGAGACACAGAACTCGAAGCAGGCTCCAGGCTCTGAGCTGTCAGCACAGAGCCTGACACAGGGCTCTAACTCATGGACAGTGAGATCATGACCTGAGCCGAAGTCAGACACTCAACCGACTGAGTCATCCAGGTGCCCCTATCCTATCCACTTCTGGATAGGATAAAATCCTCTTCTGCTGATGTTACCTTTTGTTGGGCCTTCAGAATGGTACACAAATTTCTCCAAAATCTTCTTACCCATTCAGAGAGGTCTATTCACTTACCTCTTCCCCAAACTTCCTTGTCATTAGGTTTCTAATCATATTCCTTCCAAGTCCTTCCCCATCCAGCCAAACCATTGGCCACAGACGATAAATCAGTATATATCATGTCTGGCCATTTCTCCTTCCAAGCAAAGTGATCAAGCAGATGCACTGCTCAGAGTTCTTTCCACTGGATTTCTCTTCACCACTGTCCTTCAGGGATGTCCCAGAAAGGGACTGTAGTCCTGCAGCTGTCCGCTTTCCAGTGGTGCCTGCATTTAATGCAGAACCATCTGTAAACCAGGCCTGAGTCTTCTTTGCCAACTGATGGTAGGGAACTCTTCTGAGATGCACATGCAGGTTGAGAGAGAAAAGGTAAAACAGCAGGAGTGGTGACTATGGGCATTTGGGGTACTTCGTCACATAACTCACTTGTGCCTTCATGGCCTATGGGGCCTGATTACATTATAACCACTTGAATTTGATGATGAAGTGCTGCTGTGCACACCCAACTCAATGGTTTGCTGGGTCAGACAACACCCAGGTCATGACGGGCAGCCCTGATCACATGGTAATTTTTTTGTCTATAGTTAAATGTCCAGTATCTACTACATTAGCAGGCCAAGAGCTGTATCTACAAAGAAGAATAGTTATCCACAGAAATGGCAGGCTTGTGCTTCAATTCACCTATAGAGACCTTCCAAAGGCTCCAACAGCTTTCTTATCTTCCATTGACACTCAATCACCATTGGAGCTGCTGGATCAGATGGTCCAAGTGGCTGAGCAGCTTGCACAGATGCCTGGACCACTGCAGAGCCTTCTTTTGTTCTGGGCCCACTCAAAGCTAGCAACTTCTCAGGTCACCTAGTAAATGGGCTGGAGTAATACATTCAAATGAGGAGTATGTTGCCTCCAAAATGTAAAAAAGCCCACTTACCTTCTACTTTAGAAGGTATAGCTTGACTTGCTTCACATTATTGGGGTCCTAGAAACCTCATGGCAGTAGAAGGCCCGTAAATTTTAGCCAGATTTATTTGCCATCCTCTGATATGTAAACATCTTTCCAATGAGTCTAGTGTAGTTGCTACTTCTTACCAATCAGCATAGTGTCATCAATATAATGGACCAGTATGATATCTTGTAGAAGGGAAAGGTGATCAAGATTCCTGCAGACTAGTTAGGCTCTAGAGTTGACATTCCCCTGAGATAGGACAGTGAAAGTATATTGCTGGCCTTGCCAGCTGAAAGCAAATTGCTTCTGGTGAGCCTATAGACAGGAATGGACAAAAAGGCATTTTTCAGATCAATAATTGCCTACCGGGTACCAGGGGATTGATTAATTTGCTCAAGCAATAACAACACATTTGTTTTAGAGATTATAATTGGAGTCCTCACCCAGGTTAAGCCTACAGTAGACCACTGTCATTCTTCAAGGTCCATCCATCTTCTGCACATGTCAAATAGGCAAGCTGAATGGGTATGTGGTAGGAATCACCACTGCTGCATCTTTCAAGTCCTTGATGATGGCACTAATTTCTGCAGTCCCTCCAAAAATGATGTATTGCTTTTGGTCTACTATTTTTCTAGGTAAAGGCAGTACTAGTAGCTGTCACTTGGGCTTTTCCATGATAACTTCACTCCACAGGTCAAGGACCAATACGAGAATTCTGTCACCTCCTGAGTATGTCTGTTCCTATCATGCAGCCCAGAACTGGGGAAATAACCACAAGGGGGGTTCAGAGACCCACTGGGCATATTGTTAGATAAACCTGAGCTAAAGCCTCACTAACTTGATCTCCATAAATCCCTACTCTGACTATACCATAGTGATATTTTTGGTCTCCTATTATCAGTGTCACTTCAGAGCCAGGGTACAGCTGACTGCAAAAGTTCTGATTATTTATTTTCCCCCAGTCCACAGTTATCCTGGAATAAGGGTATAGGCCCCTCTGGGAGAAGATTAGGAGGAAGATTAACAGCGTAAATTTTTGGCAGTATACTGGAGTTCTTCCTCAATGGGATCCATTCATTCAAGGGCTTCTATAAACTGATTTAAACCTTGGAATTGACTGAGGGGCTGTGACTCTGTTTTTATGATTCAAGTTAGTGTTTTGTTCAATGAACAGTAATATTGTCTTATTCTTGGTGAAACTGAGAAGTTTCCTTTCTGTATTATAAATCTTGGCATCTTTCTTCCTATGGGTTGCATTTGCTTTTCTGTCTGCTAAGCCTACCAGATTTCCTAGTATCACAGGAGCTAGCATTTATTCTATGCCTACTATTGACAGGCACTGTTCTGAGTGTTTTACTCATTTACTCCTAACTCACCTCTCATTAGTAGGTAGTGTTCTTTGTTATATTCATTTTGTTGATGAAGCAGTTGTGGCACACAGAAGGGAAGAAGTTGCCCAAGGTTGTATAGGCAATAAGTAATATAACTATTGTGTGAGCCTATGGGTCTAGCCCCAGAGCCTCTGATTTTACCCCGCCTCTCTATGCTGGGCAGGAAAGAGGATGGAGAGACACTTAGGAGTTTTGTAGTTCCTAGGATCTTTTCTCTTAGGACATTTTCTCCTAGGACATTTTGCTGAGTCATTTCCTACTAACACCTGCCATCCCAAACTGTTTTCAATTCTTGGAATATACCATGCTATCTTACCTCTCTGTCTGCTTTATACATACTGGTTCCTCTGTCTGGAAGTCCATCATATTTTCATTTGACAATTGTGGAACATCTTTCAAGCCTTAGCTCAAAAGTCACTCCCTTAATGATTCTTCCATGACTCCCTCAAGCTGGCTCAGGCCTTCCTTCTTCTGTGCTTCCATTTCTTTCATAATGATTTGTACATCTGTAACCCATGGGGGCTGTACAAGGCTCTCATTTGTTGATTCAACAAAAATTTCTTGAGCTAGTTGTGTTCAAAGCACTGGGAACACAGCCATGAATCAACCATATGAATCCTAGCCTCAGAGTGCTTACATTCTAGTGGGCTGAGTGGATTTACATTTTCACAACTGTTTGTTGAATGAATGGCCAAACATTTCAACAATTTCACTTTTAAAGCCTTCCAACAGGAGATGCTATTAGATCTCATTAATCTATCTAAGCACTTCTGTCTTCTTCAACCACAAGAAAAAGCCCTACAGAATCCTCAAGAACATTTTCCCCTTGGAAGTCTCCTGGCCCAGTCAGGAACTTAGATACTTAATGATGTCACTCAATGTGATAAGGGGTGGTGATCCTGGTGATGAAACTAACCAAATAGTTGTGAATGTAGTAATAAGAACTCAATGTGTCTCTGACTGAAAGAGACCTGCGGTTTCAAAATGTCTCCAGAAAAGGTGAGGTGAAAGCAAAGACAAGGAGAATGACCCAGGTGATAAAACTGGCCAGTAGCAAAAAATTAATAAATAAATAATGTGTGGTATGCAAGTATAAGTGATACAGAAGGGTCTGTTTGGTTGTGGTATGACCTGCTACAAGGCTTATATCCTGGCTCAAATTTACCTGGTAAATCAAAGAGCCAAAGGAAGACTTGAAAAAAAAATCGTGTGTGTGTCATACGATTTCACTCATATATGGAATTTAAGAAACAAAACAGATGAACAAAGGAGAATGGAAGTAAAAATAAAATAAGGTAAAGACAGAGAGGGAGGCAAACCACAAGAAACTCTTAAATACACAGAACAAACTGAGGATTGCTGGAGGGGAGGTAACTAGGGGGATGGGCTAAAAGGGTGATGGGCATTAAGGAAGGCACTTGTTGGGTTGAACACTGGGTGTTATATGTAAGTGATGAATCACTAAATTCTACTCCTGAAACCAGAAATCATCATCAATCATCATCATCATCTTGGGGATTCTGGGTAGCTCAGTTGGTACAGCATGTGACTCTGAATCTTGGGGTTGTGAGTTCAAGCCCCATGTTGGGTGTAGAGATAACTTAAAAATAAAATCTTTAAAAAAGATCTTTAAAAAATAATCTTCATCAGGTAACTACTTGATCAAGTGTGCCTACTAGGAGGTGGCCCCACTGTAGGTCTGACATTCTAAAGATAAGGAAGAGATGTTCCTGCATTGTGCCTGCCCAGCATGAGCCTCAATTAGCAAAAACAAAGATCCCAACGCAAGCAATTTAGAACCTACACTCTACCTGGAGTATGATACCTGAGCTCTCCCTTGTCATTGGAGTATGAGGTAGGGATTATTGCGCTCATTTTATGCATAAGGAGCTTGGATTTAAACCCAGGTTGGCCTGACTTAACACAATCCACACGCTGAGTCATCGGTACTGCCTGGATAACTTGAAGGGTTGGGCATTTTCAGACTTGAGAGCATGGGGGTCCATCTTCTCTGAGCAGGAATTTAAGCTTTTTTTTTTTCTTTTCCTCAAAGGGAATTGATTGGATAACTATAAATTTCTGGAGATTACTCCAGGACTGGAGTCTCTTGTTTGCTTAATTTGCCTAATGTGCATTCAGTTGTATTATAAAGGATTTGAATATGCAACGGCTTTTGAAAACAATAGCAACGAGAAAAAGTTCTCCAGCCCACACTTACACTTGGCAGCCTGAGCCCTGGCCTGAGGCAGGATGTGAGAAAAAATATAATTAGCATCCACTTAGCCATAGACTCTCAGGCCGCAATTTCTTACCCTGGTATTAATCAATGCACATTTAGCCCTGGCCAATGTACACAACCCCAAGGCTCAGAGTTTCTCCATCTTCTCCACCCACCCCCTGGCTTAGACACACAATAGAGCTAAAAAGAGCTTTCAGGTAGAGTCTTGGTCCCATTAGCTCACTCCGTGGCAAAGGCAGAGGAAAGTGTTTGGGATGGCAGGTTTTCCAACCCTTGGGGAATCCAAATCCAGACAGACACCCAGAAAGCGGCCAAGCATTCTTTGGTAGGGAGGGTTCCAGCAGGCAGCTTCTTAGCTTGGTAATTGCTCTTGCACCACACAGGGCTCCTCTGGCTGAGCTGGGACTCCCTAGCTACAGCTGTACTGCGATCTCCTCCAGTCTAGACAAAGCAGACAGTCCCTCCCTTGGTGTGCTCTAGGAACGCCAGTACCCGCAGACAGAGCCCAGGCACCGACATAGGTCTTTAACTATTTTGTCCCTTTTGTTCATCATGTTTCTTAATGCTTAAAATAAAGTACATAAGATCGCAAAGAAAGCTGGATATATCAAAAGAATGAAATATTTCAAAAATCAAACTTATCATGGAATGATACATGTGTTTAATAGATGTGTTTAATAGTGAATTACATAATAAGATCTCTCTCTCCCTTTTTATTGAAACCAGGATTAAGTTTCAAGATCAAGAAAATTAAACATAACTACACCTAGCATTGTTTTTGCAGTGGTAAAGTTTTAAACATTTCAACTCTCCTAATGTTATATAGTTTTGTTCTTCGTATTCATTTATTCATTCTACTCAAAAATATGTCCTGAGCAAGGCATTATGATCGTTTCTGACCGGGGGAAGAAAGTGATGCCTGTTGGCTAAGGCTTGCCTTTCTTATTTATTTACATTTGGTCTTTAACTGCTTTCACACTGTATTAGCAATGTTCCATAATTGTGTTTGAGACTACATGACTTTCAAAGTCAAAAATATTTACTATCAAGCCCTTTACAGAGAACATTTGCTGACTCTTGATCTAGGTATAGCCCTTACCCTTAAGTATTTTTCAGTCTGCAGGAGAACAATAAAAATAAATTGATTCTATGTTATAAATGCACCAACAAAAATATGCCTAAGGTGTAGAAACTCCCAAGAGAGTACTGAAGGGAGATTTCCTAGAAGTGACATTTGAGTTGGTTTTGAAAGAATAGAGGTTGGCCATAGGGACCAGCTATCTGGGCAGAGGGTATAGCATGTGCAAAGTCATGATTGCATAAACTAGCATTGTTTCTGGAAATTATATGCACCTCACTCTCACTGAAGTATCGAGTTCAAGAAGGGAGTGACAAGAGATGACTGAAGGAACAAGGTAGGGATCAGACAATAACACACTTCATCTACCATATCAAGGAACTCAAATACTCTTCACTGGTGTGGGCTGTGCTGTCCAATAATAGAACTCTCTGTATGATGAAAATGTTCTATAACTGTATCCAATCTGATCCCCACCTGCCACATGTGGCGATTGAGCACCTGAAATACGGCTGCTGCCAGGAGGCACTGAATTTTTAATTTTCTTTTATTTTAATTAATTTTAATCGAAATAGCCACATGTGGCTGTGGCTACCATATTGAACACCTCTAGATGGTGGAAACTGAATTGATTTTCACACAGTGATATAGTGTGAAAACAATCACTGACCAAATGTAAATGAAGGGGCGTGGCCCGCCTTAGCTAGCAGGCATCCTTTTCTGACCCTTGGTCAGAAATTCTTTTAATGCCTTGCTCAGTGGCTGTTTTTCAGTAGAATGAGTGAATAAATGAATGAGTATGAAAGAACAAAATTATACATCATTAGGAGGGTGAAATACTTAAAATTTTAGCACTGTGACGTATAATCATGTTTATTGAGAGTGTTTTTCATAATCTTAAAATTTAGTCCTGGTTTAAAAAGGGAGGAGGGAGGGCACCTGGATGGCTCAGTTATTAAGTGTCTGGCTCTTGATTTCAGCTCAGGTCATGATCTCCTGGTTCATGGGATCAAGTCCCGCGTCAGGCTCTGTGCTGACGATGCAGAGCCTGCTTAGGATTTTCTCTCTTTCTCTCTCTCTCTCTGCCCCTCCCCTGCTCTCTCTCTGTCTCTCAAAATAAATAAACATTTTTTAAAAAGGAGGGGGGAAGGGAGATCTTGTTATTAATCCACTCTATTAAAATCTACTATTTAAACAGACAAATGGGCCATTAAATCTCCCCTTCACCCCCTTTACCAAGATTATTCTGGTTATAGATGAATTAAAAGAAAGGAAGAGAGAAACACCATTTAAAGACTAAACATTAGTTCTGAACAAAGAAGATAAAGTTCTGATCTAAGGCAGTAGTGGTTGGAATAGAAAAGAGGATTTGTTATGAGGTATGTTAAGAAAGAATTGACAGGTCTTGGTGATCAATAAAATAAAGGCAATGGAGCATGAAAGAGTTGCTAGGAAATCTCGCTGGTTCCTGAGTGGTGCCTGGACAGGGAGGTAGATGCCGAGATAGGTGAGAAGGCTAGAGAGTAGTCATGGTTGGGGGAAGCCTAGATAAGGAAGATGACAAATTGAGACTAAGTTGCTTGGGTAGCTAAGTCTAATGAGAGGTCTGGGTTGAAGATACAGATGAAGCACATTAACCAGTAAAGAGAACAGTATTGTGCGAGCCAAAAAAATTAACTTCCAGTTCTAGCTCTCTTACTATCTAGCTGGATGCTCCGAGACGTCAATTTTGGCCTCAGTTTCATTATCTGTCCAATGGGAGTGTCAGACCAGAAGAGTTGGGCGATTTTTTCTCTAAAGGGACAGAGTAAGTATTTCAGGCTTTGATGGCCATACACAGTCCCTGTTGCATATTCGCATCTCCCTCCTTCTTTTCTTCTTGTTTTTTTTCTTTTATAGTCCCTTAAAATGTAAAAAACATTCTTAGCTCATGTACTATGCCAGAACAGAGCTATAGTCTGTTGACCCCTGGACTAGATAACCTTCAAGATTCTTTTCCAGCATAAACTTCTTTAGTAAGATAATATATGAACTTCTCAGAAAAAAAGCACTCTCTTACCAGTAGTTTAAATATATTTTTAATAGGCCCATAACACACATGGTAGGTGGACCATCTCGACGAATGTCTACAAAGCGAATGCACTCTTACAACCACCACCTAGATCAGGAAGTAGAATATTACCAGCAACCCCAGAAACTCCTCTTGCTCCTCCTCAAGGTTATTACCTACTTCCTCTCCCTAAAGGCAGACACTGTCTTGACTTCTAACAACATGGATTAGTTCCATGTCTTTTGAGCTGCATATGCTCCTTAGTGTCGGGCTTTAACTCACATTATATTTATGAGATTCACCCATGTTGTTGCAGATAGCAGTAGTTTATTTTCATTGTTGTATCATAGTCCATTATACAAATAATGATACAATCAATTTATCCATTCTATTATTGCTATGTCTTTGGATTGTGTTCTGTTTAGGGCCACTACGGCTAGTGATGTTATGAAGATCCTCGTATCTCTTTTTTCCCTAAAGTTCATTTTTATTCATTTTGTGAGAGAGAGATAGAGAGCAAGCAGGGGAGGGGCAAAGCGAGGGAGACAGGATCCCAAGCCCGCTCAGTGCTGTCGGTGCAGGGCCCGATGCAGAGCTTGAACTCATGAACTGTGTGATCATGACCTGAGCCAAAGTCAAAAGTCAGACACTTAACTAATGGAGCCACCCAGATGTCCGGTATGAGTTTTTTGATAAACAACTATATGCATTTCTGTTGGAAAGAGAATTGCTGAGTCATGGAGGTGTATGCATATTCAGTTTTTAGGTACAGCCAATTTATAAAGATCTTGTGCCAATGTATAATGCCTCAAGCAATATTCAAAAGATCTAGCTGTTCTAGATTGTCACAATACTTGATAATGTCAGTCTTTCACATTTTAGCCATTCTGGCAGATGTATGGGCATATATCAGTTATCTGCATCTCACTGAAAAATGAGACTAAGCATCCTTTTATGTATTCATTTGCATTCCCTCTCGTACATTTTTCTAGTGGAGGCCTGCTATAGCACTTCTTAATATATTCTACGAGCACTTTACCCTCTATGTATATATTGCAAATATCTTCCCCCACTCTTTGACTTGTCTTTTCACTCCCTTAGCTATCTTTTGATGACAGAAATTCCTAATTTGAATGTAGTCCAATTTACCAATCTTTTCCTTTGTGGTTAGCACTTTTGGTGTCCTGTTTAAGCAATGGTTGCCTTTTCCAAATGTCATAAAAATATACTTCTATTTTACTTTCTAGAATTTTCATTATTTGATTCTTCATAGTTAGATACACATTCTGCCTGGAGCTGATGTTGTGGACAGTATGACATGGCAGAGTCAAGATCTAGCCAATTGACCCAGTGACATTTATTGAAAATGTTCTTCTCTGCACTGCATGCCGCATCACATTTGTTTTATGTTGCGGCAATGTATGTGTGTGTCTTTTTCTGGAGCTTCCATTTTCTAGTTATCTACCCATAAATATAATATATGCCCTCTACTTCGATCTTTAACTTCCTTTAAAATAGTTTGTAATTTTTTCCGCAGAGATTTTACATACCTTTTGTTAGATTTAGTCTAAATACTTGATGTAATCTGATGTCATTGCAAATGGCATCTTTTTAAACTTTTTCCTTTTCAGTTGTTTTATTTCTGGAAGAGAGAAATATAATTAATGCTTATATATTGACTTTGTATTTAATGATGCGCTGAATTCACCTACCAAATCTAATCCTAGTAATTTTTAAAAGCAGGATTTTATCTTCTCCATAACTTTATAGACACAATATATTAAGAAAAAGAAATTTTTCTCTGGGTAACTAAAATATGAACAAATTTCTGATTTTAATTTTCTTCCTGCTGTCATCAGCACATGGGCTTGGCATTTGAATGAACCACAACTGGATTTCAAGGACTCACCCAGCCCTGAGATGTTCTCAATGCCACTTCCTCAGTGTCAGCAACTGTGACAGCTAGTTTAATAATAAAACAGCTCCAATCCAACCTTAGTGTGACTTCAGATTATTAATAAATATGTGTACTTAACTGCAGGTGTACTTAATTTCGAGGAAAATCCACTTTGCATAATCACAAAATTTAATGATCAATAAATCAAAGCTTGGGATTTGGGGGGGTTTGGTTTTGTTTGATTTTTTTTTGTTTGTTTGAGTTTCTGAAGGAATTTCCTCAGTGGAGAACATCATCAAGTAAATGGCAATGACTACTGGTGAAATTTTATTTAACTGGTTCGGTCCATTAGACACTGTGATCATAAAAGCAGACAGTTGTTAAGATTAAAGAGGGCTTAGAGATAATCCATTCCAATACAGTTCCTGTTTACAAATGAGGAAATAAACCCAAATAGGTTCCTCAAAGTTTCAGAGCTAGTTAGCAGTGAAGCCCGAACTGTAAGCCAAATTCCAGTCCAGTGTCTTTCCATCAACCACACTATCTCCCAGTGGTGGGGAGATCCACGATACACAATGGTGGGAGCAGACCAAGGAGACTAACATTCGTTAGGTGTTTCCTACATGCCAGGCAATGGTCAAGGCATTTTCCACAAAGTATTTCATTTAAACCTCTCAGAAAATTATAAGGTAGGCATTACTATTCTCCCTTTACAGATGAAGCCATGAGTCTCAGCAATGTGAAGTGGTTTGCACAAGAGCACATGTCCAGAGAACCACAACTCTAACCTAGAAATGCTTAACTCCAACCTTTGAGCTCTTTATACTGTTTGGAAATGGAGATGTGGGAGTTTTACGCTATAAAAGGTTTTATTTTTTCAATGCCATCAAGAATGACCAGAATTATAAGCCATGTAATTGGCTAGCATTCCCATTTCTGAAAATGACTCTGTTGGAGACGTTGAGAATTCTGGGTTTGGGTCTCACCCACTTCCATCACTACACTGCCCATTCACCTGAGAGTCCACAGCAGCAGCCCTGGAACACGTGGCAGGATTCCAACATACCCAATGGCAGCAGGACAGCAGCTAGTAGATGAGTGTGTTCTGCTTTGATTATTATAAATAATAATAATATAAATAATTGCTTTACAGGTATGCCATAAAAGAGAGATTTAAATTCACTTTGCCAAATGATCCAAAAGACAAAAATTGTGTCTTTATTTAAAAAAAAATTATTTGTGTATAATTGACACATAATGTTATGTTTATTTCAGGTGTATAATGCAGTGTGTCATACGCTATCGTCACACAAGTGTCACTACCATCTGTCACCATACAACACTATTATAATACCATTGACTATATTCCCTATTCTGTACCTTTTATTCCCATGATTTATTGATTCTATAACTGGAAGTTGGTATTTTCTTCTCCCCTTCTTGCATCCCCATCTCTCTTGCAATCATCAGTTTGTTCTCTGTATTTGTAGGTCTGATTCTGTTTCTTGTTTGTTTATTCATTTGTTGTTTAGGTTCTACAAATGATTGAAATCATATGGTATTTGGCTTTCTCAGCCTGACTTATTTCACTTAGCATGATACCCTCTAGCTCTATCAATGTTGTCACAAATAGCAAGATCTCACCCTTTTTTATGATGGTATAATTTTCCATTGTGTATAGACACCACATCTTTTTTACCCATTCATCTATCCATGGACACTGAGATTGCTTCCAAATCTTGGCTACTGTAAATAATACTCAATAAACATAAGGGTGCATATATCTTTTTGAATTAGTGTTTGGATTTTCTTTGGGAAAAGAAATAATTCCAGCAGTGGAATTATTAGAATCCTATGATATTTCTATTTTTGCTTTTTTAAGGAAACTCCATATTGTTTTTCACAGTGACTGTACCAATTTACATTCCCATCAACAGTGCACAAAAGGTCCCTTGTCTCCACATCTTTACCAACACATGTTACTTCTTATCTTTTTTATTTTAGCCATTCTGGTAGATGTAAAGTTCTATTTAATTGTGATTTTGATTTGCATTTCCCTGATGATTAGTGATGTTGGACATCTTTTCATGTGTATGTCTTCTCTGTAACCACAAAAAAACCTTGACTAGCAAAAGCAATCCTGACAAAAAAGAACAAAGCTGAAGGTATCACAGTTCCAGATTTCAAGATATACTACAAAACTACAGTAGTCAAAACAGTATGATACTGGCACAAAAATAGACACAGAGATCAATGGAAAAGAATTGAGAGCCCCAAAATTAACTCTCACTCACATGGTCAATTAATCTATGACAAAGGAGGCAAGTATATGCAATGGGGAGAAGGCAGTCCCTTCAACCAATGATACAGGGAAAATTGGACAGCTACATGCAAAGGAATGAAACTGGACTACTTTCTTACACCATACACAAAAATAAACTCAAAATGGATTAAGGACCTAAATGTGAGACCTGAAACCATATAAATCCTAAAAGAAAACATAGATAGTAATTTATTTGACATCAGCCATAGCAACATTTTTCTAGATAAGTCTCCTAAGGAAGGGAACAAAAGTAAAAACAAACTATTGGGACTACATAAAAATAAAAAGCTTTGGCACAGCAAAGAAAACCATCAACAAAATAAAAAGGCAACCTACTAAATGGAAGATGTTTGCAAATGACGTGTCTGATAAGGGGTTAATATCCAAAGTATATAAAGAACATATACAACATATACAACATATACAACACACACACACACTATATATATATATACATATATATATGGGTTATACAAACTATATGAACACCAAAGAAACAAACAATCTAACCAAAATTATGACTTTAAAAACCATACATACCCATCTACCTGCATAAATCACCTTTTAATTATGCATGAATTAAATCAATAAGTTAATAAAAAACTTCTCTCAATCCGGGACTGTCTACAAAGCATGTGCATTAAAATCAGCTATAGGATTATGTCTGGAGAATGCTGAGTACAGTGCCACTTCATTCATGCATTTATTCATTTGCTCATTCACACTCACTCACTCATTCACACATTTATTACTTTAAAACATTACTGAACACTTATAATGTATCAGGCCCACTACTAAGTGTTGGCGAGGTCCAGATGGGTGAAACACAGTCTTTTATAATGACCTATATTTACATGGAGAGATGCAAGGAAACATATCACTAATTATAAACCAACTGATAGGTTCCCAAGAGAGGCATATGCAAAGGGCTATGGAGACACCAAAAAGGGACTGATTATATCTGCTTGTGGGAAGGAGAGGCAGTGTCAGGAAAATGTTCACTGAGGAAGTAACCTTCAAATTCAGCCTCTAAGAGTGAAAAACATTTCACCTATTATCCTTTACCTGGAGATTTTCACCTCCCTTTTCAATGGCTTACCTGACCTGCCCCTGCCACCTTATTCACAAAGCATGTGTGATTTTGTAAAACAATTTAGACTATGCCTTCTTTGCTCAAGCTCTGCAACAGCTTCTCAGTGAAATTAGAGTAAAATCTAAAGTCCTTAGATAGTCTTCAAGATCCTACAGGACACAACTCTTGGCTGCTTTTCTTCTCGTTTCACTGGGGTCCCACCCATCCCCCATTATGACTGTTCAGCTACTCTGGTCTTCTTTCTATTTACATATGCGTTCTTTCTAGAGATCACATTTACACTAAAATAAATCTTTAGGCCTTCAAAACATTTATTGTTGAAAAGGGATAAAACACCATAACATTAAAAATCAAGGAAAGGTTTCCTGCTTCCTGTCTCAGGGTGCTTGCACTTTGTTTCTTCTATTTGGACTACTCTGCCCCGACTCTCTGTAAAGGCTTGCCTTTCTCTTCATTAGGATCTCAATTACTGTGAGGTCTTCTCTAATCATCTTAGCAAAAACCTGTGCCCTCACACATATACACCCAACCTTCTCCCAGATTTATTGTATTCACTTGTTTTCTATGCCCATTCATCTTTGCAATTAGAATGTAAGGTCCCTGGGGCATAGAATAGTGTTTGGCAAATAATAAATGATCAATAATAAAAGATCAAGTACATCTTGATCCCTTGAGAAGGGAAGAGTTTATAATAAGGGATTTTAAAGATGCTCATCTTGTTATCTAATTATATCATACATTTGTTTAGTCGGTAGAAAAAGTTTTGGGGACTCAAGTGTTAAAAATATGCGAACTGTTATGTAGTAACCCCTTGAGTCTTTCTTATTTGAGATGACATCAGTTCATTGGAATGGTTGAGGGTACAGGGAGCACATTTTCCCCCATGTGGGTCAGTAAAAATCTTAAAGTAAATTTTGGCTTTTTGATTATGTTTTCATTGAAATTCCTTGATTTTAACAGCCAATTGCCCCACCTTCCTGTGAAGCATTTTAGGACATGAGTATGATGTATTTAGGGAACTGTCAAAATGTAAATTGATGTTGTCATAGGTTTTCAGCAGTCGATCCCTAAGAAGCAGTGAAAGCTGTGTTCATGGCATAGTGTCAGAAACTCCAACCAATACTCTGCTGTGTGCCTTGTAAGCCTTAAAAGGCCTTTTATCAGCTTTAAGTATGAATTTATGGTCTTGTAACACTCCTATATGAGCCCCAAAGAAATCATAAACATGGAGAGCTGCCCCTCCATTTACTGGATTATCACAGAGGTTTCCTCTAGTACTGGTCCTTTTAAGGTTCCCAGAGCTGTTTATTACTCCCTTATGCCCCTATCCACAGTAGGAGAAGAGTGTGTTGATCTCCAAGACTTGGGGTAAAGGGGAACAATCTGAACAAGGATTTTCGTTTGAAGAAATCTTTCCAATGTGTATTTCCAGTCTCATTCACAGCATAGAGATGGAAAGGGATTAACAGATAAAGCCATTTATGAGATGATTAAATGAACTACGCCATAGAAAGCTATCAGCAAAATCCTGATCATAACAAGGACTCAAAAAATGGTAGCAATTAGCTATGATAGAACCTGTATTCTATCATTTAATTAATCCATGGTGTTAAAATCTGATTATGTGTCTGTCTCCCATAAGACAGAAGACTAGAGGTCAGGGAATTGATTCTGCAATCAGTGTCTGAAATATATTAGTCACTCAATTTATGCTTCCTGACCTAGACAGAGTATTGACTTCTGGGTCCCTCTCTATCACTGATTATCTGTGAAACATTGGGTAATTTTGCATAGCCTTCCTAGCTCTCACTGTCCTCATTTGTAAGAGGAAGAGATTGGATTTTATGGTCTCTAAGGCCCTTTCCAATTCTAACATTCCATGGCTTTACTAAAGCAGTGTTATTAAGCTAAGGATGATTATTAGGAACTGTTGGTGCCAAATTCCATTTCCCCTTGCCTGTCCTATGTTCCCTACAATGATGAATTATCCAAGCTGATTTCCAAGCAATCCAAGTGATTGTTTTGCTGTTATTAAGATTCCACCCTAGACTTTCAGAGTTTATTCCAACCCAGAAAACATGGTGGAAGGTGGAGATGGATATGAACCAAATGTTACCCTGGTCACATTGCCCAACTCTATTACCAGCAACCCATGTATGGTTCACGAAGGCCCACAGTCTTCAGTTCATAGATAATTATTTAATAGTTTAAACAATGATCTAATTCAAAAAAATGGTTTAATTCAGTTCAGCAAATAATTGCTGCATACCTACTGTGTGCCAGATAGATCCTGGATAGATTCTACAGATGCAGAATAAATGAGAAAAATCAAAATGCATTATGACTAAAGAATGCTATCTGCAAGATTGATATTTCTTCACAGCCAAATTGAACATTTTTTCCCTTTTTCCAGATAAAGAAATCTAGATGCAGAGACCTAGAGCCAAACCAGTTAAATCCTAAAATAAGTGAAATGTAAGCAATGCAGGTCTTCTAGGTTCCAGACGATCGTATGTGTAAATAACTAGCACAGAGCCTAGAAACTAATAAATGTTATTTTCCTTTTTTACCTTGTTCAAGTTGATACCTAGAAGTCATTCTGCATTCCTCTGCCACTCACCTACAACTTTTCAAATCTGCCTTATTAATAGTGCTGCATTTTGGCCACTTTTTTTTTTTTTACCTCTAAACCTAAAATGACCTTGAAGTTTCCACTATTTCTTTCCTTGAATTAACCTTCTAAATTTTTTCCTATTGCCAGTCTTGCCTCCGTCAACCCACTTTCTACATTGAGAGTGGAGTGGTTTTCCTGAAGTTCAGGTCTGTACATTCCAGCTGACTAAATCAAAGATAGTGAGGAGAAGACAGAGTCTATAAATATTTAGAGAGGTAGTAATCAATAATTTGTAATTGAGTGCATTCAGGAAGAAGGGGCAAAAGTTATGGAGAAGGAGTCAATTCAATTTCATTGACTAAGTGAGTGATGGTGTCACCAAAAGAAAAAGGATGAAGGAGGAACAGGTTTGGTGAGGATGATAGTGTAGTGAATGCTCTGGTGCACTGCCTAGGCTTTATATTCTCATTCTCCCAGTTGCTGGGAGCGTGGCTGCAACGGCTCAGTCTAAGACTCTCCCCAAGAATGTCCATATCGTCAACTGCACTAGTGCCTCTTGCTCAGCTCACACCTATGCCTTCATGAGAGTTCCTTTTGATCAAGTTGAAGGAAGAAAAATGACAAAATGCCCCCAAATGCCCAACTAGGTTCATGGATGGGTCCACTCAGTATGGCAGTACAACCAAAAGTGACTGCTGCTGTATTATAGCTCAACTCAGGAGTAGCCCTAAAAGATAGTGGTGAGAGAAAATCCTCCCAACAGATAGAACTTCAGGTGTTACATTTGACTATCCATCTTGTGTGGAAAGAGGGGTGAGTTGAGGAAATGTTATTTATGAATTCATGGATAGTGGTAAATAGCTTTCTAGCTGGTCCAAGGCCTAAAAAGAGAAAGTTTTATCTGGCTTTTAAAAAAATCTAATCTGGGATATTAAGAAAAAAAGATCTGGAGAAGAGGGTTGATGGATTAATCAATATGGATTGATTCATGAAAGTAAGCACAAAATGTGAGTAATATAATTATATCTAAAGGCCCACCAGAGAGTATCCCTTACTAGAAGAGGCACTAAATAATCAAGTCAATGGAATGACTCAGCAGTTGACATCAGTCATTGGCCATTCCAGTGCTGGTACAATAAGCACATGAATAAGAGTAACCATGGTGGCAGGCACAGATGCTACACATAAGCTAACAGCATGGGTTTACATGGCTAGGCTGGTCTTAGCTTTCATCATTGCCAAAAGTCCAAGCTGCCAACAACAGAGATTTAGCATTAAAACCCCAATAGGGCATTATCCCTTGAGGAGAACAGCCAGTCACTTGGCAAGTCAACTACACTGACGTCCTCTCATCCTGGAAGGGGCAAAAATTTATTTTGACCAGAATTGACACGTCTTCCAAGTATAGGTTTGCTTTTCCTGACCACAGAGCTTATGAGCACCACTATCAGAGAGCTTAAACAGTATTTATCTACCAACATAACATCTTATTAGATGAAAGGACCTACTAACATTATATGAGATATGGCAGAGGCACATGACAATGGGATTCACTATGCATTTTACATAGTGCACCACTTAGACAATGCTGGCTTAATATAGGAATGGAAGGTCATTTGAAAGTGCAACTGAACTATAAGCTTGGAGATGATATCTGTAATGATGGACTGCTATTCTTTAGAACATAATGTCCACCCTAAATGAAAAAAATAATTAAATGGGACTAAGTTTCTGATAGGTAGAATACATAGGTCTAGGAACCAAGATCTGAAAGAAAGAGTAGCTCTTGTTACTGTCATTCCCAATGATCCCTCAGGAATTTGTGTTCTCAAATACACTAATTGTAGGTTCCTTAGGTCTAGAGGAGTCTGTTCCTAGAATCAGAAAGCTCCCACCAAAAGTGTGAATACCATTAAACTTTAGGTTATGGCTGTCACCCTACTCCCTTTAATCTCCTTGTACCAAGAGAACTGCAGGCAAAGACAGGAGACAGCATACTGTTATGGATAATTATCCTGATTGTAAAGAACAGGTAGAGCTGCAGTTACACAACCGGATAAGGAAGAATCGATTTGACACCCACTTGATCCAGTGGGGCATCTCTTGGTACTCCTCTATCCAGTTTTGTCACTAAATGGATGGGGAAAGCAGCCAAAGCTTGACAAGAACATTATGATTAGAGGATCAGACCCCTCAGAGAAGGTGGTCTGAGTCACTCTTCCAGGTAAGCCACCTAGTTTAGCAAAAGTGCTATATGAAGGGAATTCACAATGGATAGTAGAAGAAGGAGATGTTAGGTGTCAGTTGTAGTACCAAGACCAGCTGAGAAGAGGGGTTTACAATTTTAATCCCACCGATCTTCCTGTTGGAAGTTTCACCAGGAAAAGAGCAAACCATAGTCCTGGGAGAAGCTATTTCCACATGAGGAGAATTTATTAGAAGAAGTGAAAGAATTCAGTATTTCGAAAGGTGTAATATATGTTCAGCTACCCAGATCTTCCCTTCGGTATTGAGAAACTCATTCCTACATCTGCCAGGAGCATTATCTGCTGCTGGTCTACAGATTCATCTTTCCCTAGGAATTATCATCTGCTAAAGGAGCTGCCTCAGGTCTATATATTCTTCTCTAGGGGAGAACTTGCCTCAAATGACTGGTCACTGTAAGGACACAAAAGCCTATCTCCATTTCCTCAATTCAGCCTATTCTAAAACTCCAGAACCTCATACTGGATCACCCGAAGCCTTTGTTGTAAGTACATTTTAGTTCAAGTTCTCCTTCTACCCAGTCCTGCTTCCTTCAATCCCTCTTAGTCTGTTGCCAAGAGCACTTCTCTATAAATTTCTTTCTCTATAAAGCTCCATCTAAGAGTCTGTATTCCAAGGAAACCAATTTAAGACAGATTATGAGTTCAATTTAGGTTGAGATGATTGTAGGACACCCACAGAGAGATATCTAACAGAAGTTTGGATATTGCATATTGAAACTCCAAGAAAATATTGGACTGAAGAAATAAATTTGGAAATTCTTGCATAGAAGTGATAGTCGAGGCTGTGAAATTAGACATGACTACTTTGTGAGAGTGCACATAGTGGTAAGAGTAATGGGCTGAGAATGGAATCTAAGGAAAATGCCAGAGAGGAAGAAAAGGGGATGAGAATCAAAACAGAGTCCCAGGAAGAAAAGGGTCAAGAGATGAGACAATTTGGAGGTCGCTGGTGATCTTAGCAAGAGCCATTACAGTAGAATTATTATTATACTACAATATGATAAGCTAAGGAACAAATGGGAGGTGAGGAGGTAGTTATGATGAGTAAAGACCAGGGATCAGAGATTCAAATATTCACTTGGGTCAGATAGGTGAGCCAAATAGGTAAACTATGGTAGTTTATTCAGTAATATGTGTCAGTACATACATGTGCCAGGTAATATAATAGACATGGAGGTTTTCAGTAGTGATGTGGGGGAAAACAAAGTAGTAAAGAAATGATGATTTGGGAATTATTTGAAAACGAAAAAAACAGGACAGGGAAACGGAGCAAAGAGTGAGTTGTTGAGGGGTGGTGCGGATCATGAAAGACTTCTCTGAGTAGATGACATTTAAACTCATCCCTGAATAATGTCAACCATGCAAATATGTGGGGAAATAATATTCTAGGCTAAGGGAAAATAGTAAATGCAAATATTCTGGAGCACCCGAGTGGCTCAGTCAGTTAAGTGTTTGACTTCGGTTCAGGTCATGATCTCATGGTTTGTGGGTTCGAGCCTTGTGTTGGGCTCTGTGATGACAGCTCAGAGCCTGAAGCCTGCTTCAGATTCTGTGTCTCCCTCTCTTTCTGCCCCTCGCCTATTCGTGCTCTGTCTCTGTCTCTCTCTCTCAAAAATAAATAAACATTAAAAAAAATTTTTTAGGGGCGCCTGGGTGGCGCAGTCGGTTAAGTGTCCGACTTCAGCCAGGTCACGATCTCGCGGTCCGTGAGTTCGAGCCCCGCGTCAGGCTCTGGGCTGATGGCTCGGAGCCTGGAGCCTGTTTCCAATTCTGTGTTTCCCTCTCTCTCTGCCCCTCCCCCGTTCATGCTCTGTCTCTGTCCCAAAAATAAAATAAAAACGTTGAAAAAAAAATTAAAAAAAAAATTTTTTTTAATGCAAATATTCTGAAGCAGGAATGAGCTTGGGGTATTTGAGTAACAAAGAAGATGGCATGGCTGGGAATGGTTAACAAGGTGAAGGGAATTGTTTGCAGATGGTTTAGGATGAAGTGTCCAGAAAGCCCAGATTAAGCACAAGAATAAGTCATCCTGGAGATGATAGAAGCAGTATGGATCATGGCAGAGTGGGGAGCACTTGTCTAACAAAGGGGACAGTTGCTGGCCAATAGCGTGTATTCAGCGCCACTGAAGAATGTGGCCTTAGTTTCCCAATCTCCAAATTAAGACAACAACAACAACAACAACAACAAAAAACAATAAAAGTAGAAATCTGGATTCTTAAGTGAAATCTTTCCATTTCTAAATGATGTCATTAAATTACAGTCTTGTTTTTTAAACAATGTAGCCCAACACTGTGCTGATCAAATGACAAATCTGAAGGCTAGACTTGCCCACAGGTTTTCAGTTTGTAACACCTGAGTCTCAACACTGTTCTTCTAGAGTTAGACAAGAAGAGAGACAGAGGGTGGGAAGCAGGATGATAATGGGGCCAAGGTAGTTTAGAGTGGGACTGGTTTATTGTCCAAGGAGAAGCCAGGAGCGAGAAAGACAGGAAGGAGCAGGAGAGAAAGGGGATGGTCGATTTAGTGAGGTCTCAGAAGAAGGAAGGGATAGGGTCTGGATTGAGAGGAAGAAATGGCCTTGAATAGGAGGAGGACTCTCCCCTTCTCTAGAACAGGGGTTGACAAACTACCACCCCCAGGCCAAATTGGCTCATTAGTGTGTTTGCACAAGCCTTGGAGCTAAGAATTATCTTTCCATTTTTAAATGGTTGAAAAATAATAAAAAACAATACTATTTTGTGATACACGAAAATTATATGAAATGCAAATTTCAGTATCCATAACTAAAGTTTTAGCAGCCCATAGCCATGCTCATTCATTTATATATTGTTGATAGCTGCTTTCTCACTGCAGCAGCCGAGGTGAGTGTAATGGCCCACTAAAATATCTACTAGCTGGTCCTTTACAGAAGAACTTCTGTGATTTCTTCCTTCCATTAGGAAGAGTGTGGTCACAGGCGAGCTTCTATTTCATGCCTTCACGACGCAAAATGATTTTTCTCAAAGTGTTGCTCAAAGACCAAAGGCATTAAAGCCACTTGGGGGTGCTCTGAGGTTTACTGAACATCCAGGGCTGGGACAGGGATATGCATTTTTTAACAAATTTCTTGGGTGACTTTGAGGTATGTTAAAAGTTGAGTTTGACTTATAGATTGGTAAACAAAACAAAACAAACAAAACCCAAGCACCAATAGCAACATTCAATCTTTAAAAATTTATTCCAATCAAGTCTGTTTGAACATGTAATACAAGCGGAAAATTAAACTCACAGCTGAAACATCCACTGAACAGGGGAGTATAGCAGACGATAGCACCATTTTAAAAGATCTAGTCTATACGTGGACAATTACCACATGGTGTGGTGGGGTGGAAATGAGTTCAGATGCAATGGGAAAGATAGGGCTCTCTGATCTAAGTGGTAAAAACCAATCAAAAGGATCAAACCAAGTCAACTGTGCAGAAACTGGTCCAAAAAAAAAAAAAGTGAAATTATTTTATTTTTTCATGGTGTGCCCAGATAGATTTTTTTTTTACTCTGAAAATCAATTCAAAACATTTCAGATATTTTAACTATGAAAAAATTCCTGTCAAAGGATTCCTTTTTCATTGTCTACTCAGTGGCCACACTTGACAGAAATAACTTTCCAGTTACTTCCTAATTACTACAGTTCTTTCATAACAGGTACTGTGATGGGTAGGAAAAGAAACAAATTGGTTATTTCTGCTTCTGAGTAAATTGCTGTTGTGATATCTAAAAGGCAAATTACATAATAATGCTCCTTTAAATGGCTTAGAATTACAGGATCATTTCATGGTCGACTGAAGTCCTACAGACTACAGTACACGTGAGATCCAAGTGTATGAAGTGTACATGAAGCTGTTACTTAGGGCTTTGGACACTTTGGAGGGGAAGCACGCTTAGGAGCAATACATTAATCTTTAGCCCCAGTGAAATTAACATTTTTCTGCTCAGTGAAGACTGTTTTGTTCAATTGGGCAGGCAAATGTTTTCAGGGGATGACAAAGGAACAGAAAGCAGTAGAAAGAAACCAGAGAACTGGCAAAGATGAGGACGTGGTGGAGGAGAGTGTACGATGACTGACAGACTACAAGAAATTAGAACTGGCCCTCTCAATTTGACAAGCACGGGACTTCTTAATTGCACAACGCTGATTAGAATTTGACCTTAGTGGGATAACAGTTCTCAGAAAATCCTGTTACAAAATTAATAGTCAATGGTCAAAAGTACAAAGAAGGCGTGTGCCGTGGACTCACATTATAACTAAAGGTTGGCTTGTTGGGTCTCTGGGTTAGCCATGTTTACCTTGGTTATAATGTGTCTCTATTCAAAAAAATAAATAAATAAAAGTAAAAACAAGAAAAAAGTTTTCCTTTTTGTGGATGGCCAGAAAATTCATTGGTGATAATAGCAGTTAACTTCTATAACTAGTTTGCTACATGCTTAGATGTGCTAAGAGCTTTATGTGTGTTGTCTCATTTATTTCTGCCATAATCCTATGAGGTCAGTATTATTATTATGTCCACTTTTTTATGGAAGGAATCAAAGGTTTAGAGAATTAAAGGAACTTTTCCAAGTTCATTGCTGTCTAATAATCACAGAACTACTCTTTAAACTCAGGTCTGTTTGATTCCAGAGCTGCTTCTTTAAACCTCTAGGCCAAGTGATTATTAGGACAGCTGGGAAATTCTCTAAAATCCCAGACAGAGTTAACATAAATTTTTGGACCCTTAAATCATCTCCTCCAATTTCCCATTCAATATATACAGGAAACTCTCATGTACCCAATATTCTACCACCCAGAACTCTAGTGACTGGCACCGTCACACATCTATTTTTACAGTTCAGTCCTAGCATCTGTCACACCTCTTGGGGAATACAAATGACATTGTGCCTTTAAGAACCTTGCAGATGTATTATAAAGATTAACTGCACAAGCAGACAATACAAAAAAGATGTGTGATCAAGAAAAACAATCATAGGCGGCTTGGTTAGTTAATGTGTTAACGTTCTGCTCTGTTTCAAATACGTAGACATGCTGATTATAAGTATAAAAGGAGAAAATCAAAATGATATAGTTGAACTATTATTAAGAAAAAAAACAAGGAAAACATTTTGGTGAACTTGAAATGGAACAGAAACACTAAATAAGAAATAGACATACTGGGCTCTGGTCTAGAATAACAGGGTCTGGAAGTTTGGCTCCTGTGGGTTGATGGGAAGAAAAGGGCTCCATGTGAGACAAAGAACTAAAATTAGTCTTCCTAACATAAGAATTGTCCAAAAAAATTTCTTGACAACTGCTGTCTAGAGCACTAAGCTCTAGGATTCTGAGGTCCAAAGGAAGAGGAGGGTACAGACATAACTCTCCTACCAGAAATGAAAAACATCATCCAAGCTTGGTGACTAGACAGGTGAAGACGACAGTAACAGCACAAGCACAAAAGCTCTGCACCACGAGCAGACCTACCTACTAAAGCTGGGAGATGGAGAACAGACAGAGCCATTGATAAAGAGGCGTGAATATATAGACAAAGAAAACATTCCCCACTCAAAAGTCACCTACAAATCAATATTTCAAAAATACTCAAAGAAACCTAATGATGTATAGAACAGCTGTAGAAAATACTGTAGACTGACTTCCTTAACATCTAACCTCCCTTTTACTTTTCTTCTTCTACTACAAAAGCTAGAAAAAGAGGAGCACCTGGGTGGCCCGGTCGGTTGTCTGAGTCTTGATTTTGGCTCAGGTCATGATTTCCTGGTTGTGAGAAGGAGCCCCACGTCGGGCATGGAGATTCTCTCTCTTCTCCTTCTCCCTCTGCCCCTTCCCTGCGCTCAACTCTCTCTCTCTCTTTTTCTCAAATAATAATAATAATAACAACAATAATAATATTAATACAATTTTTAATTAAACTTTTAAAAATTAAACAAGCCAGAAAAAGAAATATCCACTATCCCAGCTCACCTGGACAATGAGATTAAAGCAAAAGTTCCTGGGAAAAACTTGTTTTCCTTAATAAAAAGACAAAGCCTCACTGGAAGAAGGCCTTTTTGACATTTACCCTTTTTTTTTTTTTTATGTCTGGAAAGCATGCATGATTCTGGAGACACATACCCATGTTGTGAAATGAGGACAAATGATTATGGAGTAGGACAGAGCAGGATCATTGGTGACATTCTTGAGGAGTTGTACAGTCCTGCACTGCCTACTTTGAAATCCCTTGCTACGTGAAACAAAAATTCTTGTTCCATGGACACCTGCCCACACAGCCTGTCCCACTATCAACATCCTGCATGAGAGTGGTGGCCCATTTCTTACACTCAATGAGCCTACACTAATATATCATTGTATCATTCGAGTTCTTTCTTGGTGTTGTACATTCTGTGTGTTTTGAAAAATATATGATGGCATGTATTCTACATTATAGTATCATACAGAATAGTTTCACTGCCCTAAAAATCCTCTGTTTTACCTATTAATACCCCCCCAACTTTTAGCAATCACTGTTCCTTTTACTGCCTCCATAGTTTTACCTTTTCTATAATGCTATATAATTGGCATCATATAGTATGTAACCTTTTCAGATTGGCTTCTTTCACTTAGTAATATGCATTGGAGTTTCCTCCATGTTCCTTCCTAGCTCATTTCTTTTTTTAAACATTTTTATTCAAATTCCAGTTAGTTAACATACAGTGTAATATTAATCTCAGGTGTACAACAGAGTGATTTAACACTTCCATACAACACCCGGGGCTCATCACGGCAGGTGCACTCCATAATCCCTATCACCTATTTTATTCTTCCCCCTACCACCACCCCTCTGGTAACCATTAGTTTGTTCTCTATAATTAAGAGTCTGTTTGTTAGTTTGCCTTTCTCTCTTTTTTTCCTCCTAGGTTCATCTGTTTTGTTTCTTAAATTCCACGGATGAGTGAAATCACATGGTATTTGTCTTTCTCTGATTTATTTCTCTTAGCATAATGCTCTCTAGTTCCATCTACATCATTGCAAATGGCAAGATGTCATTCTTTGTTATGACTGAGTAATAGCCCATACAGTAGGGCAGAGGTGTGTGTGTGTGTGTGTGTACACACATCTTTACCCATTCATCAGTTGATGGATACTTGGGCTGTTTCCGTAGTTTGGCTATTGTAGATAATGCTGCTATCAACATCAGGGTTCATGTAGCCCTTTAAATTAGTGTTTTTGCATTCTTTGAGTAAATACCTAGTAGTGCAATTGCTGGATCGTAGGGTAGTTCTATTTTTAACTTCTTGAGGAAACTCGACACTGTTTTCCATAGGGGCTGCACCAGTTTGCATTGCCACCAACAGTGCAAGAGGGTTCCTCTTTTTCCACATCTTCACCTACACTTGCTGTTTCTTGTGTTGTTGCTTTTAGCCATTCTGACAGGTGCAAGGTGATATCTCATTGTAATTTTGATTTGTATTTCCCTGACGATGAGTGATGTGGAGCAGCTTTTCATGTGTCTGTTGGCCATCTGGAAGTCTTCTTTGGAAAAATGTCTATTCATGTCTTCTGCCCATTTTTTTAAACTGGATTATTTGTTTTTTTGGATGTTGAGTTTTATAAGTTCTTTATATATTCTGGATACTAACCCTTAAGCAGATATGTCCTTTGCAAGTATCTTCTCTCATTACATTCCATTATCTGAAAGTACCCCAGTTTATTTATCCATTCACCTACTGAAGGGCATCTGGGTTGCTGCTTAGCTTTGGCAATTACGAATAAAGTTTGCAAAAATATCTGTGTGCAGGCTTTTGTGCACATACAAGTTGTCAACTTACTTTGATAAGTATCAAGATATACAATTGCCAGATTATATAGCAAGAGTATGTGTGATTTTCTATGAAACTGCCAAATTGTCTTCCAAAGTGACTGTACAGTTTTTTCATTCCCATAAACAATGAGTAACAGTTTCTGTTGCTCCTCATCCTTGCTAACATTTACTGTTGTTAGTATTCTGGTTTCTGGCCATTCTATAGTTACATTGTTGCTTTAATTTACATTTCCTTGATATATGTGATGTGGAGCATCTTATACTTACTTGTTATCTTTACATCTTCCTTAGTGAAATGTCTGTTCAGGTCTTTTGCCTGTTTTTAACTCAGATTGTTTGTTTTCTTATTGTTGAGTCTTAAGAGGTCTTTGTACATTTTACTGTTTTTTTAATGTTCTTAATGTTTATTATTTATTTTTGAGAGAGAGAGAGAGAGAGAGATCAGGAGCAGGAGCAGGAGCAGGGGAGGGGCAGAGAGAGAGGCAGACACAGAATGTGAAGCAGGCTCCAGGCTCTGAGTTGTCAGCACAGAGCCCGACTCAGGGCTTGAATTTATGGACGCTGAGATCATGACCTGAGCGGAAGTCAGATGCTCAACCACCTGAGCCACCCAGGCTCCCCAAGAATTCTTTGTACATTTTAAATAACAGGATGTTTAAAAAAAAATTTAAGAACTTTTTTTAAGTTTTTATTTTGAAAGAGAGAGTGTTGGGGAGGGGCAGAGAGGAAGAGAGAATCCCAAGTAGGCTGTGTGCTGTCAGCATGGAGCCCAATGCAGGAGTCAAACCCACAAATTGTGAGATCATGACCTGAGCTGAAGTCAGATGCTTAGCCAACTAAGCCACCCAGGCACCTCGCCTTTTTTAAATTGAGTAACAGTTTTTTCGTTTTAATTTTTTTAACATTTATTTATTTTTGAGAGATAGAGATAGAGACAGAGCAGGAGCAGGGGATGGGCAGAGAGAGAGAGAGGGAGACACAGAATCTGAAGCAGGGTCCAGGCTCTGAGCTGTCAGGACAGAGCCCAATGTGGGGCTCGAACTCACAACTGTGAGATCGTGACCTGAGCCGAAGTCAAATGCTTAACCAACTGAGCCACCCAGGTGCCCCTTGTTTTTTTCCTTTGTTTTTAATATATCCTTTGTAAATATTTTCTCCCAGCCTATGGCTTTTTTTTCTCATTCTCTGGAAAGATAGAAATTTTTAAAATGGAAAATGTCATTGAAATTAAACACACACACACACATACACCCACACACAGTGGATGGTTAAGCAGTAGTATAGACACAGTGGATACAGCTGAAAACACTGCTAGAAAATTGGAAGATAGATCTGAGCAAATCCCTCAGAATTGGAAAACATGTAAGTGCTATTAAAATACACGAAACAAAGAGTGAGAAACTCAAATGTAAAAGAGTTCAGTAAGGAGAGAACTGGGGAAATGGGCAAGAGGGGGTTATCAAAGTAATAATGGTGAAGAATTTTCTAAAATTGAGGAAAGACATAAAATATTCATCTCAACATACTGCAGGAGTTTGCAGAGTATCAAAGACAAAGAAAATGTATTAAGAGATAGAAAAACCAAAAGATAGTTTTTGTACAGATGAATGAGTTCTATAATTAGAGCTGCAGAAAATTTCTTGTCAGCACTAAGATGTGTCAGAAGACAATGAAATAATGTCTTTGAAGTGTTGGGGAAAATGGTCTGTGAGAGCATAACTCTATATTTAGCTAAACTACAACTCAAGAGTGTGGGTAAAATAGAGATTTTGTTTTTACATGTCAGAACAGAAAATTCACTGGTCACATACCTGAATGGAAAGATTTGCTAAAGGCTATAACATAGTAATAAGAAATTGAACCTGGAAAGAAGGAGTAGAAAACAAGAAACAATGATAAGAAAAGAAGTAAGTATTGACTGCAAAACAATGGTGCATTGCTTATTTTGGGGAGAGGGAAAGTGGGTAAGGAATGTTAAAAACCTAGCGGAAATATTTTTTCCAAATGAATAGCTAATTTTTCTAACATTGTTTACGAATGAAATTATGTTTCCCAATAGAACTGAAATGCCATCTTCATCACATATTAAATTCTTATATAAATAATTCATTTTAAACTTCCTATTATCTTCCCAGTGAGCCATTCACCTTTTGGCAAATTGATACTATACTATTTTGATGACGGTAGCTCTATAATACATTTTAAAATCTGTTTGAGGAGTTTCACCCCTTTTGATTTTTTTTCCAAAGTTTTCTTGGCCACTTTTGTTATGCATGCTTTAGACAAGGGGTCAGCACACTTTCTCTACAAAAAGCCAGACAGCGATTAGACTTTGAGGGCACATAGTTTCTATCACAGCTACTCAACTCTGCCATTGTGAAGGAAATCATAAATAATATGTAAATGAATAGACAATCCTATGTTCAAATAAAGGCTTATTTATAAAGCAGGCAGCAGGCTCAAATTCGGCTGGTGAGCAGCAGTTTGTCAATCCATGCTCTAAACCACTTTTTACCTCCAAGTCGTTTTCCAATCTGGCTTTGCTGTACTCTTTCTGAGTTCTGCCTTCGGGAATTTTTACTTTAGCTGTGTGTCAATTTTCCATATGGTCTTGATAGTGTGATACCATCATACTACTTTGGAAGTCCGTATTTGGGACTTGTCTGTTTGAGGGCAGAGAGGATTCCTTGCCTAGTCTTTATGACTCCATGATGTAATAGAGTGTTTAACAGAGAGTAGATGCTCAATGAACATTGTCAGAAGAAGGCAGAGAGACAGGAATCTGAATCTATTCTAACCCTCTTGTTTGATACTGTGGAAACATACTTGCTCAGATTTGCAAAATAAGTTAATGACAAAATGGAGAAACGGGTAAAAAGACAACTGTAGGATAAAGAAAATAGCGGCTGGGTTGGAATTAACACAGGAGTTCTATGGAAGCTAATGATTGGCAAGTGGAGGTCAAAGAGAAAGTCATGCTTAAGCAAAGAGCTAAAGGATGAGCAGGAATTCAGCAGGCAAAAGGGAAAAGAAAAGAGAGAATGCTCCAGAAAGAAGGGAAGGCACACATAAAGGCTTCGAGGTGAGAGAGAGCATGGCCGATCTGCTCCAGAAAGAAGGGAAGGCACACATAAAGGCTTAGAGGTGAGAGAGAGCATGGCTGATCTGCAATAGTTCAGTGGGGCTGGGGCTTGGGAGGAAAGGTGGACTGAGAAGGGAAGCAGAGGATAGATAGATAATAGACTCAGGTAAGCAAAGGGTAGGGAGCAACCTGTAACTGAACTCTGGGCTTAGAAGCAAACTCCTTTATGTCATAGAGATTTCCCAAGCTGAGCCAGCAAAGCTCTGGACGAAGTAAAGGGAATGGGTATACCTAAATGAAGAAAGATACTAGAGTCTTGGGCAAATTGTGATTAGCCTGAAGCAGGGGAATAGGCTGAAGCACTGGTGTAAGGGGCCTGAGAAAGAACAGCCCATGGGCCAGTTGAGAACATCTGCTCACAACTGTAATGGGAACAAAGGGAGAAGGAACACACACACATTCAGGAGCTTGCATGCCAAACAGTCATCAGTGTGCGATTCTCTTGTTCCCGCTCTGTACTCTCCTGATCAAACATACAGCAGCAACGTGATGTGCTCTCTGGGGCAGAGAAAGGTTTCAGCAATTGGGGTGTGTGTGGGGAGGGGGGTATGCATGGGAACATCTGCTCTATGAAGACACTTGAAAAGTAACTTTCTAATCGCTTGGGGAAAACATCTGGGCCACACAGCCCAGACCACCATTGGTGTGGTAAGTGGAGAAAGATTGGGGGAATTGATGGGGAAGGAGGCAGAGTAGATGCAAAGTGAGGTGTAAGCTAGACAGGAATAACATGGACTCGGGGAGAGGGGTGTGGCTCCTCTGGAGAGGTCAGTCTCTTGGGGATTCTCTCATGCAAAGACCAAAGACAGATGGAATTTTCACTCACTGAGCTCACTGAAAAGGCTCACTTGGTCCATGCCACTTGAAAAACCATTCCCAACTCTTCAGTCTTTAGAGTACTAAAACATCAAGTGGTGAACAGCTACCATGAGAAGGAAAGACTAAAGCTTCCAAAGGCTTCATTCACTTTTAGGAAGGTGTGTGTGGATAAGAAGAAAGGAGACAGAACAAATTTTGAGATGAATGGACAGGGATCCTTAAATCTGACATATTTCTCCTACATCATTCTCCATCTCCCATCATCCCATTAATTTGGGAAACCCAACTTGAATTACTTACAGTGGATTAGAACATCGTAGGTTTTCTTCAGTTCATCTATGAATAAGTATATTATTGAGTTTCTATCTTTTTTTAGAACTCTGCAGGGTTCTGAAGCTAATTAAGAGAAATAACTTTGTAAATAGTTGTATATAGTTTTCAACTTTCAAAATTTGGGAGTTGAGGAAAATGACATGCAGAGAAGTAAAATTACTTTCCAGGATCACTCAACTGGTAAAAGAATAGATCTTGTACCAGTTTCAGTTTCCTGACTAATTTTGGTATTCTTTCTATAAAATGTTTTCTTCCCTATGTGAAAGGGCAAAGGAATCCTTTCTAGCTGCAAAGGTAAGACGGCCAAGCAGGGAATAGTTAAAGAGATACTGCAAAGCTAAGTCTGGAACAAAGCATTTGCTTAAGCCATGAGACCATTCAAGACTGGGAAAAGAGAAAGACCAGTGGGGAGAATAGAAGGGAGGAAAGGCACTTCTTAGGGAAAAGAACTTGGATAAGAGGGACAGGTCTAATTTTTTCTACATCTGAATAAGCTCTAGTTTAGACACAACTTGGTGCTCCACTATCTCATTTCTGGAACTCCAAGGTAGAATAACCAGGCACCTCTACACATCTGAGGCCTATTGCAGTTGTAGAAAGTAAAGGCTACCAAAAAAAAAATCCTGGGACCAGTGAAAGGTATAGATATAGTTATTTGGCATTGTGCAATCACTGGGTCAAGACACTGTATTAGGTTCTTTACATATTTGTAACAATTTTCTAAAGCAGGCATTATCTCCCTTACTTTATGAAAGAGGAAACTGAGACTTGGACAGTTCACACATCCAGTGAGTAGAAATAGAAAGTTAGATCTCCAAACTTCTCATGTCACAAATGCTTTGTATGATAGGGGTCCATGACAGGTCATTGTATATGGCTTATAATTACAGAAATTCATGCTTGAGTCACATCATATCATGTTACCCACAAGCTACCCCTGTTTCTCTATGCAACATTTTATATTGGACCAATCACTTTAAAACTAACCAACAAAGGACATCAGAAGCAAACAAATCCCAAAAAAGGTAGCCTGGTTTGTGTCTGAACCTGATTAGGCATTGCTCTGTTCATTGCAGTTGGTGATACAGATAGTTGGGAAAGCAGGGATCTGGAATCAGAACCATCATCTGGGAGGAGTGAAGGTAGGAAAACAGGCCCAGGTGTAGGACCTGGGAGTTCATAGCCATGTGCAGAACAGCACCTTGAAAGAATGAGAGCAGACAACAGGTGGTAGGTCAGTGAAGCAATGGACACCAGAGAAGCCCAAGGCAGAGCACAGCATGTCCTGAGCCATGGAAGGAACATATTGAAAGGGAATGTTGGGAACAAGCAAGAATGCATACTTGAACTTGCTTGACTAAAGGATGGGACTTCTGCCTAGGCACGCACAGCTTCAAAGGAGACACATTTGGAAAAGGAAAGGAGAAGAATTAGCAGGATACAAGAGCAGGCTATGCCAAGAAACCCAAGCAAACAGGCAGAGACAGCTGGCACCTGGAGAGCAGAGGCCCACCCACCACCAGAGATGAGGATTCTAGTTCTTGGGAGGTGATTAGCAAAACAATGCAAAGTCTGCAGCATGAATAGGTTAGCAAGGAAGAGGCTCACACAGGGGAACAAGATAGTAATTCAATTCCCCAGAGAACAGTACAAGCTTGCCTCTTTACCTGAACTTAACCCATTCCTAAAAGCCTGTTGGATAGCAAATGCTCACATAATGGGAAGCCCATAGCCTCTTATTTTTAATAAATACTAAATAATAATAATAATATAGTTGTGTCCCTTAACCACCAAACATTTCTAAATGTCACTGAGCAGCCACATTTTAGTCCATTAAGGATTTCTGTGCAAATACACCAAGACTACTTTAATAATTTTTAAATATTTTCTCCCACATAGGATAAAACGGTATACATAGTAGAGGTAGACAAAATTACAATAACATATTTTTTACTCAGTCACCCTTCTTAATTAGCTTTATACTTTCCAATCTTCCAGTGAATGGACTTTCCAAAGTGTCTCAGACCTACCAACTTTCTTTACAAGCTTTACTATTTTCTGAGGAGACATCATCACTTAATGTGGGGAAGAGGACAATGATAATACATAACATGTTGAAATAATGAGATGCAACAGGAATACATTATGACACTCTCTCATCTATAATCACAGGTGACAAGCAATTTTGCTGGCATCTATATGCCTGGCGCTTTTTTTTTTTTTTGTAAATATTTGAGTAAGGAGAGTTTAGGTAGTAAGGGATTTCTATAAAAAACAGAAACAGATCTTTGCCACAACAATAGCAACAGATAAACCTGTGATTTACAAGTTTTGATTTCTTTTTCATGTGTCCCAGGCATACTGAAAACAGTAAAATCTTGCCATCAAGCTTTAGTAGAGTCTATTGTAAATTTGTAAAGTGCGGGTCTCTTTATTTCAAGGAGCCTATGCAGCCTACTGGAACTCCTTTGTCCAGAAATCAATTTCCAAATATCCAAACTTGAGTGGGGTGAGTAAGTAAGCTTAGGCTTTTACTGTGAATTAGATGCCTTATTTCATCCATTTTACAGGTAAGAAAGCAGAGGTCAGACAGCTAATAGATGGCAGAACCTGTGCATGGAATGCCAGATGCCAGAAGCACATAACTCTAACTCCAATTAGTTAATAAGCATTTGGTGCCTGGATCAGTATATCTTAAACCTCAGTGATATAAAGCATCTTTAAAGGCACGGATTGGCTAATTTGTCTATAGAAGGCCAAATATTGAAGATTTTAGGCTTCATGGGCTATACATTCTCTGTTGAGACTACTTTATCCTTGTGGCCAGAAAGTAACCACAGAAAATACATACACAAATGGGTTGTAGCTAAGTTCCAATAAAACTGAATTTATAAAAGCAGATGGAGAGCTGGATGCAGCCTATGGGCCATAGTTTGATGACTTCTCTTTCATGGGAAAAAACTATTTCTGATATCCACAGATTTATTTTAGGATCCTAAGAATCTATGGACTTGAGTTTTAAAAATTCTGATGTAAGAAAACTCATTTAATGCATACAGTTTTGATTTGTCAATAAAAAACTAATTATTTTCTTTTTGACTGGTAAAATCGCTTTTTTTTTCAGTGTTATACTTGAAGGAAGAAAATAATTAAAAATTCCCTAGCATTCTGACAGTCCTCTGACTTCAGCACTGGCCTAGATTATTTCCCACCTTCCCACCTTCCTTCTGGGGGGAAATGGGAGGGAGGGAGGTAGGGACACACAACACATAAGACTGGATTTTGGCAATATTGGGAGGCATGTAGCTTGAGATCTGTAGCAAATAATACAATATGGCAATGGGAGGATCAGAGAATTTTCCATTTATTGGTCATGGTTTTCTAACCTGCACCACTCTCTTTCCCCCATTAGGGTTGAAAAGCTCTGTGATTATCAAGTATCAGATGCTGGGGACTGATCTTTTAGAAGGAATAGGAACTTACTCCCTGGCAGGGCTAAGGGGTTAGAATTTTAAATCTTACAGGAGTAGAATTCCAGCCTCATTCCTTAAAATTGCCCACTAATGCTCTTTGCTCTTGTCTGTTCTTGTAGACTCCTATACTCCTTACTCATGAGGACAATACTGGTAACTCTGTACCATCCCTTCTGCAAATAACTTTCAGGTTGTGGTCATCGCAATGTCTGGTATCCTCCTTTCTCTATGTCTGCATCTACCCTTCCACTTTCATGTCTAAATCTGACCTAGCTTAGAAAAATAAGCACTTAATAAATGGGAACTGTCATTATGGGAATGCCTCTAAAGCATTTGAAAATCCAAACACCTTTTGTGGTACAATAAGACTTCTTCAATCACACTTTCCATCCCCTTAGACATCATATTCCATTGTTCTTTTCTCATGTCTTTTTCCTTTCCTGACTTTCCTCACACATTTTGTCTTAAGACATTATTATTGTCATGTCCCTTTTTGATCAGGGTAGGATTTCTCACCATGTTGTGCCCTTGGGTAGGCTGCTTCAGTCTAGAATGCCCTTCCCAACCCTATTGCCAGTTTTCACTTGGCCAATGCCCACTCATTCTTCAAAACACAGATCAGCGTACTGTTCCTTCCCTGAAGTCTTCCCTGGATCCCATAGCCAAAGGTGGTTATCACTTTTGGTTATCCCAAGGCACTATGTTCATACTCATATCCTGGCATTTTGTACACTATATTGTAAGTCATTGTAACTCACAGTAGTGAATTCCAAGAGAACAAGAATGTGTCTTGTGCACCTCCATGGTTCCCAGTTCCAAGTGGCTGGCAATACAGAGAAGTCAGTGAAAACTACTTAACTGAATGAATGGATATCTTGGTTCCTGGAACAGGGTTGATGTGGAAACTTCATGAAGATACCATGAACCAATATTCCACCATTCATCTTGAAACTAATTCCTCAAACCATTATTCAGAAGAATTATTTATGTGGCACTCTAAGATCTTTCTTCATTTATCCATACTTCTTTCACTCCTTTGGAACTCTGACAAGACTGGGGTGCTCAGGGCATACAATCTCCTCCTCCAAAGAAATTTTTTCTTGGCCTCTCATGGATCCCTCAAGCCTACCTTCCCAAGAGCTGTAAAATGCTCTGTTAACACATATCAGATCCATAGTCAGCCAATTGCTCTGCACAGTATATGTACCTGTGGTAGCCACTATCCAAGTTGTCCTGTCTTTACATGTTCTTCCCTAGTCCTCATTAGTACTTGTGTACATGGGTGTATTGGTGTGTGTTTTAATTGTCATTTGATCGCGTCACTAAATTTCTATCTTTGAAAGTCAAAAGACAAAGATGAACCCTATATGCCCTAAGTAGTTCAAGCAGTTCAGTCATTGTTGAAAAGTTCTTTACTCTTTTTCCTCCCCTCCAAAAAAAGAAATAAAATAAATAAGCAAACAAAAATATCACTGCCTGCTTTAGTTTTAAAATGTTTCTAACTTTAAGCTGGTCTAGCTTACTTCTTATCTAAGTAACCATTGATGAGACGTCTGGCACTTTGGTACGCCAGGCACTCAGATAAAACTATTATATTCCTTCTCTTTCTTGCCAAAGAAACTGTATATCTAGTATTAGTTTGGCAACACACATACACAACAATGGGCTTTTTACACACAGTCATAAACTTGAATACTATTCTGATCCTGCAGTTTCATGGCTGCTCACACAGAAATGTCAAAAACACATGAGTGGGACACAGAGATGATAATTAAATCAGGCAATTAAACTTATCACTTCCCACCAAATCCTATGATTAGAGTTCACTTCAAGTCTTGGTGCTACTTGTCAGTAAGAAACTCGTTAGAATATTCTATTCATCAATTCCTTACTGGCATGTTTATTGGGCACCTCCTGTGTGCCAAGTGGGCTAGAGGCACTAGAATACAAAATTAAATGGGGCACTCAAAAGGCTTAAGGAGTTCTCAGTCCAGTGGGAAAAACAGCCAAGGAAAGAGGCAGTCGCACCTCTCTGGGGCAGTGCTACAGTCAAGGGGTGCTCAGAATACCACAGAAACATGGAAAGTGCACCTAAGCCCACCTCCACGATAGGTCAGGGAGAATAGGTACAGAGAGCAAAGAATTTTGATTTTGTAACACAGCACAATGACTACAGAAATGCAGTTGAGACAAGTATAAGATGGGAGAGGACATACTTGATCTCAGTGACAAGAATGAAGTCACTCCCGATAGCTTTTCCATCTCCCCAAGACTTTGCTCAATTGTTCCTGCTAAAATGAGTCTGTCTGTAACCACCATACTTAATTCTGCAATCCCGCTCCCCATCACTCTTGAATTCTCCTTGTTCTACTCCACATTTTTGTTTAAGAAAGTACTCTTTACTTTGGGCCGCCTTAAATCACTTACTTTTACATTACATTTATCTCTATCATCTGCCTTCCTTTCACCCCACAGCTACAATACAGGTTCCACAAAGACAGGGGTGTATTTTCATTCAATACTATATCTCAAATACCCAGAACATGGTGCAAGTAGGCATTCAATACTGAACCTTAGAGATGCAACTAACTGAAAGACCATGAAGGGCAGGAGCTTTGCTTTGAGTAAAACTTTTAAAAATACCAGTGTCGGGGGCTCCTGGGTGTCTCAGTCAGTTGAGCGTCTGACTTCATCTCAGGTCATGATCTCAGGGTTCCTGAGTTTGAGCCCCTTCTCGGGCTTGCTGCTGTCATTCTGTCAGTGCAGAGCCCGCTTCGGATCCTCTGTCCTCTTCTCTTCTCTGCCCCTCCCCCTCTTAAGCTCTCTTTCTCAACAAAACAAAACAAAACAAAACAAAGCCAGCGTTGTTCCATAGATTAACAGCTACCTATTGTCATGGAACTGAGGAACTGCAGAAAAAGAAAACTGTTCCATGAAGAGCAGCTTTGTGTGCCCCTGCTTGTCAAAGATAATGACAAGGACCTTCCTAGGTGGGGTGTGTGACTGTTTTTGCCTCATACCCTGTAATCAATTTGATGTTTCATTGAGGTGACATCTTAACAATGGTTCACAAGTGTCCACCTTCTCCATCCCATCCTTCACAACCCAACCTGAGGCCATGACCATCTCATAGTAATGCTAATGAACAATTCATAAGTGGTCATTCTGGCTCCAACCTTGCCTACCTCTAATCCATTTTATAGCCTGAAGCAAAAGGGATTATTCTAAGGCACAAATCTGTTCCTGCTTAAAAGCTTCAAATGTTTCCCATTTTCCTTATGATAAAGATGAAATTCTGAAACATGGATTATGAAGCCAGCTTCCACTGGCTCACGAGAGCTGATTATGTACATCTCTTTCCAGCTCTGTGATTAGTAGCTTCACATGGGTAGCTTAAAATTTGCCATGGTGAGAGTATGGAAATTGGAAAATACTACAAATCGGAGCTTCGTTGTCCAAAGAATGGTTTGTTTAACAGCACACCCCTGGACAAACACCAATATCCTTTTTTAAAAAGATATGGCCAGATTTGATATGTTAATATTTTATTGAGGATTTTTGCACCTATGTTCATGAGGGGTATTGGTCTATACTTTTTCCTCTCTTGTTATGTTTTTGTCTGATCTTGGTATTAGAGTAATAGTAGCCACATAAAAGAAGTTGAGAAGTGTTCCATTATCTTCGATTTTCTGGAAAAGTTTGTATAGAATTGATATTATCTCCCCTTAAGATGTTTGATAAAATTTGCCAGTGAAACCATCTGGCCTAGAGTTTTCTTTGCTAGAAGGTTTTACTCACAAATTCAATTTTTTAAATATATATGGGACTATTATGTTTTATATTTCTTCTGGTATGAGTTTTGGCAGTGTGTGTTTTCCAAGGAATTGGTTCATTTCATCCTAGTTGTTGAGTTTACAGGCATAGCATTGTTATTATTCTTTTAATGCTTGTACATTCTGTAGTGACTGATAATGTTGCTCAAGTTGACTATATTTTTCTTATTTTCTAGTTGTTTTATCAATTATTGATAAAAGAGTATTAAAAATTCCCATAATTGGGGCACCTGGGTGGCTCAGTTGGTTGAGCCTCTGACTCCTGATTTCAGCTTTGGTCACGGTCTCACGGTTCATGGGATGGAGTTGTGTGTTGGGCTGTGCTCTGACAGCACTGAGCCTACTTGGCATTCTCTCTCTGTCTCCCTCCACCCCTCTCCCGCTCATACTCTCTCTCTCAAAATAAATAAATAATTTTTTTAAAAAGATTCTCATAATTGAGAACTTATCTATTCTTTAGCTCCATCAGTTTTTGCTTCATGCTCTGTTTTTGGAATGTGCACATTTAGGATTGTTATGTCTTAATGAAATCATCATTTTAAAGAGATTAGTTCACTCTTTTCTAGTCTCTGTGGTTTCTGATGAAATTTTCACAGTTATTTATGTTTTGTTTTAATTTATTTTATTTATTTTGAGAGGGGAGAGGGGGAAAGGGAGAGAGAGAATCCCAAGCAGGCATAGCACCGTCAGTGGTCCCAGGAACTGTGAGATCATGACCTGAGCTGAAATCAAGTTTAACCAACTGAGCCACCCAGGTGTCACTGCATTGTTGTTTTCCTAACCATTGTATTTTAAAGCCGCTGAATTCTGAGGTGTTTTTTTACATAACAGATAACTGAAACACCCTCTAGCCCTATATTCCAATCACACTGAACTTTGAAAGCCATTCACTTTTTTCTTCCAAAACTTGGCATCTGCTATTCCCTCTTCATAGAAACGATACCATCATACATTTACACAATGTGTTGCACTTTCCCAAATTGTCGCACTGTGTACTCATCTTTCAGGTTTCAGGTAACTGTTTCTTTCTCCAAAAGGGGCTTCCCTGACACACATACTCCTGCCCTTACTCTGTAAGTCTAGATAACAAGCCCCTCTTACACATTCCAGTAACAAAACTGCTTCTCACATCGTGTCTCCTAAAATAAAATGATACAGTTATTGATCACTCACTGCATACTAGGTCTTGCTCTAAATCCTTTGCGTGAATCTACGAACAACCCTATTATTGCCTCTATTTTCCCAATAAGGAAACTAAAGAACAAAATGGCTAATTTACCTGCCCATAATCACAGAGTACTGTTAGTGGTTGAGTCAGAATGTGACCCAGACAGTGGCTTCAGAGACATGTCCTTAGCCACTATTTTAAGCTGCTCCTGACTTACTGTATTATAATATTACAATAACTTTTATACCGTTCTCTATAGCCAATACGAGTCTAAGCTTTCTAAAGAAAATGACTAGATATTGTCAACTACATGGCATCAAAACACTGCATTTTATTTCACAGGTTATGTCGTGTGTGTTTTCTCTATACAATGAGATTATAGAGGTCAGGGATCTTCAATTCTCATCTATCTATCTCTAGATTCAGAAGCCTAAAATATGTTAGATCCTCAATAATGTGTCATGACTGCATGATTGTTGAGTGAAGAGAAACATTCAGGGCAGATAGTTAATATGTCATATGAATCAAAAAAAAGTGTAGAGGTCCTACTTAGGGAAGCCAGGAACTCAACAACAGTACAATATAAATAAAGGTAAGTACAGAAAAATAAGGACCAAGACTTCTAGAATCACTTCTCTATCAAAGGTTACAAAATTCACTAGTAATCCAAAAACAGGATTTAAAATAAGAATAAAACTATTTTTCACTTATTAAATTATCAAATTGAAATTAATAATATGCAATGGTAGTAAGAGTATACAGTGAAAGCACACTAGCATTATTATGCTTGTGGAGATTTAAATTGGTATATTTGTATCTATCAGTAGTCATTCAAAATATTTGTACAATCAAGACTCTAATTCCATTTATGGAAGTCTATTCCTAAAGAAATATGGATAAATATTTAGGTACCTATGTTAGTTAAAATGGAAAAATGATCAAAATCAATAAAAATTCTATAGCCATTAAACTTTTATTTAGAAAGACATGAAGACATGCCATATATATATATATATATATATATATATATATATATATACATATATATATATATCCAAAAAGCCTGAGAGAAAATATTCTAAAATGACAATAGTGAAAAACTCTAGATGATGGACTTATGAGTAATCTGAATTTTCATTTTTATACCTCCCTGTATTTTTCAATTTTTTAAGCTTTGGCATGTATTTTTCTTTAATCAGATGAAAACAATAAATGTTACCAAAAAAACTGCAAACTATGTTTGCAGCTGACCACAAGGTCCATAACAAATAAACAATCTGGAGCAAGCCATTTCAAGAAAACAGACGTAATAACTGACAGGGTGGTGGGAAAGCATGCAAGCCAAAGGCCCTTCTCCTTCAGCAAAGTAAAGATTATGTTGCTAAAGACACCCTGGGAAAGCAGTGCAAGCATCAAGGAACACAAGGATCCAAGTGTTGTTGGAAGGAGAACATATAGGTTTACATCTGCCTATTAAACATGTCTTGGAGAAAACTTTAAAGCAATTAAATCCCAGCTCTCCAGCGGTCTAAATGAACTGCCAATCCATAGCCAGAGCCAATTTGACTTTGGACCCTTGACTTGAAGGTTCTTACTGAGAAGGGAATTGGAGACCCTAAAAACTTAACTCAAGCCCATACTTTTTCGTGTGCTCTTTGCTTGGCCAGCACTCTACTGAGTGCCTGCTTGGATAATAGTTTCAGGCTGTTGACCTCCCTCCCCAGTGCCCTGATTGTATCTTGTCACCAGACATTTAAGCGATGTTGCAAGAGCTCTTTCTAGCTCTCCATCATTGCTGTTGAATTGTCCTACAGGAAACTAACACATTTTCTGTACATCAAAGCCTGATGCATAAAGTAAAGTCAAGATTTTTTCTTGAGCCTCTACTGCAATCTGATTATACCATGGATATACTTCTTCATGGCTATGTTGTAAGGAAAATGTCTAATGTTTTAGATACTCAGACATTAGACATTTACACCTCTTTATTTTCATAGTGCCAAGCCCAGTTCTGAGCAATACTTTATCCAACATAGAAGATGATCAATAAATGTTTGTTGATTGATTGACTAATCGATGGTTTTTCGTTTTCCACAGGTGGGGTGGCAAATGCATTCACTGCACTGCAGTTGCCATTCTTCCTCCAACACTATCAGATGATATTAAAAATCATTCACACTACTTTCTCTGAAATGCAGAAGGGACCTTTTAAAGTTCCCCCCAAGTGGCTTTACATGCAGACAGTACCAAGGCACTGGCATACAGACAAAAGCCTATTTTCCATCCACTATGCAGGATACTGCCCAGACTTCTTAGGACCCCAAAATCTGACCAAAACATATCTCCTGTTACAAGACCACATGCCCCCTGCCTCCCTATCCATCCCAAGTGATCACCACACTTTCTTGCCTCTCAGGCCCCAAGTCAAATCACTCTTCCTTTTCTGTACTTAGCAGTTTGCTTGTTCGGTTGTACCATTTATTTATTTTGACCTTGGAGTCTTAGTCTTAACCATGATAGCATTCATCTTCGAAAATCAGAAATCTGTTCTTTAACGTCAAAACTTTCATGGATTCCATAATTACAGAAGGACAGGGATTATATCTGTCTTAATTATACCTGTAACTTCAGCACCCAACACAATGCCTGTCCGCATGGTAGGTGCTTGGTAAATATTTATTAATGAGTAAATTCTATCTGTTAATGGAAAAGTATACAATAACCAAAAAGCTACTATGAGCTCCTATTTTCTTACAAATTTGTATTTTAGAAATTACATCAATACTTACATACCTTTTAAGGATAAATAACCAGACTTGAAATAATAATACATTTTCTCTTTGTGGGGTTCTGGGTGTTAAAATATTTTAGATAGTTTAATGGACCTATGTTATTCAGAGATTACTAACAAAGACTTTGAAGAATAATAAGACAGGCAATACTAAACTTAGAATGAGCATAATTTCAATTTTCTTTGATAATTCAAAAGGCACATCATGACCAAGCAATACTCAAGGGCCATTATTATGCATCAACTACTCTTCCCAGTAATAATTGTTAATAGAAATTTCTGCTAGTTAAATGCCAAATTAACAAGCCGTTCCTGCCTTTGGAGCCCATGTGTACATGGACACTGCCAGCTCCAAACTGAATGAAGTTATTTCTTGATTTTAGTGCTTTTAGAGTTTTCCCAGCAGAGTAATTCAAAGTCTAATCATTTGAGGGAATTTTAATTGGTTTCCAATATGACCAGTTTCTATACCCATCTCCAAATGATAAGATGTAATTGATTTAGCATATTATGATTAGCATTGAATAGTAATTCCATGCTCTATTTTTTTTTTGTGATTACGTGTGGCCTTAAGAAAGTCACTTAACTTCTCTCTTATGTGGTTCTCTTATAATTTTTATTTTAAACTCTTTAGTATTGCTATCATAATTATTATCATTATCATAATTATCCTCTTATCTTTTAATAGGAATAATCATGATACCTACCTCATAGTATTATTGTAAGAGTTACACATATTAAAACACTTATCAGATAATAGCTGTTCAGATAGAACATAACTATTATTATTACTGTGATGTTTATTCTCCACCCACCATTGAATAAAACTCCCAACCAAAAAACATTATCCCCCACCCACTCAGGAACACTTATCTGTTCATTCAATGTACTCAGCATTTGTATTGAGTGTCTACTCTGCTCCCATCTCTGTGACAGGCATTAGGAAAAGAAAGGTAAAAGAGATTTGATGTGGGGGAGGCAGACATATAGCCAGATAATTATAAGACAATGTGGTATGTGGTATGTGTAAGACAATGATAGACCTATTAGTAGGTCTATCCCTAGTAATAGGGATAAGGCTGGATGGATCAGGCTCAGGGAGGACTTTCCTTGGAAATGACACCTGTGTAGGGTCTTCACAATAAGACAGGGGACCCAGGGGGGATACAGCAGGAAGATAATGAGCATTTACCGGGAAGAGGACATTGCAGATAGAAAGAACACTTTAAAAACCCAAAGGCAAGAAATACCATGGATTTGTTTGGGGACTGTGGAGATTTGGGGTGGCTTGGAATTGCTGGCATACAAAGTACTAGACAAGCAGTGGTGAGAGATAAAATGGGAGTGGTAGACAGGGACTAGATCACAGACAAAATTTTAGATCATGAGCCACCACTGAAGACTTTAAAGCAGACTTAAATCACAGATGTGGTGCCTCCAACTGCATCATTGTCTGAGCCCTCTCATCCTTCAGCAAGGTTCTCTGAATAGTATCGAGTTGAACCATGGCAACTTTCCCAAGGCAGGAGGCATAGAAAACAGTTTGCTCCTTAACTGAGTGCCAGCAGTAAGTCTTCGTGGGTGAATTGGATTTGGGTTAAAACTATCAAGACCAAAGGAGTCCAGAAATGTTCTTTTGACCCAGCTGTGTCTCTCTCTCCAATTAGGCCCAAAGGCTGGTCAGACAAATAAGAATGTGCAGGTAGTGAGTCTCTAGATTTTTGAAGAAGTCCAGGAGAGACTCCTTTCTTCATGGGAGTTGTGTGTGAAAGCCTGGCCTTAGTCTACCCACCTCAGTTGTAGTTAAAAGCCACCAGAGCCTCCTCTGGGTCTAGGCTGTGGTGAGTGGAAAGCCAGGGGTCTATGCTTACAGACTAGCAAGGGTGTTCTCCTCACAGGTGCCTCACAAGCCATGGCTTATAGCCTTGTATTCCAAGAAATTCAACATCCCCACAACGCAGCCAACATTGGACATAAATGTCCCCAAATCAGCAAATAAAAGCTGTACTGTGGCCAAGGCAACAGCAGCTGCTTCTGAGAATATGATGGGGTAAAGAAGGGACACGGAATGTTTTGCTAAATTCTCTTTCTACAGGAAACTGGGAAAAAATGAATTAAAACTCCAATGGTGGGGTTTTATGGTTAATAACTCTTAACAAAAGATATATACACCCTGAACTTATGTAAAGTAATATGGGGAATTCAGTTCTTGATCTAGATAATTTCAGACAAAATTTTTTTAACACATTCACCTAAAATATTTGGATAATTGAGGGGAAACATCTTTTGACATTCGAATTATCTGAAATGCTCCACTTCACTGGACTGTGTAGACACAGGTCTGAATTACATTTATCCAAGAAATACTGCTTTGAGAAGAAAGCTTGACGTTTGAAGGGAAGAATGGGCCTCCTTGAAGCAGTCCAAGATTGTTTTTTTAAACAGCTTCATAAAAATCAACAGGAAAGGAAAGGGTGATATGAAATGCTTTTAACTTTACTGTCATTCCTGAGCATGTACAGATCCCCTCATCTCCATGAAGTAGAAACATGTTCCCTCAAATTCAAAGCAGACTACCTGAATGATCACATATAAATCCTATTTAATCTGGAAAAATGTCAGCAATGCTCCAGCCAGGACATCAATAATGATTTTGGTCACTTGGGCTGAGAATAAGAAAGTCATCCAAAACTGAACAAGGATGGAGTCTTTGAAGGTGGCCGTGATGGGGCCTGTCACAGTGTGTTAAGGATCTGAGAAACATTTCTCTGGAAGAAGCCAAGGCACAAATGGATTTGAATTTTCAGAGAACAGATAATCCAACAACTACGTTACATCAGCTCAAAGACTAGAAGGATGAAGGCCAGGATGTTAACCATTCTTGTCCTATTTCTCAGTGTTATGGGTCATTCATCCACCCCAACATTTCATGAAAATTTCAAAGCATCAGAAACATTCATCATCTACGGACAGTTGTCCAGGCACTAGGGAGGTATCAGAATAGTCCAAATTATCTAAGTCTTCTTGTATTTCTTATGTACATAAACTGCCTCAGTAATATACTCACTCATCCTTAAACAGATATACACACCAGACAATGCTGTTACAATTCTTTTGAAGCTTATTAATGGATTATACTATTTTTGTTGTTGTTTTCAGAGTCTATAGGGATGGTCAGATGCTTGGTAGCACCAGTTTCCTTCACACAAATCTCAATACTAACTGAAGGTCAATATTAAGTGACCTTCAATTTGTTTCTTGTGATTAAGTTTCTTCAACCATACTGGAAATTTCTAGAAGGCATAGACTAAGGTTCTATCCTTTGCTTGTCTCCTCCATTGCAAAGTGGTGGTTATAGAAAGGGCTCAATGAATATTATATGTGCACTGACAGGTACACATAGAAATGTTTGTTTCTGACATGACCCAACTAGACAAATTAATTTAAAAAGACAAAGAGTTTATCAATGGCTTTTAAAACCAATCAGTTGGCATTTTGAAAGTAATTATACATTCTCAGTGGCGAGGAGACTTGGCCAGGTCATTGTAGCTCTGAGCCCTAATATAGCTTATGCTGTACTCTGAGCTCATTATGGAAAGACCTAGAGCTCAAGGCTCAACTTCTAAGAAGTGAGTTCGGGGGCCCTCTCATTTCTAAAGAGCTGATTCTTATTTTCTATCTGTCAGTTTTGGCACATTTTACTATGAGAGCGTAAGTTCTGAAATCCCAAAAGAGGCCCAAAGGATCACCAAACTAATCGACAAAGCAGAGCTGGCCTTATTACATATAAGGGGATACATCCCGGGGAATTTTGCAAAACTTGAATATATGGAGTAAGCAGCTCTGGTGATTTCGAAGAGGCCAAGGGAAACAACTGAGGCTCTATTTGGGGTTATATAAAATGAAACCATGTCAGAGACATAAATCATTGGGGGAAACATTTCAAATCCAAGGTAAACCATAGCTAAATGTTCTATGTCTGGATAGCTTGCCCTCCAGGAGATCTGAATTACCCAAGGTCAAATGGAGACCAAGGTCAGAGGCAGAACCTGGAATAGAACCCTTAATTCCCAATGTGCAGGGTACAGCTCCAAACTCAGGCTGAGTGTTACACCCTAGGCTAAAACTGGCATTACAACAGAGATCTGTAAGCCTTGAGTAAAATAAAACAGGTTCATTGAAATCAAAGAAATTCTACTTCTGGACATTGGCCCATAGGGCTTGATGAGTGGGAGGGACAAGAACAACATTATAGTATGTGTGTGGCATGTGTGATGCCTTCTGAAGTGTCTCTTAGGGGAATTCCTGAGGAATAAGCAAGCCACCTGTGGGTCTGGTGGAAACCATGGCTTAAGATACTCTTTAGGAAGCTTAAGCCTGGCAGACCCTCACAGTTATAAAGCATGAACACTGAACAAAATAAATGAAAATGGATTTCTGAGTAACTGAGAGGAAATTGGATTTAATGTGGCCAGACATCTAACAAACATGCTGGAAATTGCCCAAAGCTGGAAATAACAAATGCTACTGAAAAATAAACACTTTTTTTAAAGACCTTAACATTTTTAAAAAATTGCCCACATCAAATGAGCCTTGCTATCTTAACAGAGCCTATCTCGTTAGAGATAGTGGGAGTAGAAAAGACACACAGACGGGTTAAATAGGAAGGAGATGAAGGGAGACCCTTTCCAGATTGAAGACAACTGATCATTTAAGTTAACACTTAAATATGGAATATCTGTAAGGCAGGCTCCATCAGACTGGGTTCTAAGAAACCTATTCCAAGGCCAAATGAGTTCGGGAAATTCTGAATGTTATATTCTCTTCTAAAGGCCCACAGTACACATAAGCATATTAAAGGCACAGAGAAATGTTGTGGTATGGAGACCTGTTTCATTTTAAGAGCATTGAAATGGGCAGAACTGGGATTCAAACATGGTCTCTGAAACACACTCTTAATTACTATAGTGTACTGCTCCATTCTAAGTGAATATTTTTCTCTCTTTCTTAATCTTGAAAAGCTTAAACAATGCATTAAAAGAGAAAATAAGAAAACAAAACATCGTGTACCCAATACCAGAAATTAACAAATGTTACCATTTTATCATGTTTCTTATTTTTACATAAAAGAAAGGGAGCACTACAGATTAAAGCCCCCTTTGCTCTCCTTCTTAATCTCCCTCTTTCCTCCCCAGAAGCAAACATTATGCTGAAACTGGTATACATCCTTAGAGTTCACAACAAGTGTGTATTATATGTATTTGCTAGATAAATAGTATCTAGGATAAATATGTATCTAGATAAATAGTCTCTGGTAACTAGATAAATAGCATCTGTCATTTCACTTTTTTAAAATGTTGCATAAACACTGTCATGTATCATTCTAAAATTTCTTTTTGTCACTCAATATCAGGTTTCTGAGAGCTAACCTGTTGTTTCAAATGTTGTATAACATTTCATGGTATGAAGAGAACATAGCTTACTTATTTGTTCTCCTTCAAATGGATGTTAAGTTGCTTCCAATTATTGCTATTACCAAATAATGCTCCAATAAGTATTCCTGTTCACGCATCCTTATGCACCTGTAGAAAGATTCTCTAGGGTATATACCTAGAAGAGAGCTGCTGGGCTTGCACATTGTCAGACTTGCAGGATATTGCCAAATTACTCTCAAATGGCCTTCTTATTCTTGCCATGTTTACTCCACACACTCTCCCAAAGCATAAGACACCATGAGAAAATTAACTGAATTTTGCAAAAACAATCAGCAAAACCTATGTTCTAAGCCCTAACTGTGACCTTAAGACAGTCACTGAAAACTTCTCAGAGTTAAGTTTCTTCAACTATGAAATAGAGATGATGATATTTTTTTTGACTTTACTCCCCAGGTGTTGGTGAACACATAAAATCTGTGATAGTGAATGAGCTTTGTAAACGAGGAAGTGCTGAATCATGTTAATTATCACCTACACATAAATGTCACCTTCATTCTTCAAACATCTGATTGTCTGCTGTGCAACAGGTACCAGATGACGACTCAGCTCCTATTCAAAAGAGTGTGTAGGTTAGAAACTACATTTAATTTTTTTTTCAAAATTTTAAGTGCCATGATGCTAAGTACTTTACAGGAAACTTCTTGTTGTTAATGACTCTAAAATTAACTTGCAAATTTGTTGTTTGAAATTCAAAACAGATTTTTCATAAAGACACTGTTATCAACTGATCTAGATCCAAGATTTCTATAAATTAGGTATAAGGGAACCAACATATATGGAATACTGGCAGTACATAAGAAGAGTTGTGCTAAATAATCTTGTATATATTATGTTCTATATTCTCATTAACAACCCTGGCATATTTAATAATTGCATCTTACAAATAGGGAGCTGGGGGTACAGAGAAATTAATTAACCTGCCTTAAGTCACACAGTTTGAACAGTAGAGTCAAGATTTGAACCTAGGACTAATGCTACGTGTTCTTTTTACTACTTTGCATGCACCTGTGGTGCCACTTCACCATTTGTAACACTGAGTCTGTAGGAAAGTGAAAGACAATAATGGCAAGAAAAGGTGGTGGTAGCTCCGAGAATGTGTGCCCTTGGCCAGAGCCAACTCAATCTCCTAGTAACTCATGAACCGTAAATGTGGCAACTGATATATTAGTTCTGTTTCTAGCAATGGTCTCAGAAAGCACTGGAGAGAAAAGGAACTATGAAGAGAAACTTATTTCCCTAGGATTGGAGACAGAACTGTTTCCCAATCCTGTCACAGAAGAGTGACCGTTCTTGTAATGACTAACATCTGTATGGTTCTCTATAGCTTACATATGAAGTATCTGTAACATGTATAAAGATGAAAGGGGATCTTGATGCATGATGGCTGGGACCTTAGAGACTGTTTTCTCATCCCTTTTTTTTCCTTTCCAAATAAAAAGCACATAAATCAGAGTATATGTCTACACTATACAAATTACATACCCTGAAGTTATGAGACAACTATTGAAACCAAGCATGAAACTAAATAAATCCCTTCAAGGGCAAAGTGTCTCTTTCTATCAAACTCCACTAGGTTATGCTGAGTTTCAGAATTATTTTCAATAATTAGTAATTTATTTGAAGCAGTGATAACCAATTAGAACAAATAATAGGAAGGATGTTCCTATTTATGTTCACAACAAAAGCCATAATTTACTACCTATGAATAAAATCCACACACAGACACCACACACACACACACACACGCACACACACACACACACACCCCAAACCAAAAAGTATACACCAAATATGACTTATGAACATAGTCTGGTTTTGATATCATTGTTAAGCTAGCCTTACAAATATGTTGGGTTGTTTCCCACCTTTTTATATTGTTTGGAACAGTTTGCATGAGATGAGAATTATCTATTCCTTGAAGATTTGCTGGAACTCACCCATAAAGTTATCTGGGTCTGGTGCCTTTTCTTAGGAAATATCCTTGGCTTCTGTTTCTATTTCTTTTATGTTTATTGGCCTATGTTGTTGAGTTCATTTTTGTTATTTAAATTTTCCTTAAAATATTCTGCTTAATTATGTTTCAAATTCCTTGGTACAAAAATATCTTAATTTTTAGAGCATTTTTATGTCCCTATTTTCATTTCAGATTCTATTTCTTTTGCTTTCTTTTCTCATAGAATTTTTCCCCAGAGTATTACTTTACAAAACTTTTCAAAGAACTGACTTTTGGTTTTGTTAATCAACTCTACTTTGGGTATTTGTGCATTTTTCTAATTTATTAAATTTTGCTTTTATCTTTATTTTCCTCCATTCTATTTTCTCTGGGTTTTTCCTAGCATTTAGGATGGAAAGATTAGTTTATTTTTAAACATTGTGTTTTATAGTAAACCACTTAAGGATATAAATTTGTCTCTCCATATCACGTTAGTTAATACCTTACAAATTTTATTTCGTATCTATTCTAAATACTTCCATTAGATCCATGAATTAAATTGATGTGTTTTACTTGTATTGTTTTCATTTCCAGATATCTGGTCTTTTGGAAGGCTCTATTTTTGTTGTGAACTTTTATTTTTATTTTACTGCAGTCAGTGAACATGACTTATGCAATATCAGTCTTGACAAGGCTTCCCCTGTGGCATAGTATATAATCAGCTTTTGCACCTGTTCCATCTGTTTGACTAAAAGTTGTGTTATTCCTATGTGTTGAATTCAGAGCTCTTTGCTTGGTATTAGATCAATCTTGTTAAATGTGTAATTAAAACTACTTCAAATTTTATTACAGATATCTTTACATTTTACGTTTTTCTCTTACCATGTCATTGCTTTATCTCTCTTGAGCATTTGGTTGGGCTGAGTACATTTTTTGTTCCATTTTCTCTCTATTGCTTTAAAGCTATTCACTATCTTTCTTCACCAAGTGTTTACCCATAGTTAGCTTTCAAATGTATATTTTTTTAAAAATGTAGAATTAATCAGCATTTTTATTCTTTCTCATCCCAAAGAAGAAGACAAGAAGTTACTTCTCTTAGCTACTCTCCTCACCTCTAAGGTCTCATATGTACCTTTAGTTACAATTTAATAATTTGTTAATCAGAATTTTTTTGTACACAATAAACATTGAGACCATTTTCTTTGTTCACCATTGACTCCTGTATTCTACTATATCTTTGAATTCATTTGTCTTCTTGCCGGACCTTATTATCTACTAGTTCTCCCCCTCCTGCTAAGAGAGTCTTTAGAAAAGTTTATGTGTCTTTGCTTGCTTGAAAATGTCTTTATTTTATCCTTGCTATAGAATAAAAATTTGCTTAGGTATCAAATTCCAGATTCAATATATTTTTCCACAAACATTTTGCAAATATTTTCAACTGCTTTCTTGTTTCTGAGGTTATTGGTGAAAAATGATTTTAAACTGATAGTCATTCCTTTGCAGGTGATCTGACCTTTCACTCTCATAGCTGTTAGAAATTGTTTTTCTATCTTTTGTCTTTGTAAAGTTTTATAGCACTCTAAAGTGTAATTTATTCTCTATTTGCTTTGTCACTTGGTGAACTCTTCAAACATTATCTCTCCTTTATTTTCCTGTTTTTATACTTCTAGTAGGTGAGGGTTGGATCCATTTCCAGTCTCTTAACTTTTTCCCCCTCTTTCCTACCTCTTTATTATTTTGTACTGTGTTTTGAAAAGAATTCCTAAGTAAAGATGTTTGCTTGTTGGTATGTTCTTTCTTTAAAAGAATATTTGTTTATTTTGAGAGAGAGTGCCGATGTGTGAGTGGGAGAGGGGCAGAGAGAGAGAGAGAGAGGGAGAGAGAGAGAGAGAGAGAGAGAATCCCAAGCAGGCTCCATGATGTCAGTGCAGAGCCTGACATAGATAGGGCTCAATTCCACAAACCATGAGATCATGACCTGAGCAGAAATCAAGAGTCAGACACTTAACTAACTGAGCTCCCAGGTACCCCATTGTTGATTTGTTCTTTAGCTCTATCCAGCATGTTATTTCCTTTTGTATATAGAAACACCCATGCACATACATACATGCACACATACTTCCTCTCAGGTCTCTAATAGGAGATATATAGATGATATATAGATTCAGATATATTGATATATCAATCTGCTCCTGTTTTATAAGCCCTATTCTTATCCCAAATTTCCTTCCTTTATCTCTATGAAGATCTTAACTTATTTATTTAAAGTCCTTTTCTAATTGGTTTACTAACTCTATTTCCTAAGCTGAAAGTGTTTCTATTTGTTAGGCTTGATAGACCCTGATGAGGTGTAGTTGTTTCTCATAGATTCAGTGATGTTTGGTTGTGAATTCATCTTCTGCAACAGAATTTTCATCCTTGTGTCCTGAGCCAAAAGTCTTCCTATGATTTGTGGCTTTCTAGGTTGAGCTCCTGCCTATAGGTGGCTTATTGCAAAAGCAGACTTAACTTAGTGCTGAGATCTCCACTCCATTTTCTTCTATAGATTGGCCTTTGGGCCAATATAAATTATTTTCCTATTTTCAAATATTATTCTTATTAGTTTAATATTTAAATATATCTTTTATTTCATTTTTATGGGGTTGGATTGAGAGAAAAAGATTCCAGGATATACTCATTCAACTTTATTTGTATTTTTAGGGGTGCCTGGATGGCTCAGTCAGTTAGGCGTCTGCCTTCGGCTCAGGTCATGATCTCGCAGTTGGTGAGTTCGAGCCCCGCATCGGGCTCTGTGCTGACAGCTCAGAGCCTGGAGCCTGTTTCAGATTCTGTGTCTCCCTCTCTCTCTGACCTTCCCCCATTCATGCTCTGTCTCTCTCTGTCTCAAAAATGAATAAACGTTAAAAAACTTTTTTTATTTTTATTTCTAACTGTCTTTGTCTTTTTTTAGTTCAATAGTATAGCATTCAGCAAGAAAAGGTTCATGATAGTTATATCTTTAATGTATGTCAAAGATAATTGTTTGTTATCTGTAACGTTTTCCTTGAATTTTGCCTTGAAATTAACATTACAATCTGTTTCTTTCTCTGAATTTTCAACATCTACCACTGCTAATAATTTTGCTCTTTGCTTTTGTTATATATGTTCCTTACCAAGACAAAAATGATTAGATTATTTTAATATAGTTTGAGACTCATTTAATAAAGAAAATTTGTCCATGGATGCTTTTGATTAACACTAACATATATGATCTGCAATCTTGTACTGTATTATTCTAAAGATTTCCTATTATTAATTTTACAAATTGATACTTATAAAATTTTCAAAAGCATTTTTTTAACCTTTAGTTATTTTTATCTTTGTCGGGAATGAGAAAGTACCTTTTCAATCCCCTACTTTTCTCCCATGTTTCCTTCATTTCATGGTCTTCATTGATATAATCTGGAATTTTAAATCCAAATTATTTATAATCTAACAATACTGTTTGTTTTATATTTCCAACTTGAGAAAGATATATATCTTGCTTACCATTGTATCTAAAGGACCTGACAGTTAACAAACATGGCCATATTTATAGAACAAATTAACTCAATGACATTTTAGTACTTTACCTATGAAAAAGTAAGATAATTTGGTGGGATATAAAATTCCTGGCTAATAGGTTTTTTTTTAAATTTCTTCCCTCAAAATTTCTAACCATAGAATTTATTGCTATGAAAAAGAATAAATGTAGATTTTCCCCATTATGGCTTTTTCTGCCTGGATTTTCAGTGGATTTTTCTTTATCCTTCTAGTCCAGAAATCTTATCTGGATGACTTTAAGTTTAATTACATTTTCAGTGATTTTCTCCTGGAATGGAGTGAGCTTTTTAAATCCTTAAACATGTCTCACTTCACCTCAGTTAAGATTGTTTTGTCTTATATCTTTAATTAATAATTTGATTTTATTTGTGGTTTTTTTCTTTTTTTCAGGAGAGTGATTTATTTAGTTTTTGGTTCTCTGTTTCCGGCTTCCACATTGGTCATTTTCCCTTTCAATTTTTAAATTTCTTTGAGCTTTTTTTTTCCCTGCATTATAGGAGAACAACTCAGATATATCTCTTACAGCACTTACTGGATTTTGTACAGCACTGATTATGCTCTCTGCTGCCTCCAATGTAGATTTCAAGGTTATTGTTAAACTGTATTTTCAACAACATCTTTAGCTCATCATTTCTTTTCTCTTTTTCATCTCCTATTCTCTTTTTAATTTTTTATAATATTCTGTTTTATTTCATTGTGTCTTATGAATTTTATATTAGTGAAATTGCTGCCTGCCCTTCCTGAAGAATTTTTTGTTGTTGTTATCTGTCTGTATGCAGCATGGTGTTAGTTAGTGTCACACATACAATGAAGATGGTCCACTAAGGCAGTGTTATTCAAAGTGTGCCTACAGAGGTACAATCTGAAAATTGTCTGTTCCTGGTTAGTGGTAAGTATTGTTAGTGCAAAATCAGAGAAGATAAACACTGCCAGTTTCTGTACTTGTCTCATTGCTGACTGTTTTCAAGAAGTCCAAAGATGGCTCGCTGGTTTGAACCACACTTTGAGTAGTATTTCTCTAGATACTGCAGAGTAACAAGATAGAAGGCATCTCTTAGAGCTGCTGTCCCATGTTTGACCATCCTGCCTCTAGACCCTTATAGGAAAGGAGAATTAACTTCTATCTTCTTTGAAACACTGTATTATGGGTTATCTTTTTTAATAGCACCTTTATCTATATTTTAATACAGTGCAAGAGATCATTTTCAGAAATAGGTTCTTCCTTTCAGTCTTCCAATACTTATCCCTTTCTCTTATTCTACAATATTTTTTCGTAAGTTCCATATGGTTATTTCCATTGTTTTCCATCTTATTCATTCTTAATCATAGAAAAGTGCTTTCAGATAGAGTTTGTCCACAAACAGTATGTGGATTGCATTGGACTTATATTCTGTCATATGATGGAAAAATCTTTATAGCTGTACAGCTGTGGGCTGCTGCTGCTTGTGGTGGTGGTGGTATGGTAAGGAGAGGTAAGGTTAGGTGGGTGTACTTCATTCCACTTCAATCTTCAGGTTCAACCACAATTTCATTTAATGCCCTCCTTTCTCTACAGTCATCACCTTGTTCTCTGATAGTGTTATCTCATAGTATTTATTTAGAACTCAATTTCCATTATCCACTGTTATTAGAGTTCTTTATTTCAGCATATGCCTACTCTAACACACACATACACACACACACACACACGCACACACGCACACATGCACACACACACAGGCTTTCCATTTTACCAGGAAGTGTGTGACCCTATTAGGATTGAGCTAGAGGTGAAGAACATGGAAAGGAGATGAAGTTTAAAGGCTGCTGGCACCAAATCAAAGGTCAATGGGAGAGGGGGTGTCTTAGTTGTTTGGTTTTTTTTCTATCATCTTCACAATAGGACCTAGTGAGTGACTGAATATTAAGGATAAGGGAAATGAAATATTTCAAGATAGTTCACAAGTTTCTAGTTTGAATGACTGGGAAGATAGAGAAGGTGGTATTTATTGAAGGAAGGGCAGATATGGCTAGAAAGAGAATGATTTGGGTTACCTGTGAAATACTGTCATAACATCCCAGTGGAAATTTCTAGTAGGAAGATGTTTGCATACTTTGGGGCTATGGACTGAGCATTAGATTTCAAAATCATTGGCATATGGGTAATAAGAGAAACCATAAACGTGACCACCCTGAGTAGAATGAGAGAGAAAAATGCTCAGGAATAACCCTAAAGGAAATCATAAAATGGTTAAGTATGTAGCTAAAGAGACATGGAAACTATCAGGAGAATATAGTCATGAAAGCCAAGGAAGGAAAATGCTTCAGGAGAGAGGGGATAGCCCACAGGGACAAATGCCATTGAGAGGTTAAGCCAAATAAATATTAAAAATCAACCCTCTTGATTCCGGAATTAGGTTGACTACAAGTCTAAATTTTCAATGTTCTTGTGACTCGTTTCTAAATCCTTTAATTTATATGTATTTTTGTGGGAAATCAGAAATTCTGCAGTAGAAGCTGTTCTCCTGCTGACTTTCAAAACAGAAGTCTACACTAGTACTGGGTTTTTCGTTTTGTTTTGTTTTTCGTATTCTTGTAATCCTGCTTTTCTGGTCAAGGACCATTTGGTTGCAAATAATAGTATCCCATTCAAATTAGGGTAAGCCAAAAGTGGAATGTTTTTAAAATAATACAAGTGTAATTCATAGAACCCAAAGTCAGGAAGTCTTGTGAGGCCTCATGGGAGACTGGAATGAGGAACTGGAAAGTTGTCAGGGACCAAGATAGCTACTTTCTCTCTGTGTCTATCTCTCTCCAGACTCTGTGGTCTCTTGTCTCTGCTTTTCTTTGTTCATCTTCTTACTTCATTCCTCTCTGCAGTTCAGATCTCTATTTCTCCAAGAACAGAAAAGGAAATGGCCCCCAAAGTAGTTCTACCTTTTTTCTTCAGCACAATCCAAGCCTGCATAGCACTCCTGGGTCTCTATTCCGACTTTCTAGAAGGAAAGAATTGACTGGCCAAGTTTGGATCATGTGCCCATTCCTCATCCAATCAACCGTGAGCAAGGCAAATCATGTGCCCTTTCCCCAGTGGGAGTAGAAGCACAGGCTCAGAAAGAGGAGTAAGGAGGTCAGGTAACTAAATTGGTTGCTGTGTCTTCCTTATGTCACCTAGTTCTCTTTTTGCTCAACATATTGTCTTCACATTTCATCTTTCTGTATTTTCATTCCAGAATGTTCTCTTCTCATTGTTCTCTGCTCTTATCTTTAAAAAGCACATATCTATTTGAATCTTATTATTAAAAAAATTCTGGTTCCCATTTAAAAATAGTTTTTAAAGATAATGATCTTCATTTTCTAATCCAACACAAAGAAATGTGTTGCTTTTTTCTGCCATAAATTTTCATAGGCCTAGAGGAATCCTCTTTTACAGAGTGTATTTTCATACTCCTCAGAGGTTTCTCTTTCCTTCTCCTGAAAGTAGGAGAGACCTATATAATTGATGTTTGCTAATAATAGGGTATGTGACTTGCACTTTCCCCACTCACAAAGGTTTGGAAAAGTCCCCCTATTACATTGGGGCAGGGTGGAAGAGGGGCACAAACTGATGTGAACAAGTTCTTGCCCAATCCACCAGGCCATCTTCTGCTGTTGCTCTAATGGACTGAGAGGTGAAGTCCTCCACCCTGGTATCCTTATCCTCTACACTAAAAAAGGGCTGAGAAATCCACAGCCCCCTCCATGTACTCTATTATAAGTTCCAGAAAATTACAATCCTCAAGATATTTTATCTTTAGTCTGTCGCAGCTTCCCACAGAGCATACAGTGAATGTTCAACAAAAGTTTGATTTTATTTCTTTCTAAAATGAAAATATGTCATTTACCTGCCTGCCTATAGTCTTTGGTGTGTCATTAAATGCAGAGAGAATTTAAGTTTCTCATTTTGATTCTAAGTCCTTAATAAATTGGCCCATACTTCCCCACTCTTAAGAGAGAAGCTCTAACTACATTTTCATAGGCATCTTAATGGGTCATTATCAACTACTTTCAATTCCACTATATATGATTCATTCTCACACTTCCACGTCTGTTTTACTTGCATCATTTCCTCTATCTCAAATCTTTCTCCCTCCCCTCTGCATGGTAAACTTTCACGGATCCTTCCAGACTCAGGTCCATCATAACCTCTAACACCTGGGACAAATGTCAGAGTTAGACTCCCATCCTCTCTTCCCCCACAGCACCTACATCTATGCATCTATTAATGTATCCAATGCACCTTTGCAGAATCATTTTTTAATTCCTTTACTTTTCTGTCTCCTAAGTAGACTGGGAGCTCTTTGGAAACAAGCACCAGTATTTTTTAATCTCTGGATATCTATCTTCTACTTTGAACCAGGTAAGAACTCCATAAATGTTTGATGAACAAATCAATTAGTGTCTAGATATTAAGCTTGAAGATACAAAACCAAAAATACCTAGGTTGGTAAAACAACCCAGTCATTAGTTAAATATTAATCAATTGACTAGCCAATTGTTTGGTGTTACATGGTCAACTAACTTTCAAGAAGCTTGAGCAGTTAGTTATAGAGCCTCTTAATCCTAATTCACAGTAACACACCAGCCAGCTGTTAATTATGTACTTGGAGACAGGGAGGTAAATAAAATTCGTATTTATTGGCAAAGCTCTTCAACTTTCCCTTTGTCACATGAACTAAAACAAAGTGAACTTTGCTAGTAGAGCACAAGGGAAACACTAATACCCTCTTCATGTGTATATTTTGAAGCTTACAGTGTGCTCTTGTATCTCATGTAATCCTTAAAGCAATCCTGTGAGTTCGAGTATCATAAGTTTACTTTACAAGTGTGACACTTTTAAGGTTCAAGAGATAAAATGACATACCTAAAAATCACTGTGCCAAAAGTGCTCAAATTTAAGTCGACTCCTGTGTTTATATCAGGTGTTCGTTTCATTTAATCAGTTAACAGAGAAACCCAAACAACAAGTACATTTAATAACTTGGTTCTGAGACAGCAACAAAATCAATAAAAATTTATTTGCTTTACAATATATATGATATTCAGAAGCTTTCATATTATTTTGTTGGCTACATAAAACAGCCCTGCAGAGTAGATTGGACAACTACTCTAATGCCTGTTTAGGCGATGAGAAGTCTGAGGTACAATGAGACTAGATGACTTTTCCAGGTTATTCAAAGTTAGTCAGTGACAGACCTAATTCCTGATTGATTGTTCTATCCACTCCCCTTGGAAACCAATATCTTGATATATTTGAAAGGCTCAACATTTACTAGAGAGTTAGCCCACTCTGGCGAAATCAGGAAAGATAAATGCAAATAATTAGCTCATGGGAAAGTGGCAGTAATGCCCTATGATGCAGTCCCTTTTGTATTGATTCTTCAGGGAAGTATACAAAATGGATCTGTCACACCCCTGGTTATGCTGATGTGTGTGGGGTTCATTTCTACTTGAGTGAAGTCCTATACCATTAGTCTAGGGTAAATTTAAATGGTTCGTATTTCAGGGAATGCATTTTGAATTGTGTGAATTCATACATTTCCCTCAATTGAATTTTAAACCTTTCTTCTCTTCTACCTGAGCCCATGTACTCTCCCAATTTACATGTTCACTTCTATGATTATACACACAAACCATAAGCGAATATACACATGACTGCGTAATCACCTCTTGTACACACAAACTTTATTTGCACAGACACACACACACACACACACACACACACACACACCCCTTTTGATTATACGCCCCTTCCCCAATAAGAAGATTGTTATGGACAGAGAAGACATACACATATCTCTTTGGATAACATCTCCTGTTCATATCCTACCCCCCACCCCTGTAACTAAACCTACACATACACAGGTACTCACACACAAATGCCAGGTTTCACAATGTTCAAGAATCATGTCAACTTTGAGGCCCTAAATGTGTCTGGCAAGTTCTTTGGACTTCACCCTAGTGACTGAAATTACTGCTTGGGCAAGAGAAGAGGGAAGAATTGCAAAGTAGGGAGAAGAGGGCAGTATAATCAGAAGGTAAGTTGGGAGACTTCCCTATCCATAAAGCCAAAGGTCAGAAAACAGTCCCAATCGAGGGCACCTATCTACAATTATTTCCCTGACTTAAATGTCACAATGTTTTAGAAAATTACCCCAATGAGCTTAATCTGGACATCCTTGAAGTCTTCTTTCACCTCCAAGAAGAAGTCCACATACAGTAGAGGAAAGACAATGGAGTCCTGGAGACAGAGACCTCAGTTTGAAACCCACGTCTACCTTGTAAACTCTCTGAGCTTCAGTTTTATCATGTGTAAAAGGAGATGATAATACTCACCACTTAAGTGTTGTAGTGAGAATTAAGTGAAGTGACAATATATGTAAAGTACCCATCACAGTCAATTAATTACGGGTTAAATGCTGTGTTATACTCTACATACATGAGATGTTACACAAAGCCAAGTTCTCTGGGGGTAGATGTGGGTGCTTTTACAAAAAAATGGCATTTCAGCTGAATTTCTCATTGCAACACTAACAAAATTGGTAAGGAAAAACAAAATTTGGATTCTTCATAAAAATTAGGCAAGTATTTAGGAATTCTTTGCATGAGGCTTTGCATGAGGCTTTGATTTCCAAATAGCTAGATTCTTGCTTTGCAGGGAAAAGTTCAACTTTCTGCCCATATTTCCCGGCAAAGGTGGCAAGTGGGAATCAAGAATCTCGAGATGTGAGCTTTTTTTCTAAAGAAAATAGTGACCTTTAGTCAGGTGAGGGTGTAAAGAGTATTCACAAGTCAAACTTGAGATCTAGCCAGTGTGGCTATAGCCTTAGAATGCATGTCCACAATAGTTTCTACATTGTTTGTAGAAAAATAAGAAAAAGATGTCTCAAAGATTAATTGATAACTTGAACGATCCATACATCAAACCACAGAGTTAGGTCTCTGTGGCAGAGTGGGAAATAAGTTGGACTGGGAGTGAGATCCTTGGGAAACATCTAAAAGCCTTAGTTTCCCATTTATAAAATAGGGTTAATATTAGTGCTCATCTAGTATCTTCTTATAAGGATTAAATGAGATATTGCATGTCAAGTGCTTAGAAAAAGGCTTTAAACAAGCGGTAAAGGTAGTTATTATTTTTACCTACCTCATAAGTTTATTGTAACAGTGAAACAAATGCACTGCAAAATATTATTTTTAGTTTTTTAAAGCACATTTAATATCAGCTAAATGTATTTTGAGTAGGGGGAGGGGTTCTTTACTCAAATGTTCACTTTTAGCCAAAGTGGATTTCTATAACACTTTATTTTCATTAATTAATTTTTTCCATCTAAAAGATTAGAATGTGGGGCATGCTCCTTGTACTTTCTACTCTCTTCCCGTCATATCACCCAGCTCTACTGGGCTTCATTAAAGAGAACACTCCTACCTAGCCCCCACAAAATGTCAAAATGAAACATGATTTTACCCAGAAACTGCTTACCAGTGATATTTGCAAAACATTTGTGCTCATCTGTCAGGCTTCTTGGCCAAACATGGCCATCCTACAAAGCTGTAATAAAACATGAAATAAACCTTTCCATAAAACATTTAATAAAGCTGTAAAAGTTAAATATCTCATAATAAGCAACCATAAAAAAGCATGTAGCCCAGTTCTTGATCATTAACTTTCATTAGGGCTTGGAAGAAAACCCAGGCCATTCTTCTAAATTGCCCAGCTTACAGTGTGGAATTGAATCAAGGGTATTGTTCCCGGGATCCTCTCCACTTTGAAGCCAAAGGGATTTCACAGTTGTTTCACTGAATCGAATCTAAGATGATCAGATTCTTCTCACTGAGGTAAAATTAATTTGCAAAGAGACTTATTGAATTTCTTGGAATTCCTGCGTTAGATTTGAGAAGAGTGGGGATTTTTTTTTTTTTTTTGCTTATTTCTCTAAGTGTGATGTTAAGCAATAAGTGGATGTTGTTTTTGGCTGCTCAGCATTCAGTTCTCTTTCCTAACAGTCCCCTATTTCCTTTCAGAGAGATTCCATTAAATGAATTGTTGGAGGTTTGGGGTATCCCAAAAAACAGACCCTGCCTTTCTCTAGGACAAGAATGAAGCATGTGATGGAACCATACTAATCAAACTTAGTCTCCCAGGACTGGAGTGAATCTTCTCAGAGTGATAACACAGGAGGGATGAAGGAAGGAAATAAACAGTTGGTGCTCACTGGTTGTCTCATTCCATAGTGGCAACCTGATTGGTTTGTTCAATAGTTCCTGCTCCCAACCTCACAGTTTTGCTCAGATTTCTGTACTCATCAGGGTTCAATCCTCTGGCGCCCTCTTTGATTTTGTAAGTACTCAATAAATTCCATTTCAGCTCAAGTTTTCCAGAGTTGTTCACCACTGCTTATGCTAAAGCATCTTAATTGCTACAGAGTGTCAGGTAATAATTATCATTGATTCCTATTTATTTTCAAAGCCAGAAACACAAGGTACAGGGAAAACTGCTAAAAGGAAGAATTATGCAATAATAATTTGTCTACCTCACCATTCTCTTCATCCAAAAAAAAAAAAATCTATCAAAGTTTTGTCTATTACAAATTACATCAAAAAGAAATTAAATCAAATGACTGTCAAAACTACAGGAAAATACAAAAGGAAAAGCATAAAACTCATATCAAAAAATTCAATTGAGGAAGTATAGACCAGAAATTTCTATTCCACACAAAATGATTTTAAATCCCCTAATAGCTGAGAACTTCATATAAATATTTGCCTAATGGCCTGAAAGGCACCGAGAAGAAATGAAATCCCTGTGAGTTGAAACCTTATAGATTACAGTTGGTGGCTCCAAATTGTTTGAGGTTAAGAGGATTTATGATTTATAAAAGACTAGTATTGTTAGCCCTTGCATAAAACAGCTACATCTCACAGGCTCATTTTTACCAGGAGCAGCTCCTTGGAGCCAAAATGATATACAAAATGGAACACTAGCTTCTATATTTTGTTCAAATCCCTTCGTCTTTCAGGCCAAGTTAATTTAAGTGAAAAAAACTCAGAAACTTGGGAAGTAAATTGGCATTTAATACAGTTCCATCAGATCCTTTTCTTTCCCCTGAAGTCTTACTCACTGAAGAAATCTTAATTAAGAAGAAAGAAAGGAATTGGTCGAAATGCATATATGATGTATTAAATATCTGACAGACCATTTGCACACTGACCTCACTGGTGAGCCAGAATACAGCACAAGCCTGTAACTAGGCTCAAGGGCAGCTTGAACCCATCACCACCGAATAATGGCTGCTGTCTTTTTAAAACTCTCCGAGGTTCACATTGTAGATTTCCTTCCAGTTTCCAGTGGTATGAGAGACACCGCCAGTATAAATCTTGTTGTCACAAAAGAACAAGTTATAGTATATATTCAACCACACACACAAAAAAACTTTCAAATAACATTAAGTTAAACCCACAAAACCAAGGAGAGTCAGAAGCAAAGCTGAAACTCTGTCCTTAAGTCACCCCCATTGTGTTTGATCTTGAAGAATACCAAACTCATCCTGGGGTATCACCAGGGCTGTGTCTACACAATATTAAGACAATAAGTCAAATTGGTTAAGAAAAAAAATTTTCAGCAGCAGCAAAGCAAAAGAAAAGAAAAGAAGAAAAATCTCGTAGTTCAAGTCTGGTTGACAAAAGAAATACAAACGAGTCTCCTTTTGTGAATTTTCATTTCAGTGTGTGGACCTAAATAAACACCCTGTCTGCCCCCCACAGACCAAATGCTGAAAGAAAGGGAAGATGAAGCTTGGTGCAACTTGGAAGTTTCTGCCCTAGAATCATGGGTTCTAAGCAAAGGTTTTTATGAAACAGTGTTGCTATTATTTGGCTTAACAGTGTATTATCTTCTCTTAATACTTTTATGAATCAAATCTTCAATTTTTTCGTGGACACTTGACCTAGATAGTCAGGAGGCCTGGCTATCCCTGGGAATCCATTTTGAAGAACTAAAAGAATTGGCAAATCTGAGACATGAATGCTGTTTGTGAGGCAGAAAAGCCTGGTGGTCATAAGGACCTGAGTTTTCACGCTGATCCAGCAGTCACTTGCCAGCTGTGTGACTTGGGCCAGGAGCTCACCTCTCTGAGTGGTGGATGTTTCACCTATTAAATGAATAAAGTAGCACCCACCTTATAGGGTTTCTATGAGGACTAACTGAGATATTTGTGAAGCCTTTAACATGGTGTCTGGAGCATGGTTAACCTTTCTTAAATGGTACCTACATCTGTGAGCATCAAACATTTCCAAAGAGAAAAAATAAGACAAGACCTCTTTAAGATCAAGATTGTAGGATGTTGAAGGTTTCTAGATGCAGAAAGAATTTGCTTTCATTACATGGAAAGTAGCTTTCACATAGGGAAAAGTCTACAGAAGTGAATCATTCATTCCACAAATATGCCAACTATGTGCCAGCCATTGGGAAATTCAAAGATGAACAAGATAGAAATGGTCCCTGCCCTCCAGAAAATAACAGTCTAGAGGACACGCACACATAGAAACAGGCAATTACAGCAAGGGTCCCATCTCTTACACAGTGTCCTGGTGCCCCCCCAACATCCCCACCAGAAACCACACCAGGTCCCCTCCCTGTCTCACACTCCACTTCCTGTCAATCCAGACAGAAGACATGAAATCCTTGACCTGGGTCTTCCTGGGCCATAGGAGCTTCACAAGATGAGCAAATGGCTTCTCACTAATGACTGAATCTTAGAACTTGACCTGTCCTAGGCTACTGTTAGAAACTGAATTGTGTCTCCTCAAATTTCATATGTTGAACTCCTAACCCGCAGTACCTCAGACTGTGACTGTATTTAATGATAGGAGCCTTTAGAGGAGTGATTAAGTTAAAGTGAGACCATTTTAGGGTAGGCCCTAATCCAATCTCACTGGTATCCTTCTAAGAGGAATTTTGGACACATAAAAGAGACACCATGGACACACATGCACAAAACATCATGTGAGGACACAGTGAATAGGTGGCTGTCTTCAAGCCTAGGCCTCCGGAGAAACCAAAAGAGCCAACACCTTGATCTTGGACTTCTAGCCTCCAGAACTGTAAGAAAACAAATTTCTGCTTAAGCCACCCAGTCTGTGCTATTTTGTTATGGCAGCCCCAGAAAAGTAATTCTGTTGCTTTCCTAGGTGAATGCAAGATAAAAGAGGAGCCTTTGTGCCCAAGAGGATACAGAAGTGTATTGAGTGAATGACAGAGGGTGTGCATTCTACTTTTAGAAGGACATGATGCTCAACAAAATTGACCATATCTCCAGAAAGGCTTTTTTTGATAAGGGCATTGTCAAACATCACTTTTACCCACCCAAGCACCTACTCACATATAATTTCCAGCAATATGTTCAATGGGACCTTTTCCTAATCAAATAAGCCCACCCAGGGGACTGCCACAGAATAATGCCAGGCACATAATAATGGTTGATATTTTATTGAGCACATACTACATAGCAGCCACTGTTCTAAGCATTTTACACGTATTAACAGATTTAATCTTCACCACAATTTATGCATTACTTTCCTGTGGTTGCTATAACAAATTATGACAAATTAACTGGAGGCTTAAAGCAACAGAAATGTATTCTCTCACAGTTCTTAAGTCCACAAGGAACTGGAAGAGCCATACTCCCTCTGCAATCTGTAGGAGAGAAGCCTTCCTTGCCTCCTCCGGCTTCTGGTGGTGGTGGGCTATGCCCGGCATCTGTGGCTTCTAGCTGCTTCACTCAGTCTTGCCCACATCATGACATGGTGCTCCCTGTGTGTTTGTTTTCTCATAAGAACACCACCAGCCATTGGGTTACGACTCACCTGACTTCAATATGACCTTAATGTAACCAATTGCATCGGCAAAGACCCTATTTCCAAATAATGTTACATTGTGAGGTTTCAGGGAGATATGAATTTGGGGGGACACTATTCAAGCCAGCAGAGGTAGGCACTGATATTGTTATGCCAGTTTTAGAGATTAAAAGCCCTGAGAACAGAGATGAAATAACTTTTCAAGTTCGCCCAGATAATCAATGGCAGAACCCAGATGGAGCTCCAAAGACCATGTTTAGAGCTATGAGATGCTGCCTCTCGAAAAGTATTTCCTAAATGAATAAAATGGTCACAAATGGCTGAGTGCCAGCATGCCCTAATTTCCCTCCTCAGCATCCCTCTCTGAGACCATTGCACCAGACTCGTAAGTAATGTCCCTTCTCAAGTCTTCCCTCCACATGATCTCCAGATATGAGTTTCCAAAACACAGATCTGATCACCAATTCTGAAAAGATCTTATTTACAGTTCACAAAAATTGATAAATTCCTAACTTAGCACAGCAACCAATTATCCTTCACACACTGGACGAAAAGCTCCATGTGGGCAGGGATTGTGTCCATTTTTGCTCACCACTGTATCCTTAACAACATGTACAGGTTCCCAGTACCTAGTAGGTCCTCAAAAGTCATTGTTAAATAAGTGGAAAAATGAATGAATGAATGAATGAATGATCTGGCCAACCTACATTTCTAGCCTCAGATCCTACTGCTTTACCCACAACCATTCTTCACCACTCAGACCTCCTCACCAACCGTGTGCCTTTCCAGTGTTGTAGACAATCTTGGCAGCTCATATAATGAACCCCACTGATGTGCCCAAGTGGCCTTTGCTTACACTGTGCCCTGTGCCAGGTGTACCATAATCACCATCAGAGCCTAATCTAAACCTCCCCTTCCCAACAGGTACGTTTACACCCACATCTACCCACCCCCTGACACACATCTCAGACACACAAATAGCTTCCACTCACAAGAGTACCATCGAACTTTGTGCTGTCATCGACACTGCATTTGGTTTGCTCTATGACATCTAGTTGTAAAAGGTTTCTTCTTAACTCCACTCTTGCGAGGGGGAGGGGCTGTGTCTTCTCCATTTTATATAATCAGTGTCTAACACAGTACTCATCAGACAGTGGACACTCCATAAATGTTTGCTGGAAAATGACTGAATGAATAGTCTAATGTCAATGTGTATATAAACACAGATTTTACTCCTATTTTGACCAAGGTTTGACTGTGCACATACAGAATCCAATTCCCAAAAGATGAGGCAACTTCTTGGCTTTCAAAACTACCCAAGCACAGATGTCACACAGCTAAGGGAAGGCTGAAGCTGAAATTTTGATTCAAAAACATATATCCTAGGGGCAAACTTATTAAAATGCACTGGAGGCCCCTGCCACCCCCTGAATTCCTATTTGCCTATGTGATGGGTAAGTGAAATGGAGGCATGAAGAAATTGACAGTGTGATTCCAGCACTGAGGACTGCTTTTGCATCATTGACATAGTTTTATAACTGTGCTGTTTTTAATCAATTACATATGGAGTCCATTTCAGTCCACTAATAAACCTATTTAGTCACTTCTCATTTAATGTAATTACAGGGATTGTGTGGCATGGAGGTTGAGAGTATGGGCCTTGGAATCAGAGAAACCAAATATGCTGTAGTGTCCCCCATCTTTAATATGTATGTGAGCCTGGAGGCATGTATACATGCACGTATGTCCCTCCCTTGACCACACATCCTCCTCTTTTTACCATGTCATTTCATTTTGATAATCTCCTTCACAGAAAGACCCTCTAAAGAGTTATTTACATATATTTATACATGTGCCCCACTTCCTCACTTCACATTCTTTCCAGAACCACAGTTAGGCTTCTGTCCCCTCACACCGAGGTCACTCACATCATGGAGGTCACTGTCCTCCATGTTGTCACCTCTCTGTCTTCATCTTACTTGACTTTTCAACAATAATCTACACATAAGTACCACCTTCCTTGTTTGAAGCATTTGTCTCTTCTCTTGGTTACTGTCAATTCCACTTTCTCCTGGTTCCACCCCCCTCCCTGCCATCTCCCAGGCTGTCCACCTGACCTTGAAATCCTGGTGTGCCCTAAGCCTCCAGCCAAGCTTTCCTTGCCTTTCTGTCTGTCTCTCTTCCATTAGATCCTGTCCAGTGGTCTTAATGCTGTATGTACACTCACAACCCTGCCTGTCCTGGCCTTGTTTATGGACTTCTCACTCCTCTAACAGTTCTCTTGCCAGACAGTGTTGAATAGAAGTAAGCCTGGGCCCCATACAGTCAGAGTGCCTGACTTTGAATCCTTATTTGGTCTTTATTTTCTTCAGAGCTTTGGGAGTTTAAGGACGTATTTTCTCATCTATGAAATAAGGATAATGCCTCACTGTATCCTTTTGAAGATTAAATGAGTTGATATATTTAAGGAACATATACCAATTCCAAGCACATGGTAGACACTCAATAAATTACACCAATTATTATTACCAGTGGTGACAATAGGAGAGTCTTCTCTTAGATACCAAAGAGGCATCTTTAAGTTAATGTTCCTAAAATAGAACTCTAGATTCTCCTATAAAAACTCATTTCTACTCATGTCCCTGTCGTATTAATTTACCTTATTTTCTTCATAAAACTTACTACTACCTGAAATTTCTTTATTTTTGTCTTTACCGGTTTATTGCCTACCTCACCTCCAGGTAAGAAGCTAGGATTTGAGCTTCATGAGAGCATAGCCATATCTGTCTTGTTCACTGCTGTGATTCTACGATGTCAAACAGTGACTTGTATTAACACATGGTAGGTGCTCAATACACAGCTGCTAAGTGAATGGATTGATGAATGAATGGATAAACAATTTGACTTGGATTTGGTACCTACACCTAGCATTTACTAGCTATGGGAGATTAAGAAAACATTTAAACTTTATGAGCTTTAGTTTGCTTACCTGTTAAATAGGATAACAATGCTTCCTTACAGGGTTACCATGAATGTTAAGTACACTAAGCGCAGTGCCTGGCCCAGAGTAAGACTTCATTATGTAGTAATGAAAAAATGAAAATAATCATTCATATGAAGCACAGAATAGTCATTAATACTCAGCACCTTATTAGCTGTGCTTCCTGGGGCAAGTTACTGAACTTCTCTAAGCTGCAGTGCCTGCCTTTGCAAAGGCAGTATCCTGAAACTACTAGAGTATATTAGTATATATAGTATATATAGTATTCTGAAGCCTACTATACTGGAATTGGAATCTAAAGAATGTGAGGCAAGGTATTGCCAGAAAATAAAAAGTGTAGTATATAGAATCGTAGACTTTTTAGAACTAGAAGGAATCTTCAAGAAGAAACATTTTTATTCATTTCATGAATATATCCAGATGAACACACTTTTTTATTCATTTCATGAATATGTAGATGTGCAAACACGCCTGGGTAACTGGGTGATTTGCCTAAGATCACAGACATAGAAATATAACTAGAATCCAGGTCCCATAACTGCAAGTGCACTAAACATGATATCGTGCCTCACCTCTTCCCAATTATTTTGGTTTGAAAATTAATCTACATGAATGAACTTCTTACATGAACTTTTGGTTGAATTGTTTTTCTTTTTTAAAAAGAAATATTGATTGATTGATTGATTGATTAATTGAGAGAGAGAGAAAATACCAAGAAGGCTCCATGCTCAGCACGGAGCCCAGTGCAGAGCTTGTTCTCACAACTATGAGATCATGACCTGAGCCGATACCAAGAGTCAGATACTTAACCAGCTGAGCTACCCCAGGACCCCTGAATTGCTTTTCATGTAAGAATATATTATATTATAACTATTTGAAAAAAAATAAATCATAACTATTTGAAAAGTATTTCTGTTACTGGCAAAATGTGAAAAGACATACAAATGTGAACACATGCATACCCAATATTTCTCTCTTCCTCATTTATCTATTCATTGTTTGGTCACCTACTATATGCTCAATGCTATGCTTGATGTGGACGAAAACAAGTGGAAGACACAGTCCCAACTTTCAAGGAGTTTTGGTGCACAGACAATTATTCATGTTGGTTACTCAACAAATTCAGTGGGTTACCCTACCAATACATGTTGAGCCTCTGCTCTGTGCCAAACACTTTGCAAATTTCCAGAAATACAGTGGAGATTTAGAGTGAGGCTAGGCTACCATAACAAAGAGAACCAAAATAATTCAGTGGTTTGAAGAAGATTGAAGTGAATTTCTTTCTCATGTAATAGTTTGAGGTAAGACTCAGGCTGGTGGGTAGCTTTACTCCACTTGGTCATTTGGAGACCCAGGTTTCTTCCCCCACTTCTGCCATTCTCTGGAGGCTTGGCCATCCATCCTCCTATGGTGGACACTGGATCACAATTGATTCCAGCTGGCAAGAATGGAAAGGAAAACTTAAAGTGACATCCATCATTTGTGCCCACATCTATTTGCAGAAACTTAATCATGTGGCCACACACAAATACAAGGGAGGCTGGGTGATGTAGAGAGCTGGGAGTCATGTGCCTGGGAGTGATAATTCTATCATTGTGGACAAGAAGAAGAAGGGTGTGGAGAGACAGCTACCTGTCTTGGCCTCTGTAAGGCAAACCTTCCCAGTATCCCTGCCTTTGTATGTCCACAATCTAGAGGGGACAGAAAATAATCAAACCCTTGTGAACTCTGATAAACATCACGAAGGAAACATATATGGAGCCTGAGAGCATAGAATGGGGAGACTAACCTGGTCAAATCCAGAGCATTCAGGAAGCAGGAATAGCCTGACAGCAGATGGGGAGGGGCAGTTTTGAAGTTCTGCTCTGGAAACCAGTCAAAGCATTCAGGTTTGAGTCTTAGTTCTAGAACTTTTAGCTGTGTCATCTTGACTATGAGTTATTTAACCTCTTGTGCTTTAGTTTCCTCATTTGTAAAATAAGATTTAATAATAATTATTTAATAACAAATTATTAGACATACTATCATAACATAATAATTTTATTATTATTATTACATGTCATATTTATTATTATCATTATTGTTGTATCATAAGTTCGTTTGGTATGAAGATTAATTTTAAGTGCTAAACTACAGACACGTACTAAGTATAGCTAACACTCCTCACTTGTTTGGGGGGACATATATCAGGAGGTCAGGAGGTTAGCAAATAGTAATCTAGGTGAGTTACCTAGTGGTAAGGCAAAAGCACATACATTTCTTATGCCAAGTAATCCAAGAGTTTCTATGTTTTTATATTTTAGTCTATGAGAAAGTCCAACCTTGACTAAGTGTGCCCTATATATTGAATGAGGAGAAATGTCTGACTAGTAAATCTTAGCTGTTGCCTCCAGATAGGTACAAATAATGTTATTTGTACATTACACATTTATTTGGGAAGTAGCAAGGGGTTGTAAATGAGAACCTCTGTCCATACACTGAGGTGAATATTCCTATTTCTTCGTGCCTATTCCTTTGTGTTTTAGAAATTAACTAATTTCAGGGGGTGCCTGGGTGGCTCAGTCTGTTAAATGTCCAACTTTGGCTCAGTTCATGATCTCATGATTTGTGAGTTCGAGCCCCACATCAGGGTCTCTGCTGTCAGTGCAGAGCCAGCTTCGGAGCCTCTGTCCCCCTCTCTCTCTGCCCCTTTCTCTCTCTCAAAAATAAATAAGCATTAAAAAAAAAAAGAAATTAACTGATTTCGGTTCTAAGTCCCCATTACAGTATGCGGTTATTCAACCATGGTCATTTTGTGGTTTCCTCTCCCACCTGGCACTAGATAAGTTCTGAGGACTTAAGCAGCACCCAGCAAAAGTGAAGCCCCTTTATTCACCAATCACAGTAGAGATTGAGTCACTTTGTGATTTGTGTTTTTTCCACTCAGATGGTTCCCTCAGGTCGTGGGATTGTGATGTGCCTCTGGGGAGCTCAGTGTTTACTCTTGGTCTCCTCAGCCACTGTTCCCTCTGGGATCCAGCCACCTCCTTGAAGCACTGCCAGGGAGGGATGGTGAGGAGAAGGATGTTGTCCACTGCTCGCAGAAACCACAAACCTCTGCCCCTTTCTACTGTCTGAGAATTATTTTTTTTTAGTCTGGAAGAATCTCACTCTTTATGGTTCCCTCAGGGCCATTCTTGCTCTCAAACTCTCTAGACTACAGCCTTAGAATATGTCCTCAATGGAATGGAACTTTGAAAACAAAAGCTAGAAAAGGTCATTGTTTACATCCTTTGTTCTCTTCCCTAAAACTTCCTGAGAAAGGGAAGCAAGATCTTACTCCCTGCTTAACTGGGGGACAGCAAAAGAGAAAACTCAGGGGGGGAAATGTGTAGAAAAATCATCTTGCTACAATGACACCTGTGTTTCTGTCCCACGGAGGGGCCATTTTCCTCAGAAACTCCCCCAGAATTGCCTCTTTCAGAGATTAACTTTTGTCCCTGTGCCTTAAGACATCAAGGCAAAGTGCAGGACTCCAGCAGCAGCAAGATGAACACGGGAAGAGAGGGGGATCTCAAGTGCAGAGAGTGTGTGCGTGTGTGTGTGTTTCAGTTTGGGCTCATTTGTTTTCATTAGCAGTTGAATTAGTTATCAATGATTAAAATGCTGGACTTTTCACATTAAATCAAGATATCTGGCATTTCTTTGGGGAGAAAAAAACCAGAGTCTTAAAACACTGAACCGGTATTGTCAAATGGCAACACTAAGACTGAATCGCAACATCACCTTCACAGGGAGCACGTGCCCTCTGGTTTCCCACAGAACTCAATACTCCTCAGTCCCAAAAATCCAGACGTGGTCCCAGATGCCAGGTGTCATCGTAATTGTGATGTTGTTTTCCAGCTATAGAATTAAGAAGAAAAGGAGCGCCTGGGTGGCTCAGTCGGTTAAGCATCTGACTTCGGCTCAGGTCATGATCTCACGGCTTGTGGGTTCAAGCCCCGTGTCGGACTCTGTGATGACAGCCCAGAGCCTGGAGCCTGCTTCAGATTCTGTGTCTCCCTCTCTCTCTGCCCCTCCCCGGCTTGCACTCTGCCTCTCTCTCTCTCTCAGAAATAAATAAACATTAAAAAATATTTTAAAAAAGAAGAAAATAACTATTTTATGGCCTCCTGTTCCATATAGAGAAATTAAAGATAGACAAGAAGGCATCTTTGCTTTAGGAAAAGTGGGAGTGAAGGTATTTCCTTATGCAAGTGAAAAATATTCTTAATTATTTAATATGTACATGAAGTGTGTCTAAGAGTACAACTTGAGTATATTGTCAAATAAAATACAAAATAAAATAAAATTGAATCTTAGATAAATAAGAGATTTTTTTCCTTACTGTAACTGTTTTTCAAATATTGCATGAGACATATTATAAAAATAACAAACCATAGTTTTTCTAAAATTTCAATGTAACTGGGAATCTTGGGTTTTTTGTTTATTAAATCCAACAACCCAATTTATGAGGCCATTAGAAAACAAATCTGTCTCCTCATTCCCTTTACCTATCTCCTTCACTCTCTGTTATGGTTGTGTAGGGAAAGGAGAAGAAAAGGACCTAGAGAATTAGGAGCTGTCAGAGAACATTTGGCAGAATGCTAGAGAAAAACAACCTCCTTAAATGTAGATGGTGCAGATCCTATTTCTACCGTGGAGATGGACACTGAACAAGCGCTAGACAAAGAGGATGAGCCTTCTCTTTCCAATAGGGATCATGGTAGTAAATGGAATGAGGCTTGCATGTAAACATCAGAGACCATAATAACATAAGACCCAGAATAGGATCAGCAGAAAGTGTAAAATTAAAGGAAAAACACATCTGGACCAGACCAGAACAGAGACAATTCCTCAGCCCCACCTAGGCAAGAGATTTTAGCAAATTCTTACCAAGGAGAAATTAGAAATTAATAGCCTCCATGGTCACATACGATTAAGTTTGTGTTAATTGTTATGTAACCTAGATGCAGTCTCCACTTCAAAGAACATGTTCATTCACATTCAATGAAACCTGAGTTAAAGAATTATTTTACAGGGACTGTTTTAGATAGATTTCTGGGCTGAGTGTATCTGACTTCTACCTGAGTACTCTAGTCAAGCTTGGGTTTCCAGAGCGATTAATTGGGAAATGGTTCCCCTGAAAGAAGTCTGATTGAGAAGCTGATTCCTGTCTTGCATATGGAGTGAGAATTTGAAGATAAGAATGAGAGCATCCCTGCCATCCTGTGACCTATGGCTGAGTAGATAGGGAAGGACTTGTGAATACATTGCTGCAATATAGTGTGGTAAACCTGTGATAGAAGTACGTGTGGATACTACAGGGGATGGAATTCTGTCCAGGTATGAGCTTCTTGGAAGGCTTTCTTTAACTGGTAATACCTCAGCTGAATCTTCAAGAATAAATTAAAGTCAAATGAGAAAAGTGGAAAAGTGCATTCCAAGCAGGGAGGTCATTTTGAGCAAACTCAGAAGCCAGGAGAGCCCTCGTGTTGCCTAGAAAGCAATTTTTTAACTGGTAAGTGCCAAGGAGGCAGAAGTGAGAGATAACACTGGAGAAACAGGTGAGAGCTGGTCACCGGAGCTTTGTGTGGCCATGCTCAGGAGCTCAAGCTTTGTTTGTAATCACTAGCAAGTCCCTGAAGCATTTTAACTAGAAGTGACAAGGTCTAAGGTGAACTCTGAGTCAACTGTAAGCAAAGAGCAGACAGCGCAGCTGTAGGGAGAACACTTACAAGATTTTTGCAAAAGTCAAAGTGACGGTTGACCAGTGCTTAAACTATAGCAGCAAAAGAGAAAGGGAAGCAATGAATCGATCTAATACCTAATATGGAGGTAAAACTGATAGGATGTAGCAATTGATTGAATGAGAGAATATGAGGAGTCTTGGATAAGATCAAAAAGCCAAGGATGACTTCCAGCTTGGATGACTGGGTGATGCCAACTAAAATAGGGAATACCAGAGGGAAGAAGATGAATTTGGCCTTGGACATGCCAAGTCTTAGATGCCTGTGGAATATCCAGATGGAGATAATACAGGAAGTGGTGCTGTTTGTAAGACCTTCAAAGTCCCAGGCACTCTTATTTCTGGAAGCCCCATCCCACATCATAACAAACATATTAAAATTTACCCACATCCCACATTAAATTTAACTTTTTCAATAAAAAACTTGAGAGGGTTTTTATAATTTTGATTTTTGAAATTATTTGCAATGCATTTAATTTTTGATTGGTTATAATTTTTTCAATTGTTCACAAGTTGAACTTTTTAAATAATAAATTTACTTTTGTAATGAAATTAACAAAATGTTATGTCTTAAATAACACTTATTACTTCATCTTTTGCCGGGTTTTTTTTTTTCATGTTTTTGGAGCTTATTATTTCTTTATTTAGGTCTCACAGGTGTTGATTGGCCCTTGAAAAGCTCATGGGCTCTAGCACAAAGTCAGTCATGCCTGATATCAAACCACTGGGTGAGCAGACAGTTGAACATATTAGTGTGATGCTCAGGAAGTGTGTGGTTTTATAAGGCAAAAATATGTAAGTTCTAAGAGTGAACATAACGGCCTCAAGAAAACATATAAATTGAGAGAAGAACTGGGCAAAAGAAAGGAAAATCACTGAGATCCAAGAGAAGGTAAGAGGAAAAAGGATTTCACAATGGACATGGTGAAATGGTAAGAAAGTTGGAGAGAGAATGAGAGCAGAGAACCAAGGGAGCCAAAACATTAAAGAGATTCCAGTCGATCACAGAAGTGGTGGCAAAGGAAGTGGAGTGATCCATCCAATAAATAAGGACTGAAAGTGTCTAGAGACTGGGATAATGATCTTAGCTGCTGTGAGGAGGCCGCCAGGTCTTAGAGAAAACATCTCCAAGGACAGCGAGTGATAAAAAATGAGGGTAGGGAGAATTAAGAAATGAAAGGCAGATGACAGTGTAGAAGCAGTGACTATGGAAATGGAGATGAGATAGGACAAAGAAGGGTGAATAGCTGTAGTGAGACATTGCCCAAGTGAGGTGGTTGTTGTTTGTTTAGGTTAGGAAAGTTCTGAGCACTCTTCTGAGCCCAGGAGAAATCTACAAGACAGGTGGAGATATTAAAATTAATTGAGAAGTGATGAAATTGGTGCAATAATGACCTGGAAGAACAAGTGGAGTGGAGCAAGAGCCCAGGCCAGTGTCCCCTTGATTGGGTGAAAGGATATCTTATCTCCTGGGGTGACAGCATATAGACCTGCGAATTGTTTGGACTTAAGTATGTGTTCATTTGTACCGTTATTCCTCTATTTCTGAATGTGTTTTATCCTCCAATGGGGTCGTGCAGCCCAGAAAAGGACTGCTTATAACTCAGCCCTTTGCTTCTTTTCTACATGTGGAGCAAAGGGACATGTGGTTAAGGGACAGTCCTTTTCTGGGCTGCATGGTTAAAAGACCTTAGAGATCATGTTAAAAAAAGTTCTCTCTCTTGGGGCTCAGTTGGTTAAGCATCCGATGCTTAATGATTTAGGCTCAGGTCATGATTCCAGAGTCCTGGGATCGAGCCCAGCACTGGGCTCTGTGCTAAGTGTGGAGCCTACTTGGGATTCTCTGTCTCTCTGTCTCTCGTCTTCTGCCTGTCTCTCTCAAAAAATTAAAAATAAGAAAAATTCTCCCTCTTTCATTTTTTTAAAGAAGAAATTTCAAAGAATATATGTTTATGTTTTCTAAGAACATAATAGTGGAAAAGGGTTTCCTGGTTCCAAGGGTAAGAGTCTGTCCAGTAATTCACATGATTAGAAGAGGAAGACAAGAGGAGAAAGAAGTGGAGGGTGTGTCACCTATGAGAAATTGAATTCCTCTTCCTAATCAGTTACATATCAATCAACTCTAAGTTTATCCAAACCCTGTTTCTCTATTTATTACATTCCTTCATTCAACAAAAATGCTTGTGGGCTTGGCATTGAGGCTCCAGGTTCCTATGTGAAGTGACAAATTCTGAATGAATATTATTCAATGTATAGCACTGTTCTCTCTTCCTTGCCCTCAAATACTTCCAGCTTCGAAGGGATCCCCACTGCTCAACTGTTTTAGGATTTGATGAACGATTCTCTGCCGACCCTTTCTCAAGCTTTTCATGCCCACTACGGAACAGATACAAATACAGTTCACTTTGAAAACTTGGGTTGGCTCTGGAATGGGAGTGGGTTTGGATTCATTGTGTGGCGTGAGTTGCAGAAGATGAGAAATGAGCATACTGACGTGATCTCCTATTAGTCAGAAAAATTCTAAGAAACTGTTCCCAAAGAGAAGCGGTAGGAGGATTTTTTCTCCTCTATTAGACTTATATAACTCGTAAAATAACAGGCTGCCATTTTAGAATAGTTGGTGTTGGCATGCTGTGGTGAAAATTACATGAAACTATTCTTTTTAGAAAATATTACTTCAGGTTTTAGGTTAAAGCTTGATGCCAAACACAGATGAGTAGTTGGTTTACACAATTATCGCCTTTTTCTTAGAAGTAAGGGCAAAACCTCAAAACATGCCACAGCAGAAAAGCTATTTCTGTCACTGGCTAACAATTGAAGGACATCCATAAACCTTTGGAAATTAATATCCCCCAGGAAAATCTATTTGACGAAAGTCACAAGGAAGTTATTAACTAGAGTTAAGTCACTGACAAGAGATATTATTAATGATCTCATCAAAATTTCAAGTGCATTTAACTATCACATTGCAAGCCTTATTATTGACGACTCAGAGAATATTAAATTATCCTACAGTAGTTACTTGGCTAGAGATCAAATGAAAAAAGATGAAAAGCTTAAGTTCTAGGTAATTCCATAATTCTGTAGGCTTCACACAATTATAAAGTTAGAGTCATTAGCCTTTCTGTCTCCCTCTCCCCCAAATCTACTGATTGCTAATACAGTCGGTTCCTTTTAATTGTTAATTGTTCCCTGTTTCTCTTCCAAATGCTGACGCAGGCAGGATGAAAGTCAGAAAAATCCTCCAAGCTTTGGTTTTCCAAAAGCAGCTCAGGAAGCTTAGTTTATTTTCAGATTGGAAGAGACACTTTCAAGTACACTGGGTCTTTAATTGCCATCCCTCAAAGACATTTTCCACAAGGGAAACAAGCATTCTCCATCCCACTCAATTCTCTCTCTCTGAGATCTTGACCAAACTTTCAAGTTGACACCGGGTTAAACTCCATGCTTTGCCTTTGTTAATGTCCTCCATAAGTGCTAGAGTTTGACCAAGCACTGATGTGGGGTAATAACTTCTATAGAGACAGATATAGATTTTTCTTAAAAAAAAAAAAACCCACCTTTTCAGAAATGGTATACTTTATAAGGTTTTTCTCAATTGTAAGTTTATCTGGTCACCTAAGATAATTTTCTCCTCACTGCAGAGCCCCTAGTTCAGCAAACTTTTAATGAGTTTCTATTACTCACGTAGCGCCGTGCTAGGAGCTAGTGAGACAAAGGTAAATGTGAGATGAAGAAGATCCAAAAATAAAAGCAGGTAATTCAAAGGTATGCAATAAGGATGATACACACACAGGTTGTATGTCAGGACGTCTGGAATGTGGAGAAGAGTGGAGTACTAACCCAACATGGAAAGAATGAAGAAAAGTTCAAGGAAAACAGCCTGAAGGGGATGACGCCTATGCTGAACCTTGAAGAATGAGAAGGAATTAAGAAGGAAGGAAGCTTGCGTTCGTTAGTGTCTACAATGGCCAGGTACTTTACACGTGGTTTTCCATGAAATTCTTTCAACAGCCATAGGAAACAGTATTGTGTTCTCCTATTTATAGATGAGAAAACTGAGCTTCAAAGAGAGTCTGCAAATGGCAGACTTGAGATTCCAAGCATATACTCATAAGCATTGTAGTCTGTCTTTCTGATGTAACCCCCTGTTCCTGCTCCCTAGGTCCACCATTCTAATATCTGCAGAACTTTTAGACAATCCCTCTACAAACACAAAGTTGCAATTCACTTGCTACAGTTTGTTTCAGTCATTATTCTGTGGACCACTGTGGATGGCTGCAGAACATCAGGTGTTCTCTGAGACAGAAGCCCCCTGCAGGCTCAGGCTCTTCCATAATGTATGACATTCAACCTATGGACCACACTTTTTGGTACTTTATAAAACCATGCCTTCCTTGCTGATCGGCCCATTCATTTGAAAATATACAATGATTTTTGTATTTTTGGTCAGAGGATTCTTTCAGAGGAAGGAACATCGTTGATAGAAAGACGTCTTGAGGGGGCGCCTGGGTGGCGCAGTCGGTTAAGCGTCCGACTTCAGCCAGGTCAGGATCTTGCAGTCCATGAGTTCGAGCCCCGCGTCAGGCTCTGGGCTGATGGCTCAGAGCCTGGAGCCTGTTTCCGATTCTGTGTCTCCCTCTCTCTCTGCCCCTCCCCCATTCATGCTCTGTCTCTCTCTGTCCCAAATAAATAAATAAACATTGAAAAAAAAAAAAAAGAAAAACGTCTTGAGGGGCAATCTTGGGATAAGAGCATCTCTGTGGGGCACACGTGTTAGCTGGTGCCCGAACTTCAAAGAAGAGAGCTTCACAAATTCAGCTAAGGCAAAGAAAAAATAGTTATTCCTGAGATCATGGAGGGGGGAACAGAGGGGAAAGTGAAGAAGAGTGTAAGTGAAAGGGGCAAGAGAGACATATGGTGTGATGGGACTTTTTGGTGACCCTCAACTTTCCAGCTAACTCTCTTGTCACACTAAATGCTCATTGAGATTATTGGAATTCTTGTGAATGTGAGTAAAGAAGCAGCTTCTGTATGTAGAAGCCCCAGCAGAAGGGGTCCCCAAAGATAAGCTATAGTTCTGACAGAGACACAAGCCAAGAAGTGAAATGTGTTTGATTTCTAGAGGTGTGTATGTTGACCCATCACAGTCTTTTCTTGCTGTTGTTGTTTTTAATCAGAATGAATTTAACATCATAAAATTCAGCAAATTTGGCTACTAAAAATCCAGAATTTCATCTTTTCTTGAAAAAGTAAAATGGTGTGGCAACTCGGGGCCCATAGTCTCATAAGGAAATAATTGATGGAGGGGCGCCTGGGTGGCACAGTCGGTTAGGCATCCGACTTCAGCCAGGTCACGATCTCACGGTCCGGGAGTTCGAGCCCCGCGTCAGGCTCTGGGCTGATGGCTCAGAGCCTGGAGCCTGTTTCCGATTCTGTGTCTCCCTCTCTCTCTGCCCCTCCCCCGTTCATGCTCTGTCTCTCTCTGTCCCAAAAAAATAAATAAAAACATTGAAAAAAAAATTAAAAAAAAAAAAAGAAGGAAATAATTGATGGAAATTGGGTTTCCCTGTTAGATGGGGCACACACTCTCCATTTTGCCGCAATCCTCACTATTCCACAGTACCCCCATGTAACTGAGTGAACCTAAATAGTTCCCCTCATTTACATTATCTATCTGGCTCCAGCAGGCTTTTGAGTTTGCAACCCAGATATAAGGCTGAGAAACTATCACAGATCTCTTGGTGGTGGGAATTGTGATAGCAGTCAATGTCTTCTTGAAGAGAAGTGTTATACACTTAAGATTCGTTTCTGCAACTAGGGAAGGAGGGAAAGAAGTATCAATTATTAATTATTAAGTAGTTAATTTAAATATATTGAATCTTTGAATCCTCACAAAACCCTGGTAGGTAAATATCACAATTAACTATATTTTACAAATAAACTAAAATTCAAAAAAAAAAAAGTTAAGTATCTTGGGCAAATTTAGCCTTCCACAGATGAGAACTGGGATGTGAATCTGGAACTCCAAGAATGCTAAGGATTCCACTCTTACCTGTGTCTTAGCTTTTTACCAGATTGTAAGATCCCCTGTCTTTTGTGTTCTCCCACACTGCTCCTTGTAATTGCCTAGTAAATAGACAGTTGTAACCTTTATTGAGGCAGCAGATTGTGAAGAATACTTTGGCCATGCTCGAATCCTTTTGGTTCTGAGCCAACTGGTGTTGGTGAACTGGCAAATTCTGGTACCCTCTCCAGAAGCTCTTTCCTTTTCATCTATGTATGGGCCTCTGTCTATGTTTTTCCATAATATAACTGAGATTTGGAATAATGGGGGGGGGGGCGCAGAGGGAAGTTGTGGATGTTGGGATGAGCTTGGGGAGGCCTGGCCAGGGGGACCAGCCTTTGAAAGTCATGTAGATTTGAAAACAATAACTGAAGAATAAGAGATGAAGTGGAAGAAAGAAAAAGAGAGAGCAAAGAGAGAGAGGAAAAACTTGGTTAAAAATAGGGACAGCATAAAGAAGAGAGAGAAGCAGGAAATAAGAAAAAGGAGGAGAAAGAAAAGTATGTACAAGTAACTAAAGGACATAACTGTCCCTGAAAACAACAGAAAAGCTTCCACTGGAGAGGAGAAAGAGTCTCTCTCTCTCTCTCTCTCTCTCTCTCTCTCTCTCTGTGTGTGTGTGTGTGTGTGTGTGTGACAGAGAGAGAGAGAGAGAAAGAGGGAGAGAAAGAGGGAGAGAGAGATTGAGACCACTTCACCACTGATCTCAGACCACCTCTCCCCACATCTTTACATCATGGTGCTGTGTAAATCCTTTCCTTGCCTCATTTACCATACCCAACCTCCAAGGGTATTCTGTTCCTCTTCATAGCCCAGGACTGGATAAATCTTTTCTTCTTTGCCTTTTTGTCACAAGAGACAAGCATGAATTAAAAAAAAAAACTTTGTTAGGAACTAAGGGGAAACATATATACAAAAGCATGGCAAAAGTTAAAAATACCACCACTATGCTCTAAACTTAAGATAGCTAAGTCTGACCTGCAAGCTGCCTGAGTCAACCTGAATTCTACCTTGTATTCAATCAATTGATATTTTTTAAGTGCCTATTATGTGCCAAACATTGTTCTAGGTGCTGGGTATAAGTCAGTGGGCAAGGCAGGGAAGTCCCTATTCAAACTCCTGTCTTCTGTCATCTTTCGGCCTTTATGACCAACTTGCTGCATTTCTTTCTGTGTGTATCTGCTTAGAATATTTTGTTTGTAAGCGACTGAAACCCAATTCAAACCAGTTTAAGCAAAATTGGGAATTTACTGGCTCATATAGCTACAGATTTTCTCCCCTATCTGAAAGCAGAGTGTTCCTCTGAAAGCATTTGTAAGCCTTAGTGGCATAAACTGAAGAGTATCCTCATTTTCCAAAAGTTTGGGTTATACCACTTTGCTATTATGAAATATCTTCATTAGTACAGTAACGGATATTTTCACAAATCCTCTTTGGGTTTTTTTCAGTTAGTGAAAACAAGTACTAATGTAGGTCTTCATAAAAGCAAAGTGGTGGGGCAGGACACCTGGGTGACTCAGTCAGTTAAGCGACTGACTCTTGGTCTTGGTTCAGGTCATGATCTCATGGTTTGTGCATTCAAGCCCCGCAGGGGGCTCCATGCTATAGGTGCATAGCCTACTTAGGATTCTCTCTCCCTCTTTCTCTGCCCTCCCCTGCTTGTACTTTCTCTCTCTCTCTCTCTCTCTCTCTCTCTCTCTCAAAATAAATAAACTTTAAAAAATGTTTTTTAAAGCAAAGTGGAATAATGTGAACTTTCAGAAAATAGAGGATACTTGTAATATGTTAGCTTCAGGTATGGCTAGATCCAGCATTCCAATGCTTTTCTAAAGGAGTCTTCCTTTGCCCTCAATCCTGGGCACATCTTTTTGGCTTTAAGATGGACATTGTTTATCTGGTAGTAAGATGATTGCTGCCAGCCTTAAGCTTACTGTGTCCTTAAAGTGCTAATCCCCAAGAGAATCAGGAAGCATCTTTATTGATAATGCCAATAAAAGTCCAGTAGAGATCTCGGATTGGTCTGGCTTGGGTCATGTCACCATCCTCGAACACATTAAGCCAATTTCAGTCCCATACTGCCCTAACTTAAATATACAGTGGCAGTCACAAACATGAAGCCACAAATGGCAGTCTACTCACAACAGATATCCTTAATCCTTCCTCTTCTCAATTAATTAGTATCTTAGTATGAGAAATTTTTGAATGCCACATTTGGAAATTAAAGGAAAGAGGGTGTATTCTTAAACAAGACTACCTTTAAGGACCCGCCCCCACAAGGAACAGGCTCACTGACCCAGCTCCAATTTCAACCTGTCAATGTTTAAAGGTCTCCTTGGTTAACAACAATGTATCTTCTTCACTTTTGACAGCATAATAGTTTTCCTACAGCAGACACTCCAAAAATGTTAGCTGAATTGCCCTGGTGAAGGGAGGAGAGAGGGAAGGATGATGAGATGAGAGGAGAGGAGGAAGAGGAGGGAGGGGAGTGGAGAGGAGGACAAAGGCAGTAAAAAGAAGTACAGAAAGAGAACAGAAGGAAAGGAAAGAGAAAAGGAGTACAATACAGTGTTCAGAGCCCACACCCTGAAGTCCAACACCTTGATGTTCAAATCCCACACTGCCATTATCTTGAGAACATGGACAAGACATCAAAACCCAAAGCCTTGCTTTCATCATAATATAATGGGCACCAAGCATACCTTCCTTACTGGAGTCTTTTGAAAATGACAGGCAGTGATGGTTGTGATGTTCTTTAGCCCAGTTGCTGGTACATGACATTCATTTAATGATAACCTCCCTTCTTTTATGCCTATTGTTACTGTTGGGGCTGGGGTTCTAGGGAAGGGCAAAGTGAGGACCACCAGAGTCTCAGATGCCTCTCAGAGGTCATGAACAGCTCTCTGAAGAGGTTCAAAATGCGTTCTGGAAAAAAAATAAAGTCTGCAACCAAAAAACCCAGACCATTTCTAGAACCCAATCCAAACCAAACCTTCTTGAAGGTCATAACGTGTTCTGAGGTTTCATTCCACTATTTTTCACTTATACAGTCCACAGTCCTGCCAGGGCTGAGCTAGGATTTGAGCTCAACATAGCCAAATACCACAAGGGGAAAAAAAGCCCAAGCCCTTTGCCCTGAATGTATTTCCAGGCCAATGGAGAACTGAAAGCCCTGCAAAGCTCTAGACAGCCAGTGACCCCAGCAGCCACCTCTTCCAAGTAGCTTCAGAGCATCATTCTGATGGCCTTGGGGTGCTGATGGCAGCCTCCAGCTTCCTCTGTTACCTCCATGGCCACGGAAGCAGAAAGGGCTCGCAGTAGTCCTTGTGCTCCAGCAACCTAACCACAGGCTTGGTGAAAAGGGAAGGCTGCCAGAAGTGGGATAAACTGACTGATTTTTCCAGAAAGTATCTTCTCTCCAGCAAGGCCAATATAGAATGTAGTCACAGAGCCTATCCATGCCCACTTCTTTATGGAGAAGAATTCCCCAGTACTCAGTAGACTACATGTTCAATAATTAGCTTCTTGCAAAAGTAACTGTATGGAGGGTCCAATGTGATGGGTTCATTGAAGAAACTGGGTAAGACAACTGCTCATAGAAAGTGGGGGGAGGGGAAGGACAGGAGAATGAAGGTGGCAGGGGAGCCGGATGGGGGGAGAGAGAGAGATTGAGAGAGAGATCAGAACACTGACATCTGCTGAGGTGAAATGGAACACAGCGTGCTGTCTTATAACACCTTGTACTTTACAGTGACTCCCATGGATTTTGCTAGAACTGTGGAGAGTAGTTGTGGGAAGAATGAGTTCTAGAAAACAGACTTTTTGCACTTAAGATGAGAAGGATAGATGAATTGAGAGACAGAAATCTCTTACTAAGATGGGTAATAGCCATCAATTAAGCCAATGTTTAGGTCACTGATAAAATTGTGTGTGTGTGTGTGTGTGTGTGTGTGTGTGTGTGTGTTGTATAGGATAGAGAGAGAAACTGAGAATGATAGGTTATTTTTTGAGAGCCTAAGACTTTTCTTACATAGTCAGTACTATAACTTGGCTTGTTGAATTCCCTAGAGTCAAAAAAAAAAAAAACTCAATTTGAATCCCAACTACCACTTACTGGCTGGGTGACTTTGAGAAAGCAATCTGACCTCACTTTTCTTATCTGGAAAATGGACATAAACTAAAACCTATTGATAAGGATTAAATGTGAGCCCATGTAAACTACATGCTGCTGCAGACATCATACTTATTTAATAAATAACTGTAATAATAAAAGTGTCATTAACAATATTGTGACTGGCTGAGACCCCTCTTTGTTTCCAGCACCAGGTTTTTACACAGTAATGTTAATTAATATTCACTGATTCAATCAGAGGAAGGACTTACTTGTGAACTGGGCCACAAAAAGCAAAACACAATCACTCAATAAATATTTATTGAGGACCGAATTTGTATAGGCAGTCTCAAAATGACCTAACCCCAGGTATTACTCATTATTACCACTTTTATTATGCATAAAGACCAAGCACAGTGCTTAGCACATAATGAACTTTCCATAAATACAAATTTTCTCCCATCAACCTGTTTACCCAAGTGTTATTTCAACCTCCAACATCTTATTCCAGGTTCCTAGTCCTCTTCTCTTCCGTAAGCAAATGACTTGCTAATACTTCTTAGAGATTATTATGAAATTTCCCAATCTCCTACCCCACCCCACAAGTACAAATACACCCATTTCGCTAAACATTCTTATCTTCTTCCTTCCTCTTTTGAAAGGAGAAATGTCCTGCCATCTGTCCTGTTTACCCTGGCCTTTGGTCTACTCTGGCATTTCTATCTATACATTGTGCCTTCTTCCTCATAAATCTTGAGTCTTTCTCTCTCTCCTCTCTGAGTCTTGCAACCCAGAAAATTAACTCACTCTTCAAAAATACAAGCAAATGGGCCAACAACATGCCCCCTCTCTACCCTCCATTTTTCTATGTAGTTCCTGCTCTATCCTTCTCCCTCCCTTCCCAGGCAAGTTCTTGGAAATCTAGGCCACCCCTTGCTGATTTCACTTCCTCCTCTCCTCACCCACAGCAGTCTGGCTCCCAGCCACCTCTCTACTCGCCCTGTTCTTGTCAAGGTCACGCTGACCTCTGTATTTACAGATCCAATGGTGGCTCCACATGCCTCACCTTACTTGACCTTCCTAATGCATTTGGCACTAGAAGACTCTTCCATTGAATTTTTCTCAACTTCCAACTGTCTCTTCTGTTTAGTTGATCTAGGAGCACTTCAAAATCAGTGTCAAAATTGAACTTTCTTTCTCGCCAAACCAAACTATCCTCTTCTATTTCTTATTCTTGCTAATGGCACTGGCATTCATCAGCTCACCCAAACCAGAAACTCAGAAGTCATCCTCAGTTTTTCTTTCTTTACTTGCCACACTCAGTTTCCCACTGAATCCTATTATCTGTATCCCCTTAGCTTTGGGACTCATCTGTGTCACTTTTTTGTACTATTGCTACCTTTTCTCTGGATATTAAGACACTCATCTGAATTATTTCAATAGTGTCTTAAGTGGTAGAAACATCTCTAGCCGCCCTTAACGCCACAAAATCTGCCATAGTGTAGATGGCAATACAGCATAGTAGTTAAGGGGACAGACTACCTCTCTTCAAATTTAGCAGCTGTGAGATATTGAGCAAAAGATTTATCTTTTCTATGACTCAGCTTCCTCAACTGCAAAATGGGGATAATAATGATAGCCTTCCTTTTAGGGTTCTTGTGATATCAAAGGACATTAAAGTACTTAGAATAGTGTCTGAAAAACAATAAATGTTTATTAGGTATTAGTTATTATTATTACTATTATTTACCACTGCCAAAATAAACTTTTAAAAAACTAAAATTAATTAAAGCACTCCCTCACTTTAAAATACATTGATTCAGGGCACCTGGGCAACTCAGTCGATTGTCTGACTCTTGATTTCAGCTCAGGTCATGATCTCATGTTTGTGAGATCAAGCCCTACGTCAGGGTCTGGGCTGAGTGTGGAGCCTGCTTGGGATTCTCTCTCTGCCTCTCTTTCTCACACAAAATAAATAAACATTTTTAAAAAATAAAACAGAATAGAATAAAATAAAATAAAATAAAATAACATAAAATAAAATAAAATAAAATAAAATAAAATAGATTCTACAACATGGTAGACAAGATGCTCTGTGTTATATTCCTTACCTGTCCTTCATTTTCATCTCTCATGTTTTATGCTCCAATCTTACAGTGCAAACCACACTCTTAAATTCCTGAAACTCTGTACATGATTCCCCTGTACTTGTTATGCTCTAACCCTTCTTATATACCACGAAAACACCTATTCATCCTCAAATCCCCTATACTGTCTGTGAAATATGGTTATTTTCTACCACCTCCAAATAGAAAAAAATCACTATTTCTAGACAATACTTCTACATCTTACATATATGTATGTGTAAATATATATATACATTATACTGTTTTGCATTTGTGTATTTGTATGTCTGTCTCTCCTAGAAGAAAAGTTCTTAAGGAGAGAAACTATCTTACTTACCTCAGGGTAGACAGACTTGGCCTACAATAAGCCCTACATCATTAACATGTTACATTCTTGTGTGCCTCATAATTTATAAAATGATGTTTGTAGCAGATAGTCTCCAAAGCTTTCCATCACTACTTTTTCTCCTTGTTGCATGTGCATGCTGCTGCATCTATCAAGAGTTGGGAACTTTTTCTTCTCCTCTTGAATTTAAACTGGCTTTGTCTCTGCTTTGACCAAAAGCAGTGGTAGAAATAACGTTTTTGAACTTTTAAGCCTAGGTTCTAGGATGACTAGAAGCTCCTGTTTTCCCTCCTTCAAAAACCAGCCACTGTATCAGAAGTCCAACCACTATGAGGCCACCATGATACAAGGAGGCAAGGCTATGGACAACCACAGGAGGCTGTCTCCTTCCCATCTTCATCATCATGACCATCCAGGGCAAAAGCCCAGCCGTATTTCAGATCCAGTCTTCTCCATCCTTTAGCCAGGTTGATCAATCCTGCTAATTTACCTGGGACGTCTATGATTTTAGCCCTGAAAGCCCTATATCCCCAGGAACCCCTTTAGTCCTAGGTAAACTGGGACATTTGATATTCCTTACTTCTGGATTCCTACCACTGTTAATATGTTCTCCTGGATCTCTGAAGTGAGCCATTCAACTATTGCTTCAGATGTCTCTGGGTTGGACAAGGACATTTATTACCTTCAGGACCAATTTTCTCATAAGCTAAAGAATCACTCTCTATTCTATTTCCCATCTCCAATCATGCCCAGCCACATAGTCTGATAGAGCTTGCCAGAGGTTATACAATAAACTCAACTAATACAATGAAGACTATTCCAAAGTTACATAACAGAAACTCCCTCTAATTGTTCAATTCTCAGTGAAATGAAGGCCCAAAAGTTAAACCCCAAACAGAGTGCCTTTTTAAAGCTCAAAGTACAAAAAGCTAAATACATAAAATCAAAATTCCTCTCTCCTCCAATTTCTTCTCTGTTCAGTCTTAGCTAGATGACAATTGGGTTCATTCAGCATCTCCTGCATTATCTTCCCCCAAGAACTGATAAATCTCCTCTACTTCCAAAGATGTACATCTTCAGAACTGCCTCCAGCACCCCCAAATAAAACCTCCAGAGCAAATCTGAACACTACCGATCTGATTGCATAGCACAGTGGACTCCTCAGCACCCATCACATAGATAATTTAGACCTACAATGTTGTTGTTAGCCACAAAACACCAGACACATGGTGTTATCTAGGAGCCCAGGGTTGAGAGAAAAAAATAAATGGACTAAGGCAGGAAATTGAAAGGTAGTTTTCATCCACCCTAAGGAGAGATGAAAGGAATTGCAATTATCATAAGGGTCTTGTCTTAGTTTGTGACTCTCTATTCAATTGTCCAGGTAAGATGATTCTACTCACTTTCTGTCCTTAGAGATCCATAACATTTCTCCTTATATTGGAACTAGTTTGAACTATATTTGAACTGTGACTTTCTGTTCCCTGCAGCCAGAGAACCTTGACTGAAATACTATTTTTAAGAAGTGACTTATTAGGAAAGGTACTTTTCCCTACACCAAAAATCCCATTCATTTTGCTCCCTGAATTATCTTCTTATACAGATCGAAGAAGCTATCAATAAAGCACACATTAAATACAATGTGAAAATTAGTTCTGAGAACATAACTGGGTAGATAAGAGGCATGAGCAGAATATGTTAAATTTTAATGACTAAATTGCACTTCTACTCATTTATCAACTTTTAAAAAATATTAATGCTGTAGAATCTATAACGGCATTTCTATTTTAGGGGGAAGCTTCCATAGACATGTATCATAGTATGATTTAAGATTCATGAAATTCCAGAATGCTTAGAAATATAACTGCACAGATATATAGCCCTTATTATGATTCCCAAATGGCAAACATGTGAAGTAGATGAATTTACGACAGATGCATCCAAGGACATTAGGTGTCTTTTTAAAAATAAAATAAAACTGTAGATGCTTCAAGGATGCCAGTGAATAAAGAGAAAATCTTCACATTCGAGTAGGGGTAGGGAAGTTGGATCATATAATCACCAACCTTGTCCCCCAAATTCACCATCACCATGAACATCTTTCACTAAGAAAAATTGCCACTACTGTGTTAGCCATAGGAGGTGGAGGGGGTGCTTCTTCCCTGTTTCACTTTCTGGTCCAAGTGTGGACACATGAGCCTTCCCTTCATAGTCTGTACTACAGCTTGAGACCACGCTGGAATGTTTAAACAAGACTTTTCTAAAGGCTCAGGAATAACAAAAGGAAAGAAAATGCAGATGTAAGCTGAAGTCCTTTCTATGCCTTTGTCCTAGAAGAAATTCCTTTAAACCGACTGCTACACCCCTTCCTCCATCACCAATTACCAAGGTCTGGGAATGTCCAGAAGCTTGTCAGGACCCTATAGCCTCAGGACCCTTCTGCCCTGGGTATCCTGCTCACAGATGCTGCTTCTGCCTTTACACTGAATTGAACAATACTTGGAAATCAGCATCTGTTCACATTCCCAAGAAAGCATTGCACACTTGGGCATACTCACGGGTACACTCAACACAGCACCATGCAATCCGGAATCCAGACTCCTAAAGATTCTACATAGGAGCCCAGGGGAAGAGGGGACTTAGAGCATGTGGACTAAACAGAGGAAAAATCCCTTCTTAACCATTTGTTATCCCAAAGTCCCCCACCCATGTTGGGGCCAGCAGGCATCTCTCTCTTGCCCTTCTCCTTAGCAGTGTCCAGTCTCCACTCATCTCTCGTATCTTCTTCCTTGTTGTGATCTCTCAGACTTCCACCCCATCGGGAGCCACATAAGCTTCTTTCATCATCTTAGCAATTTAGGAACCATCCTCTGATATTTAAATATACCCTTGGAATCTCACCCTCCAGACCTAGAAACTTATCAAAGAACTCTTTCCACATAGATACAGTGCATTTCTAAGAATAATTCTGCTGAATCCCCCTTTCTCTGTCTCTGTAATAAACCTGGAGAGTAATATAACATTACAGAATCTACTGTGAAATTTTACCTGCCTTCAATGGTCATAGACCTGATTTTATCCAAGCTTCGGGCCTGGCTTGATGTGGAGAATGTCATGTGGAAACCACCACCATCGGGCAGCACCATCCTTGACAAGGAACCCAAGGGACCTCAACTAGGACAAAGATGAGTAGGGCCCTTTTTTTTTTTTCTGGTTTTCTATCTAAGGATCCATCTAGTATTCATTTGATTGACACAGGAAATCTCTCCTTTCTGAGAAAACTGTCCTTCTCAAGTGGGCATGACTTTACCCAGTAGACTAATCATGGTCACATGGTAGTGGCAGCATCAGGGACAGCTTGGTGACAAAGTCACACAATGTCTCACCCTCAGAATGGCCCCAGGCTTGTTTTAATGTTCTATAGTCACTGCCTCATAATTCTCAAATGTCTCATTAAGAAGCCCTGCCCCACATTTTCATTCTGGGCCCCACAAATTATGTAGTTACCTCTGACCAATATTCATAGAAGAGGTACACACACACAGAGAACAGTAGGCGGGTCTTTTTCTTACAATGGTCTTAAAAACAATGGCAGCAATGATCTTAGTATCATTACCTACAAATCTTTCTCGTCAGGTGAGAAAATAGAATCCCAGAGACATGAAATAATCGGCCCCAAGTCTCACAGCAAATTGGCGGGAGGGCCATTGCTTTGCACAACTCCAGGGGGCATCAGCCTCATTATCTTAGAGCTGCGGAAGTCACCATCCACTTGATTTTCTATGTGAATAGTGGTCCCTAGAGGAGTCACACAATGACTCAGAACCAGTTCTCCAAACCAGAATACTCTCTACCTAGCACCACGTAGCTCCTGAGCACATCCTGCCTTCCAAAGCTTTTGCTCTCTCTTGTGCCCCCTAGGAACATGCACTTGGGTAGAAAAAAGGCAACATTTTAAAAGGACATCTCTAGGAACAGGTGCCCAGAGAACTGGGGAAGATCCTAAATGGTGGAGGAAACCAGAAATTCGTCAAGAAAAGGAGGCTCAGGGAACATTTGTTGTTGTTGTTGTTGTAAATTAAATCTCATAATGCTGGCAGGAAGATGAAAACACTAGAAAGGCAAAACTGGAGTGGGTGGCTGACAGCTGTAGGCAGCTGGAGTGAAGAGAAAGAATAAGGAGACCATTAATGTGAAGCAGTGGGAAAAGGACCTGGAAATAATGAACGTAAAAGCCTACTGAGGAGCGAGGTGACACAATTAGAGACACATGATGGGCCAGTAACACAGTTGCTTCGTCGCCTTTATTCTCAGCTAAAGGAGTTTTAATTTGCCACTAAGAATTTTGATGTGCTAACATGTACTGCCCAAGGAAAGGAACACACTGTTCACATCTCAAGGTCATTTGAGCCTGGTTTTGAGGCGTCTCCAAATAGGGCATATCTGAGTCTACCTCTGGCAAGAGGTTTGAGTGAGGCAAGACTTGCCTCAGAGAATAATCCTCTTGTATTCATGTGCAGTCATTACCCGGCCCCTGTGGATGCCTCTGGTGTTTGGGAATTCTCTTTCTGTTGGGAGATTAAAAGAAAATTTTAAAAACTTACAAACTATAACCCAGATTAAAGCTCAGCCCCAGGGGGTAGTATCAGATGGGAAATATGAATATAGTGAAAAAGCATCTGAACATTTGGAGTAAATTTGAAAACAGAACCATCTGTTAAATAATCAGATCCAGTAGACTCCACACTTTGTACCACCAGCTGCTGTCAAATAGGAGATTATGAAACCTTGTAATAAAAGCTCCACTAAGCCTGTTTGCTTGTTCAGGGTTAACTTGGGGCAGAGCTGCAAGGCTGTAGAGATGAAACTCTGGAGTCCAGGTGTATGTCTTTCCTTCAATTTGGTCATCCACTGTGGATGCAGAAGGGACCTCAAACCTGGTATGTGAGGTTGGTAGAGGCACACAAGAAGCAAATTCCACAGCAACCCAGCTCCTTCTTTAGTGTAAATTCTGACTTCCTGTCCCGTCTCCCCTAATATGTCTCTTAGTCATCTTCCATTTTCTGCCCCTCTATGGCCCAGCACCATGGGATAATCTCAGAAACGACATGGGAAGAGAAATATCAACCAGGTTTGAAGTGGATGTGCGGATCAACATTTGAGGGCTTTTCTCTGTTCTTCTGGCTTTGCTCACAGAAATGAAGAGGAATTTCAGAAGAGAGGAGCAGTCAACGATAAGTTCAATGAAAAGACCAGAAGAAAAGAAGCTAAGACATTCTTCCCACTGCCACACCACAAGTTTTCCCATTGCTTTGGTCCATTCCCAGTTTCCTAAGCTCTTATTCTGAGTAGGCTTTGCTCACTTTGATGACTGAACAATTCTGGGTGTGGCCACATAAAAGCTCCTGGTTGACTGCAATCTCACAGAAGAATGTATACTTAACGAGAATCTGGAGCAAAGAGACTGATGCAAGAGCTTCCTTGTATCTGGTTAAAACCTGGGCATCTTTCTCAGGTCTCCACTCTCTCATTACCCATGTTTAAGCCATTAGCAAGACCTTTTGCTTCTGTCCTAAAAATGTCCCAAACTTCTCTCTGCTCCTTTACCACCTCTGGCCTGGCTGACTGTCCCCTGACTGGTCTTGCCCTGTCACGCTTGCCCCACCTCAACCCTATCTCCAGCCAGTGGCAAGAGGGCTCTTTGAGAAGCTTAAGTCAGATGATGTCATCCTCCTGCTTCAATCTTCCAGTGGCTTCTTATTGTACTTGGAATCAAGCCAAACTCTACCATGTCCTGTATGACCTGGTCTGCATGATGTGATCACTTCAGTCTCATTTATCATCACTCACAACACTACAGAAACACAGGCCTTTTGGTTTATTGGCTAGGGCAGATCGGTTCCTAGCTAAAGGGTCTCGGCACTCTAGAATCTCTATGCCCAGGAGCTTCTCCTCCTGGACATGCCTATTGCTTCCTCCCTCTTGCTCTGGCTGCCCATGTAAAAGTAGCTGGCAGCCCCTGCTCCCCAAGTCTCTCTCTTCATCACCTTGGTTGTATCTTTCATAGTACTTAACACCATCTGAAATTGGAGAACTTGTTTATCTGGTTGTTTGAGCACTGCCTGTCTTCCTTCAGTAGAATGCAACCACACTGAAGCCCAGGAATGTTTCTGAATAGTTCACTCCTGTGCCTTGGCTGGTTGCTTTAAAAAAAAAAAAAAAGCTTGTGAAATGAATGAATTCCTGGCTGGAGATGCCAGAAAGATATTTAGGACTGAGACCACTCAACATATTCTATCTCTCCTCAAGGCTTAAAATTTAGTCACTTCAGGATATCATTTGAAAATTTCAGTCATTATATTGCTTTTGCTCAACATTCATCTGTGTTTATCAATGGAAATTATTTACCTGGACAATATGCTTTGTGTAGAGTCCATTGTCTCACCGGCATGTAGTTATTATGACCATAGCAACAACTGTATTTGTAGAGAGCCCAACCATTTTCAAAGTGCATTCTTCCAACAACTTCCAGGGAGGAATGATTCCCATTTTACCAGTGGGGAAACTGAGGCTTGGTGGCATTAGCTGATTTCCCCCAAAGGTTCCCCCAAGACATGGAGAAAACTTCAGCACCAGGCTCTGACTTCCCACTCAGCTGAGCTGCCTCTGATTTTCTCATTTGATGGTCACAATATTCCTGGGAGGTCGGAAGGGCAGGATCATAATCCCCATGACATTCCAGTGAAATATTCACATTTTACAAATGTGTGCCAACCCTGGCTGAGAAGCCTCAGTCTGTGCAGATCCAACTGGGAGACAGGATTACAAGGGGGCTCTTTTAATGCCACACAAGTGGCAAGGCAGGCTATTCTAAGTTGCTGTCCTGTGTGCAGCTGAGACAAAAGATAGACCCTTGCTTTCCCCAGCACCATTTATACCAGAACCCAAGTCACGACCTTCAGGATCTGATTCTTCTGTCTCCTTTATGACTGCCACCCTCCTACCACTAACTCACCACATAGGGTCAGTTCTCCTTCCAACTTGCCATCCTCTCCTCTCTCACATCACTGTTCATTCCTGAGTTGTGAGCCAAACTACCTGGATTAAAATCCTTGCTATACACCTACCATGGGGTGTGTGGCCTCGGCAAGTCCTTATCTGTAAAATAGAGGTAGTAAGTAGAACTGATTACACAGGAGAGTTATAAGGATTAAATTTGTCAATGTCTATAAAGCACTCAGAACAGGGCACAGAGCTGTGAGTTGTAATTACTAGCATTAGTCTTTCTAGGTCCTTGTTAACATTCTTTTGGATTCTCATTTTAGTCTCCTAACAAGCCCTTTAAATGCTGTCTTGCCTATCTCTTCCACTCTGCATGGAACTTCTTAACATATAGAATTGACCACACTCTTCTTAACGTATAGAATCCTTGGCTTAGAACCTTCAGTGGCTTTCCACTGAACTTTGGATGAAATTCAGTTGCTTCACCCTAGCGCACAAGGTTGTGGTCTGGCCCCTCCTCTGCTTTTCTCATTTGGTTACAACCTTATTGGACTTCTGCCAAGTTCTAGAACACACTAAAATGTTTTACACCTCAGGCCCTTTGCACATGCTGTTGCTGCTATCCTAAACTTTCTTCCTCTTGTTCTTCATCTCCTTTTGATCTCAGAGTAGTCTTCCCTATCTTTATCATACCTTCTAATTATTGTGTATTTGTGTATTTGAGCCTGAAGACATGACCTATAGGAATGAGCAGATGTACCTATAGCTAACACTATTTCTAATCCCATGGACTTTATTTCTCTTACTGTTTTTGACCATAACTTCCCTCATTATAAGTAATGAGGGAAAAATTTCAAAGATGCTTGATGCTTTAAGAAATCAGCTTTAAAAATTCATTATTGCTTGATGTTATACACACACACATTTTTATGAATAAAAAGTAAAGCTTCCCAGAGAAAGAAATAAATACAGAAGAGTGATAGTCATAGATATATAAGTGGATCTGAATAATTCAAATGTCACCCATGAGTTTTGCTAAAGAGAAATTAAAGGATAATTCATGAAATTTCTTTAAGTTTGAAGGGAAGGGAAAAGGGGCCTATTAAAATTAATTGTGTTGCTCGAAGGTGAAGCTGTGGCTGTGTGTGTGTGTGTGTGTGTGTGTGTGTGTGACTGTTAAGCTCAGCAAAACCTCATCAGACAGTATTGCAACCCTGCTGACTGTCACATGCACTTTGAAGGTTTCCTGTAAGTGTATAACTACAGAAAAGAGCCAGCTAATTTGATGTCTCCCTCCCTCCCTTGCTTGCTTGCTTCCTTCCTCCCTTCCTCCCTCCCTTCCTTCCTTCCTTCCTCCCTCCCTTCCTCCATTCCTCCTTTCCTTTCCTTTCCTTTCCTTTCCTTTCCTTTCCTTTCCTTTCCTTTCCTTTCCTTTCTGTTTTTTCTTTTCTTTTCTTTTCTTTTCTTTTCTTTTCTTTTCTTTTCTTTTCTTTTCTTTCTTTTCCTTTCCTTTCCTTTCCTTTCCTTTCCTTTCCTTTCCTTTCCTTTCCTTTCCTTTCCTTCTTTCCTTTCCTTCCTCCCTTTCTTCCAGGAGATCCACATATCTGTAAAGAAGACAGATGTGTAAACAAGCAATGGGCCAAGACATCACAGCTACAAAAGTAGTTACAAAGTACCAGAGCAGGGGGATGAATTTTATTTAGGGGGAACTAGAGCACAGGGTCATAGTAAGGAAGGCTTCTCTGTGGTGGTGACAACTGCATTGGGCTTTGAAACTTCCACGGGAGCTTGGGCATGATGAGGCAAGGACAGACAGAGGCAAGAGCCAGGGCAGAGACCCTACACTGCCATCCTATACTACCTATACTACATCTTATAGTACTGTATTTGTTCACCCTGCCATCAGGACAGCCCTGCCCAGGCCTGGTGCTGGGAGGGAAGACAAATGCACTTGAGTGTTAAAAACCTCTAAGGAAACACAAAACAGAAGTGGGTTCACATTGGAGAGAAAGTAAGCAAGCAAAATAAATAGATGAATGAATGAATGAATAAATAAAGCAAAGACTATTAAGTGAACTTGGGATTCACCAAGCCCCTTGTTTCCCAGATGAGAAAAGGGATTGATTAAATTCAGGGCTCTTTTCCTGCCCTTCCTCTACCATCCTTTTCTCTGGCTCTGCAAAATCAACCCACATCCTGCAGTACCCTGCACAGTCTCCACCACCAGGGAGTTCACGTTCAAGGCCTCACTGCTTCCCTGCTGGGTGACTCTAACCAAGCTAGCTGATATCTGTGAGTCCGTTTCCTCATTGGTAAATGAGAGTGAGAATATCCTGCACCCATTTGTGAGATTGTCTAAGAAGCAATAGCAGATAGCAGTGGGTGTAAGTTTGTACTTACACTTGATAAGTTTTATTAAGGAAATCTGTATTCACAACTGCAAAACAGCTAGCAAAAGTGAAGGCCCAGGCTGCCACAGGTAGCTGACAAGGCTAGGCCATTCCTGCCTCTAATGCTGGAAGGTTTAACACCAGAGTGTCCTTGAGAGGTGCCTGCTGAGCCCCTCAGCCCATGTGTGTGCTTCCCTCTGACATAGACTTTCTGTGGACCGGTGGTCATGCTGCCCTGCCCTGAAAATGCATCTGCCCAGGATCACAGAGATGTCAGGGGAAGCCGTGCTCTGACTTGGTCGCAGGCACAAGCTGACACTGGAGTTTTCTTTCACCAGTCAGCAAGGAAACATGTGGGATGAATTAACGAAACCAGCCAGAGAAAGCAGCAGGAGACGGACTTCAGTAGGCTCCCTGACCATGGAGCAGAGTGGGCACCCCTCTGCCCAGCACTTTGAGGGCCTTGGGGTGTACCCAAAGTGTTGTCCCTTGGCCAACCATCAGGTCTAGGCATGTGGGATATGAACACAGGCAAGCTGGCTCATGACCAAGGAATTGATGGTGCAAGAGAGAGGGATGAGAGTGAGCAAGACAGACACGGTTGGGACCTCACAGGCAGAGCAGGCTCAGACCTCAGCTTCACATTTACAGATCAGAAAAACTAGGGAGCCAGGCCCGGGTCGGGGGCAGGGGCAGGAATCAAAAGCCTTACAATGTATCTTTAGAGTCCAGGCAAAGTTGAGGCTGAGAGACTGTGCAGTCAAGGACTGAACAGCTGTAGCTATAAATACTCCATTACACTCAGAAGCACTTCTTTTTCCAGCCACCCTTGCTCACAGTTAAGCCTTTGTCCCTATAAGTTAAGCAGTAGCTTCTTTCCAGCCACACATTCCCCAGGGGTAGAACTGAGTTCTGGATTTGCTACTACTCTCTCCTCCCATCAGCCAAAGTGTTCTGGCTCTTCAGGCACCAACTCCTCTCCTTCCCTGGCTGCTCTGACTGAGGACGGTTCTCCATGGAGACATTTTTATGCATTGGCAGCTGATACCTGGTTTGAAAAGTATGGTCTATGGTGACAGGTGTCTGTTAGGTGCTCACACATGTCTGATGCAGAACATCCTTTCCTTTTGAGGAACATGATGCAAGGGGCTGGTTGAGGAGAAAGGAGAATGAGAAACAGGATGCTCCATACACAACAAGGTACTTGAAATGGAAACAAGGAGGGGTTCTCCTAAAGGAAGACGGCAGTCTTCAACCCTGTTGGCAGATAACCACAGCTAAGGCTTTTGTGACATCCTGCTGTCTTCAGCCAAGTGAAATGAATTTCTCGCCTCCTTGGGGAGAAATGTTTATCAAAGCAGGCTTATTGGGGGAAGGCAGGAAGTGAGAAAGAAGGTTACATACAGCAGGCACTGAAGTAGAGTCTTGGACAGCCTTTGGTAATTCCAGTATGTTTATTACCTCTATTCCCATCTGAGTTCCACACCCCTCTGTGCTGCCAGAACCTGCTTCTAGCATATTCCCAGTTCCATCAGGTTCCCTGTGAAGGTGATACTTCACAGGAAGGCTATCTTCATGGTCTTGTCTCTGTGATGGATGGCCGCCGCCATCTGTCTTCCCCTAGGAGCCTCCACATCTGGGCGTACACAGCTTGTGAGAGCAGAACAGGGCAAGGAACACCAGGGTCACTGCCAGCTAATTGATACTGTGAAAGGTGGAGCACAAAAGCACTGGTCCCATTTTATAAAGGATTCCAAGAGGGGCAGCCATAGGCTCGGGCAAGTTCTCCCTAATGCAATAATCATGGGATGTGGTGAATGGTGGATTTTCAGTTACATGAGGCTTCCTTTCTTCCTTTTTTTTTATTCTTTTAATTGTCAAAAAATACTCACAACATTAAATCCATCATTTTAGCCATTTTAACTTCACAGTTCGGTGGCATTCGGTACATTCACACTGTGGTGGTATATCCATCACTACGATCCATCTCCAGAACTTTTTTGTCATCCCAAACTGAAATTCTGTACCCATCAAAGACTATCTCTCCATTTCTTCTGCTCCCCAGCCCCTGACAACCACTATTCTACCTATGAATTTGACTCCTGTGGGAATCTCACACAAGTGGAATCATAAAATATTTGTTCTTTTGTATGTTTGGTTTATTTCGTCTAGCATAATATCTTCATGGCTCATCCATGGTGTAACATGTATCAGAATTTCCTTCCTTTTTTAAGGCTGGATAGTATTCCATTGTATGTATAGAGCACATTGTGTTTATCCATTTATCTGACGATAGATGCTTGGCTATTGTGAATAATGCCGCTAATAAAACGAGTGTACAGATATCTCTTCAAGACCCTGATTTTAATTCTTTTGTTATATACCCAGAAGTGGAGTTTCTGGATCATATCACAATTCTATGTGAAGTTTTTTGAGGAACCACCATACTGTTTTCCACAGAGGCCGTGCCATTTTACATTCCCATCAGCCGTGCACAAGGGTTCCTCATTTCTGCACAATCTCACCAACAACTGTATTTTTCTCTTTTGTTTTATTGTGCTTTTCCTTTGGTTTCCCTTCCAAATGGGCAACTTATCTTTTCCAGTGTAAAGAGATTCCAGTTCACCTTCTTTTGTTTGCCACGGAGTCGGTGGGGTGGGGGGCAGTTATGTCACCAATGATACTCTTCTACATGGTGCAGACACCCCATTCATGAACGCAACAGTCCCTGCAGATCTGATTTGGGGACTGAAGTGTTTTTCCAAAGTTTAAAAGTTTCAGGAAATCTGTTTTCTCTTCATGGAAAATCCTGTGGATGATTTCTCTTTCCACTTTTGCTAAGGAAAGTTACTCCCCTTTAGGAGGAGGAAATAAGGCATAGGAATGAATAATGTGGAAAATAAGAAGAAATGTAGGCTGTAGAGTTAGAATTCTAGGAACATAAACCCTCCTATACAGTTGCTGCATGACTGTGTGGCCCTGGGCAGCCATGGAACACACCAAGTCTCTGTTTCCCTGTGTGAAAGTGAATAGTCATGCTTGTGTCATAGGATTGATACCATATTTGTATTAAAATTGCTTCATATGTATAACATATACATATACACACTGTATATCCACAAATGTATGTGTACACACACACACATACACACATACAGTTTTTTTTCCATAAATGCTTGAATGTGATCAATTCAGACATACTGTTTGTTTGTTTTTTTTAACTTAGCATCTCCCTTCTTCTTCTCTCCCCAACCCTTGCAAACTTCCCCTGTCATAACTATGTAGCCCCTGTGCACTACCTGGTGTGTCTTTCCATGATTTTCTCCATGTCTATGTAATCATGACAATTAAATTCATGTTCATATTGCATATGGAAACTCGTGAAAGCCCTTATAAACATGGGGTGTCATACATGCTTTTCTGCATTTTGGCTTTCTCGCTCAACATTTCCTCATGGGATTCCCTCCAAATCAAGAGGCAAGCTCTAAGTCAATCTTCATCATGGCTTAATCCGTGGTTTGACTGTGCTATAATTTATTTAACCACCACCTCTTGGTGAGCGTTTGGTTTTCCTGTGCTCTGTGGCCTAAATGCCACTCATAGATTGTGACTTGGCTGATCAATGCCCCCCAGAGGCGCCCTTTCTCACTCAAAATGAGATCCAGAGGCCTCATAATGGCCTGTGAGGTCATGAATGATTCTTCTACCCTCACTTCCCTTCCATCCTCCCTGGGCATTCTTTGCCTCCCTCACTGCTCCAGCCACACTGACCTCCTTGTGGCTCTTCAAACCTATCACACACGCTCCTGCCTCTGGGTTTTTGTACTTACTGTTATCCTGGATCTACATTTTCAACCTATATCTACAAAACTCACTTCCTCACCTTCTCCAGGAACCTCTATTAAGACTGTCTCAGGGCACCTGAGTGACTCAGGCCATTAAGCATCTGACTCTTGATTTCAGCTCAGGTCATGATCTCACAGTTCATGGGATGGAGTGCTACATCAGGCTCCATGCTGACAGTGTGGAACTTGCTTGGGATTCTCTTTCTCCCTCTCGCCGTCTCTGCCCTCCCCTGCTCATGCTGTCTCCCCACCTCAAAAATAAATAAATAAACAAATAAAAGACTGTCTATAGCTTCCCAGCCTAAATAAGCAACTCCCCTTCCCCTTAGAATTTCATCTCTCCCTTCCCTGCTTTATTTTTCTCCCTAGGACTTATCACTTATTTATTTGTTTATTATCTGACTCTTTCCATTAAAGTGTAGACAGGGCAGGCATCTAACTGCTTTACTCAATTCTATAGACTGAGTACCTACAAGAATTCCTGGCCCTTAGTAGGGTTCAATAGATATTTATTGAATGGACCAATGAATGCATGAATAAAAGAACAAACAAAACTACATAGATAAGTGTGGGATATGGGTCATCATGGGACACAGAATAGCATCTAATCAGAACCAGAACAGAGGCTATTTTCATAGCCCTATCAAATTAAAGTTTCACCAAATTCTTAGCAAAGAGGAACTGACATAACACTGGAATTTGAGTCTTATGTATTAATTATGGATACACACATGCTTAACTACTCACTGAACTATAGAGAGCTTATTCCACAGGATAGATCTGTCAGTGCTGTCTTTGTTAAATCTATACTCAAACCCATCTGGTCTCAATATAGAGAACTCTGTATCCAGTAGGCTATAGCTAAACAAACATTGGGATAGTGTGGCACAGTAGCTGACAACGCTAGGTCTGGGGTCTGATTCCCTGGGTTTAAACCCCAGCTCTGCTAAGTACCTCTGTGCGAGCTTGGACGAATTACCTAACCTGTCTGTGCCTCAACTTTCTATGTGTCAATTGAGAATAAAAAGGGTGCACACATCAAAAATTGCTTGTTGCATAGGGCAAATGAGTTAATACATGTAAGACACTTGGAACTCAGCCCATAGAAAGCACTCGCGTGAAAATTACAGAGGAAAGAACACAAACCCTCAAGACAGACTGCCTGGGATTAAGCCCAGTCTCTGCTACTCAGTAGCTATGTGACCTTGGGCAGATCACTTAACTTCCCTGATTCATTTTCATCATCTGCAAATTGAGGATAATCATAGTCTCCCCTCCCAAGAGTATTGTGACACTTAAATATGTTTAGAGAGAGAGAACCTAAAATAACGCTGAGCAGTATCATAACATGCCATCTACCATCTGAGCATACAATATAATGTTTGCTGTCATCATCATCATCACTACATGTGGAGCCTAGATTCTGAACTACAGAGAGAGCAGATAAAAAGTGTCTCTCTAATAAGAGCGCATAAGCAACACCTGTCCCTTCCTAGGCCTGCCACACGTCACACAGGCCATTCTACCAGCAAACTGGACCTGACGTGTTTGCCAGGCCACTGCCTTCCTGTTCCTCTTCATCAACAGAGTTAGCCAATTCTGTGTTCCCAGAGCGCCTTGTCTCTGTTCCCAGTTTCCTATCCCTGGCCAGAGGTATTGCAGGTGGTCCCACCTCTGGGATTTCCAAAGCCGCTGCCATCTCTGGAAGCTGTGGAGGAGACAAACAAGGAAAGCTGGTAGAGGCAGAAATCAGAATGGGTCACCACAGGGTTAGAGAAACACAGACAGAAGCAGGAAATAAACAGCTAGCTGTCCACATCTCCACCTCAACCTCTTCCTCTGTAAAGTGAGGTTCATAATAGCACTGACTCGGCAGAGTCACTTGTGAGGATTGAATAAGAGAAAGGGTGGGAAAAGCCTAGCCTGGTGTCCGGCATAGTGAGCAGTGAGGAGGAGGAGGAACACAGGTGTGCTTGGGGTACTACGGGAGCACAGGACACCAGCTTGGCAGGGGCAGAGATAGCAAGGTGAGGCGTGTGGGCTACAGTAAACTGTTTCTCTTCCCTAGGGAGGATGTACTTGGCACTCCACGGAGGCAGTCTTGGCTATGTGAATTTTTGGCCAATGAAAGGTGAATGAAGGGTGTGTTACCTCTGGGCAGCAGCTTTAGGACTCAGTGCCTGGTTCACTGTACTGTCTTCCCTGCCTCTGCCAACCTGGAGCTTGTTTTGGGATCGAGCCTCCATCAGTCTGGAGGGCTGAACCATGGTGATGATCAGAATCGTTTTTGCTCACTTGCAACTGGCATGCAGCATGCTGGAGAAATAAGTTTTGCTTTAATCCACTAAAACATGGAATTGTCAGATGCTGCATCCTGAAAACACCTTAGTATTTCTGGAGCCTGAAATCATGGAGGAGAATGTTAGGAGATGTGTCTGGCGGGCATGCTTAGGTACTTGAGCTTTGTCTTGCAAATCACTGGGGAGATGCTTTAGCTAAGCCCTCCTGCCTTTGAGGAGCTCACAGTCTCATGACACATAATTTGCGTGGTGCCTGGTCTAGGGTCACATAACAATAAACCAGCTTCAAAATCCTCATGGCTCCTTCTTTGAAAAAAGATGAATTCACAACACTTCCCTGGCATTTAAAAATGCATATAAATGGCCCTGCTCATCCTACTTCTTAACACCGTAGTGTTACTGTAGTAACACTGCAGTAACCCACTGTAGTAACCCCACTATAGTAACCACAATGGTCTACTTACTGTCTGCAGAATGTGTTGGCAATTCTATTTTTTAGCCTTTGTTCGTGTCTTTCTCTTCCATCTGTATTGCTCCTCTTTTCCTCCCAATTTATCAAAGTCCCAGGAGAAAGGCACAGACCTTTGAGGGATTGAAGCTCTGGTCCTGGTTAGTTTAATGGACCCATAGGAACCCTGTTACCAACTTTTGAAAAATCTCTTAACCACTCTGGTTCACATCAACAAAATGAAGATTATTGGGCTGGTGATCTTAAAGGTGTTTTTTAGCTTCTTAAATAACTATTATTTAATATTACATTTGACTGCAAATGAAAGAAACCCCAAAATGACTAGAGTTTAAGTCACACAGAAGTTTATCTTTTACCTTGTGTAAATGAAATCCAGAGGTAGGTAGTTCAGGACCACAATGGCACGTTATTACTATCTTAGCTCGAACTGCTATAACAAAATACCACAGGCTAGTGGCTTAAACAACAGAAATTTCTTTCTCACAGGTCTGGAGGATAGGAGTCAAAGACCAAGGTGCCAGCCAATTGAATTTCAAGTGAAGGCCCTCTTCCTGGTTTTCAGACTGCTGTCTTTTCATTGTGGTCTCACATGACAGACAAAAGATCATCTCTCTCTTGTCTTTTTTTTTTTTAATAAGGGCACTAATCCCATTCATGATGGCTCCACCATCATGATCTGATTACCATCTCCAATACCATCTCTTTGGAGACTAGGGCCTCAACATGTAAATTTTGGGAGGGCATATTTGGTCCATAGCATTCTGCCCCTGGCCCTCCAAAATCCATGTACTTCTCACATGCAAATACATTAATTCCACCCTCGAAGCTCCAAGGTCTTAACTCATTTTAGCATCAGCTCTAAAGTCTGAAGTCCAAAGTCTTATCTAAATATCATCTAAATCAGAAATCAGTAAGACTTAAGATATGATTCTTCTTGAGGCAAAATGCCTCACCAGCTGTAAACATGTGAAGCCAAACAAGTTATGTGCTTCAAATACATGAATATCTTGAGGCATAGGATAGACATTCCCATTTCGAAAGTGAGAAATGGAAAATAAAGAAGGGATGACAGGTCCCAGGGTAATCTAAAATTTAGCAAGGCAAACTCCATGAGATGTTAACACTCAAGAACAAAACTCTTTAGCTGAATGTTCTGCCTTTCAGATCCACTTTTAGCTATCTTATGTCATCAAAGAGAACTGGCGTCAGCCAATTAGCATCTTGGATGATGACTCATTTGCATTCAAAAGCTTAAAAATATTAGGTCTTTATCAATAGGCTCACCTTCTGGACAATTCTCAGAACTAAAATCTGTTGTAGTCAGGACTCTCCAAAGAAACAGAAAGACAGAGATAGTGACAGAGACAGACACAGAGAGAAGTGGCTTAGAACTCTCATGGTCTGTGACTTGCAGGCTGGAGACATAGGGAAGCCAGTGGGATAGTCTGAGAACTAAAGAGGCCAATGATACAGTCCTGGTTGGAGTTTGAGTACAGGATAAGACTGATGTTCCAGCTGTGCAGTCAGGCTGAGAGATCAGATTCTCCCTTCCTCTGCCTTTTTATTCTCTTCAGGCCCTCAACAGATTGGAAGATGTCCACCTATATTTGGGAGGGCAAGATGCTTTATTGAGTCCACCAATTCAAATGCTAATCTCTTCCAGAAACATCCTCACAGACACCCCCAGAAATAATGTTTAGCCAAGTGTTTGGGTACTCTGTGGTCTAGTCAAATTGAAATATAAAATTAATAATCGCAATGGCCATCAGAAGACCAGCTTTTTTTGTCCTATTGTTCCATCATTGTCAACATGTAGTTAGAACTCAGTGGGGCAAGATGGCTTATTGAGTTCCAGTCATTACACCACATTCCACTCAGCAGAAAGAAGGAAAGGGATAAGGAAAAATTTCCCTTTACGGGTTATCTGGCAGCTACACACACCATCAAATTGCATTGGACAGGACCTAATCATATGGCCATATTTAGCTGCAAAGGAAGCTAGGAAATATGGTCTTTATTATGGATGACTATGTGTCTCACTAACACCTGGGAATTTTATTACTAAGGAAAAAGAGGGATTGGATATTAGGGCTAGCAGTCTTGGCTACTTAATTCATAAGAGAGATCTTAGCAAACCCATCTAGCTGTGTTTTAGGACTACCCTTTCACTTATTAGTCATGAAGGAAAAATGTGGATCTCCATTGGTCTGCCTCTTATGTGATTCTCTCAATTGTTTCAAACTCAGAAGTGGAAGAAGGGATTTATTTACTAAAACCCAATACCTTCAATGTATCATAGCAAATCAGTATAGATGGTAAACTGTGTCAATTTTGTTCTGGAAACAAGGTACCAATATACCAAAGAAATACCTTCCATCCCCACTCTCAATAAAAACACTAGAAATAATTACAGATAATGTAAGTATGAATATATGTACATTTTGATATATAAGACAAGCAGCTTATGAGAATAGCATATAGCTATTAGCATATATGCTATAGCATATGCTATAGAATAGCATAATGCTAAGAGATTGTTCTGGAGGAAGATAAATGGGAAAATATTATCTTCTTATTTCTCTACAGTGTCCAATTCCAAAGTCAAAGAAAGATGCTAGCCATACATTCTCAAAGAGCAAGGAGTTGATACATGAAAACTTACTTAAGTGTCTTGTTCCTCTTTTCGCTAAGGTGAATCCAGAGCCAACATAATACTGAATAACCGTGATGTTTTTACAAGAAGAATTTTACCTATTTTATGTTAGACACATATGTTACTTTACACATTAGTACATATTAGGGACATAAGTGTTCAACACATATTTTGTTAGATACTAACAATGCTACCCATCACTTTTGTTTAAGGGCATCCATCATTTAGGAAAGAGCATTACTGCTGACAAAACACATTTAGATAAATAAGATTCCTTCTCTTATTCACATAATGATTCATTTCATGTCACACACACTTCATTTTTGACTCATAAAGTGTGTCGCAACAGGCTTTGTAAGACTTATAATTATTGAGGCTATTTTTGTGCCGCTATTCACTGCCTCTTCTTAGCCTCTTTGCATTAATAACCAGTTTCTTCATCCTCATTATTTTGTATCCGACCAAAGAGAACTGTCGTCAGCCAATCAGCATCTTGAATGATGACTCATTTGCATTCAAAAGCTTAAAAATATTAGGTCCTTATCAACAAAAATTAAGCCTTCTGCTATACACTAGGCACTGAGGTAGGACAGGGGATACAGTAGAAAATAAGATGTGGTTCCTGCTCTAGTCCTCTCCTGCTGAAAACTTAAACATTAGATTATATATCACTGAGAACTTTCCAGAAGAGATTCACATTTTAATACAAAATAATTACTGCCATTGACTTCACAGCTAACAAACTGCCTTCATTTGCACTGAGCTCATATGAGCTGTGCAGCAACCTCTAGAGAGAGGTGTCTCCACTAACAACCCTATTTAACAGACCAGAAAACTAAGGCTCGAGATAAAAAAAAACTAGCCTCCACATAACCTTGACTTCAACATCAAACTTGTCTTTAAAAATCTCACCCATATGTTCCTTAATTCTGGAATTCTTTTCAGAATGTCTGGATAAAAGAATATGGAGTTTTTTCAAAGAGTGGCCCTTGAATCTCCAACATCGGAATCATCTGAGATGCCTGTCTAACAAGCAGACGCCTGGGTTCCATCCCAGACTGCCTGAGTCAGAATTTCATGAGAGGTCCAAAAAAGTGGACAAGTTTTCCCAGGTGATTCTCCAGCCCGCTACAGTTGGAGATCCACCAAAGGAGGCCCTCTTCAGGCAGAAAAGAAAGGGAAGAACATTCCAGGCAGGGAGAAGTGTGCAAACTGATGTCTGGAGTTATGGACGTTCATGGAAAACTCAGAATCCACAAGGATTATCCATTGCATCCATTTCTAGGTGATGTCACAGACTAACCACTGAGTTGAAAATCTTAAAGGGAGGAGCTAAAATGCTTTTGGAGCCCTAGTCCCTGAGTCTCTAACACCTTCAGCCTTTTCAATCAGATCTGGGCTACCACAGCTGGAAGGTCAAAAGTCTGCCTCTCTTGAAACCAGGGACACTTAATATAATCCCTGACATAGTCTGTCCCTGGCTGCAAAAGTCTGCTTTGTTCCTCTGGGAGAAGAGTTTTCTCACTAAGTCACATCCAGGTTCTAAACAAACTTCATGCCATAATGGGTTGGAAGCCAGGGGACTTGGGTTCAGATCCTGTCTCAGCCACTGTGCTCATTATATGTCTTTGTTTGCAAGTCACCAGGATAGTTTAAACTAACATATTTATCATACAGACATGGGGTGTTTCATTGGTCCAAAAGACAGATCCAAGCCTCTGGAAAGAATATGCCTTCTCTATTATTCTTTTCTACTTTGCTCAACACATCTGTTTATTTTTCTTTTCTCTGCCAGAGTAGATTTTCCTGCTGCCCTGTTTATGGGATGGAACACAGCTGCCCCTCTGCTCCCCGTAATAGCTAATAGTTACTATTAATGTGGGTCAGACACTATTCTAAGCTGTTTATAAGTATTATCATGTTTAAGCATCACAACAATTCTTTGTGGTAAGGATGCCATGAATACCACTTTTGTACAGATGAAGAAACTGAGACACAGAGAAATTAAGTAATTTGCTCAAGGGCACACAGCTGGTTCTATTATGGACTCCAGGTAGGCTGAACTCAGAGGCAATAGATTTGTATCCTGCCTCATACTCTTTCATGTCACATAGAAAGATGTAATGGCTACCTCTGTCTCATTTTATATTTCCAAGTAAAACCAGATTGTCCCAGTATGGCTGGAGTCTAGGGTCACACAGAGCAATCAAGAATGAGAGGGCAATGCTAACAGAAAGTAAGGGTTGGGGAAGTCCCTGTTCTCTCTACAGAAGGACCCTCCACACCTGCTAATCTAACCAAGTGATTTTCTCCAAGTCCCTTTCCATCTTTGGATTGCAGTTTCCTCCACCATAAAGTGAAGTTGTTGATCCTGTTCAGCCTTTTCCAGAAAGTCTGCTGTGAAACACTGGTTCCATGAGGTGCTATGCACCTAAAGAGCTCTGTGGTGCAATAAGGAATGATATGTGCTCTATCCCTCCTTGGACACCCACAAGGAATTCTTGTGTACTAAAGACTCTGAAAAGTCCATTGGTGAAGATAATTGCTTGACTTAACACAGTGTTTCCCAAATGTATCTGAGCACAGAAACTTCCTGTCCATTCTCCATACAGACACAGAGCCTCCTGCTTTACAGAAACCATAGAAGAGTTCAAATAGGAATGCTATCAACTTCCTGCCACAAACACTTCAAGCCCACCTATAGTTTTGTCCTTCCTCTCTAGTTATAATTCTAAGGCTCATAGGTCTGGATTCTATCCCCTCCTGTATTTTCAGGAAACTTACAGTATCCATTTCCAATCTCTCTCTCTCTCTCTCTCTCTCTCTCTCTCTCTCTCTCCCTCCCTCCCCCTACCTCTACCTCTGTCTCTCCTATATTTTCCAACCTCTGTTTCTTTGAACCAATAAACCAGTTGAACATGGTAAAGCGTCTCTCGTCCTACAGAAAAGCTCTCCCCTTTTCTGGGAGAAAGTCGTCCTCACTTTCCCCTTTACTAGCCTATCCTCCATTCTTCCATAGCCAAACTTCTCTAGGAGGAATCTACTCCATATCTTCTCCTAGGCATTGCTTGGGCCTCTCCAGCCTGTCTTCTGACCCCAACACCCACCATTCCCAAAATGGCTCTTGCGGGGTTCACCAATGGCCTGCATGTCATTAAATCCAAAGGACAATATTTTGGTCCTTATCTCCCATCTCCCCCCAGTAGCATATACCACTGCTGATCCAGCCCTCCCTCTCAAAGTGCTCTCCTCCTATGGGTTAAGGAATAAAACCCTCTCCTGGAATCCCTTCTATTCCTCTAGATGTTTCTCCCAAGACTCATAGATCTCTATCCTACAAGTCCCTAAGTTGAGTTCTTATCACACACATGGCTCCAGTTATTATCTCCAGTTGTGTATTCTCCCCTGAGCACCATGCTTGTATCTCTTTCTGCCCACTTGACATTTCTACTTGAGTAACTCACACAGGCCTCAAACTCAGCACAACCAGAACACAATCTTCTCTCCACAGTCTGCTCCTACCCAAGTGCTCCCCATCTCATGAGAAATCATATGTCTACTGGAGTGCGAAAACAAGAAACCTATGAGACATCCTTACTACTTTCCTTTCCTCACCCCTCTTGTCTATTCAGCATGAGGTCCTCCCTAGTTTAACTCATGAATACACTGAAATTATGTCCATCTATCTCTGTTTCTATATCCACCACCCTAACTAAAATTGCCATCATTCATTACCTGCTCTCCAGCAATAACTGGTCCCACTGTCTTCCCTCCAAGTCTTCTCCTATTCTTTCTACAGATCCCAACTAAAACTATTTGGTAGCTTACTGGTGCTTTCCAGATAAAAACTGAAATCCTTAGTATGCCTCATCTTGCCCTTGTCATCCTCCCAGCCTCACCTGAAGCCACACTGTCCCTTGCTTTTGGGACCATGTGGGTAGACATGAGGAATGCTGGTAAATAGTCAACGATGAACAGGACAGCCCCCCAAATAAAGACTTACCCCTAAATTTCAATAGACCCAAGGTTGAAAATCTTGGTCTAAGCTAATCATTTTATACTCCTTGCTAATGATTGGTTTAAAATTCCTGTACCACACAGCATCCACCAGGCCACTAGCACAGGTCCAGGAGTGAGCACTATCCTAAATTAACTCAATATGACCGCAGAAAAGGACTTGTTTTTCCATGGTTAAGGAGAAGCTCTCTCTCTCCCTCTGTCTCATTCTCTTTCCTTCACCCCTCCCTCTCCATTGGTTAGAAACAAGAAAGCATGTTGTCCCACCTGCCACTGACAAACACTTTATGACCATAGGAAGTAGCCCAAGAACACAACTTGTACACCAGGGATGGCACAGCAGAGAGAGAAATAGAACCCAGACTTTATGGCATCGTTGAGTTCCTGGATCAACCAAACCTGAAGTCCACCTTACTGCTAAACTTATTACATGTGATAAGTAAATATCCTAGTTGTATAAATTAGTTTGTTTTCTGTTACTTGAGATACTCTCCAATTGATTTGTATGGTTCCTTTCAGTCTTTTATGATCCTAGATGTGGCTAAGATCTACATGTAGCTTCTAGCCCATATGTATTCAATAGAAAGGTAAATAATTCAAAGGGGTACAGGTAGAAGACGGCAGGGACGACTACATTTTCACCAAATGAAAGAATACTTGTTTACCACTTGGGCCATTTCACATTATCTATTCCTCTCAGATTTATCTCAGACATATTCAGGACATGTTGAAAGGCAGATAATTTATTCTACTAAGATGATGACAGGTGTGTTTGTGACCCCATCAACCTTGCCTTCTGCCCGTTCCTATGGCTTCAGTCTCAAACATCTGCTCCTTTCCCCACTTCCGATGGGCTGGATGTTCAGGAACTATCTATCCACCACCACCGCCGCCACCACCATCATCATCCATCACAGCTCCAGATGCTGTGGTCACTTGCCATGACCATGAGGCACTGATTTTAGGACAAACAAGCCCAAATTGCTGAGTTCTGTGTTAGAATGGAATTTGGACAATACCAGTGATAGCCAGCATGACAGAGCGCTTGTGATGACCGCTGTTAGCACTTTACACACCTTTTGTCATCGAATCCCCACACTCGCTCCACGATGCCATTCATTGATGCCATTAATCCTATTTTCAAGATGAGGTAATGGGCCACAGAAAACTTAAACAATTTGCCAAAGTCCACACAGCTAGAAAATGAAGCCCTTTTTCTTGCATCCTAGAAAATAGAGTAGGTAAAGTCCGTATGATTTAGTTTGTTCTCATTAAATTTGTCTTTTCTTAAAAAGACAGAAATCGCCCTCACCTGGCTGTCCCTTTCCACCTTTCCTGTTCACCTCTGTGAGGGAAACAAATGCAGCTTCTGGAAGATGTTTTGCTGAAATCCCCTTTGAGTAAAGAAGCAGTTCTTCCTTTTCAGTCACATTTTCCTACCTCCCCCAACCATTCGGGGCAGCACTCTCTTGACACAAGCCATCCTTTGCTTCTTTCCAGTGTCTTTCCCACCTCCCCGCCTTACCTCCACCCCAAGGTCTCTTGGCCCTTCCCTGGAGGGCAGGAACTGCCTGTTGCCAACTTTTGCACAGTTGCAAGTCCTTTTGAGCACAATCACGGAATACAAGGACGAGAGCTCAATCACCAGCAGCTTGCGATGAGAGAAAGAAGAAAAGGATAAAAAAAGAAAAATCCTGAAAAGCAGAAGGTCCCTGAATAGTCTTCCTGCAGCCCTGTGGGACAGCTCTCCCTTTCTTAGGTCTGAATTGTCACCCTAAATGGGCAGACTCTGCTTAGTTGCTGAACTGTCAGGGTGAGCCCTCAGCTGGACAGTTAAATAAACACATGAGGTCACTGGCAAAGAAAGACATTCCTAAGGATCTGTGCTGTCCTTGAGATCCCCAAGTTAAGACAGCCCCAAGTGTTAATTTGGGGTTCCACCCATTGTTCTGCTTTCACCACAAACTGCCTATATTTTTTTATTGTTTTCTAAGTTAAAAAGTGCAGCTCTCTCAGAGAAGCCCCAAGAAATAACCTTTCAAATAGGGCCTTCCAAATGTGTTCTATTCCAAATGCTTGCTCTGTCCAGAAGAGGCACACATTCCCACTCACTATGAATCCTAGTTCACTCTCCATCTCTCTGTTATATTCCTCAATAGCATTGACCTAAGTATTAGCGAGTAACAAACATTTCCTCCTTAGAAAATCAAATGGAGGGGCACCTGGGTAGCTCAGTCAGTTAAGCATCTGACTTTTGATTTTGGCTCAGGTCATTATCTCACAGTCATGAGAGAGTCTCTCTGTCTCTCTCTCTCTCAAGAAGTAAAGAAAGAGATAGAGAGAGGGAGGGAGAGAGGGAGGAAAAAAGGAAGAAAACCAAATGGAAATTGGGCAGCAGGCACTGGATCTCCCTAGAGCCCAGTCAATGCTGCTCCTGTCTGAGAAAGATAATTTCCTGAGCAGGTAATGGCTCAAGAAAATGGGGTGAAAGCTCCAAGCCCACACCTGGAGGATTTCATGATATTGGCAACAGGGCAGGGACTTTGAGAGATGCCCTAGTCAATAGGGAAGAGAATTGACCAGCTGGTAAAAACAAAAATATATTTAGATGTCTCATGAGTATATACATGCCATGAGCACATAATCCACCCTTTGATTTTGAGCTAGGTAACTCAGATTGTTTCCTCCAAGATGAGGTATGATATATAAAGATCTAGTCTTGCTTTAGACATAGCTCTATCTCCCTTTCAATGCCCATCACCTCCACCTTGATGGCATCTAGCACTTTCACCAAACTCCACCCCCCAGCCACCACCACCACCAGACAAGCATCTGGCAGTCTCAGTTTGTATCACCCCTGTGCTGATACCCTAAGTTCCAACTTGTGTGAAAGACTAAAATATTAATATCTGGACACCCTCCACTGATTGATAGAGCCTGCCTGGTGGGCCTTGTCCAGATTCAAGAGGAAGACCTTATGAAAAAACCATGTTTCTGTCATGGGTACATAACTGGGGAGTTACACAGTTGGATTGCCACAGATTTGCAACCCTGACAAATTCCTCCTCTCCTATCAAATTAACCTGATACTTAGCATCTCTTGGAAACTATATTAGGTCCATTCATTCATTCCACACATATTTATTGAGCATCAATTATTACCGTTGGTACTTGCGATATTTTAGTCTATGATACAAAGAACTTTTGTCCTCATGCAGCTGATACTCTATGGAGGTATGAAGAGAGGCAGGAGTGAAAGTGGAGATAGTGAGTAAACGATAAACATGATAAAAAAACTTAAGTTATATAGTATCAGAAGTGCTATGAAAAAGGGAAAAAAGAGTAAGTCAGGGTAAGAGAGATTGGAAGTGTTATAGAAGGTCAGATTGCTATTAACATTAAGGGTTCAGCATAGGTCTCAGTAAGAAAGTGACCAAACAGGTGGCCTAGAGTCCTTAAGACCACGTGCTCCTTGAATGCTTATGTGTGAGCAGGATACCCAGTAAAGCTAAAGTAGAATGGAATGGAGAGAGTGGTAGGAGATGAGGGAATGAGTTAGGAAAAGCAGATGCTGTACGATCTTTTACTCTAAGGAAAACAGGGAGCCATTGGATGGAGACATCTGTAGCTTTGTTGCCTACCCAGCACCCATTTCTCACCTTTTATCATACTTCCATTTTCCCTCTCCCATTCAGTCCATGTGGTTTAGGTGGGGCTGACCAAACCTCATGATCCGGGTTTGGACACCCAGGTCTAGTAAATCAGAATCCTGGTCATTGGGATTGGTTCAGAGGTGGACATTTGACCCACATTAAGCCTAAAATTCAATTCCAGGATTTTCACTGAAATAAATGAAAAGAGGAATGCTCTTTCTGCCTGGGTTGCCAAGTTGATAAAGTAAATCTGGAGTTTTCAGCAACCATTGTGGCATCATGAAGCAACAGCTTGCCTCAGCATGATGCCAACACAGAACCTAGGGATGGAAAGACACAGAATCCTATTCACATCATCTGAGCACCTGGATCCAGCCCTGCCTGAAGCTAGTGTCCCATCTTTTTAGTTATGTTAATAATTTCCCTTTATAGCTTCAGCTAGTTTAAGTTGGATTTCTCTTACTGGAATGGGAAAAGTAATGATTACAACACTGATTGATGCAAATTAGTTGTTGTTTTTCTAATGGTCTTAATGTGTTGTCCCTTCAGCCAAAGGAGTAATTAATGCAAGACAGCAAGGAGTACATGTGAGTTGTGGATAACATTTAAGAGAACATCAAACTTTATGCTCAGCCTCAAATTTCCACAACTGAGACCATTAAAACCCCACCTTCACACTCAGTCTTACCTCAGTTCATGAGGACTTTTCTAGGCAAACATGGATGTATTGGAATAAATAGGCCTTATATCTGGGTCCCTCTGACCCTTGACACCCTGTTTCACAGTAACTGACCTCCTGCTTCCGCCTCCTCCTGTGTCTGAGTCCTCTTTAGCTCCGAAGCTACCAGGGACTTCACTTCCTTCTCCTGAGTCTCACTTTCCCCATGCCTGCCTGTAGTTGATTGAATCACCAGTCCCAGGTCTTCACTCCTACATTCACAGCCTTTCATGGCCTCTTCATGGGGGCAGTGGGCTTCCCTACCTTTTGATTTTTGAGTCTGGCCACATGATTTGCTTTGGCCCGTGGCATGTGGGCAGAAATAACAATGAGCCAGTTCGAAGCTTAGGCCTTAAAAGGGCTCACATATTTCTCGCCAAGGTGACTCAGTCGGTTAAGTGTCTGACTTCAGCTAAGGTCATGATCCCTTGATTCACAAGTTCAAGCCCTGCACGGGGCTCTGTGCTGACAGCTCAGAGCCTGGAACCTGCTTCAGATTCTGTGTCTTCCTCTCTCTCTGCCCCTCCCCTGCTCACACTCTGTCTCTCTCTCAAAAAGATAAACATTTTAAGAAAAATTTTTTTAAAAGGGCTCACATATTTCTGTTTACACTTTGTTATCACTGGTTCCTAGAAGAGGATAAGAGATATGTGAGAGCCTTCCAATCTGCAATAGCCTGAATGGAGTTATCCCTATCTAACCAAAGATTACATTTACAGGCAGATTTGCTCACCCAAGTTCATTCCAGATGAAAAAACCACAGCCAACTTGCAAAAGCACTAACAATGTATGATTATTATTTTGAACCACATGATTTTGGAGTGATAGGTTATGTAGCATTTGATAACTGATACATTGACTTCCTTATACTGGCTGTCAATATCACCTTCCCGGCCCATATTCTTGGACATTTACTGACTAGATATCCTGGGCATCTTGGAGCAAGATGTTTAGACTTCACATCTGAAAAGACTTCGCTTTTCTTCCCTGTAGGGTTGCCGGATAAAATATAGGATGCCCAGTTTAAGTTGCATTTCAAATAAAACCTGAATGTTGTTTAGTGTTAGTATATTCTGAGCAATATTTGCAAATATTTATCTGAAATTCAAATTTGGGGCACCTGGGTTGCTCACTTGGTTAAGTGTCCAACTCTTGGGCTCAGCTCAGGTCATGGGTTCAGCTCACAGTTTGTGGGTTCAAGCCCTGTGTCTGGCTCCATGCTGACAGTGTGGGACCTGCTTGGGAATCTCTCTCCCCCTCTCTCTCTGCCCCTCCCCACTCACGCCCGCCTGCTTCAAAATAAATAAATAAACTTACAAAGTTTCAAATTCAAATTTAACCGGGCTTTCTGCACTTTATATTTATTAAATCTAACAACACTGCTCCTCTACTGCTTAACTCTGGTTGGCTCTGAAAAAAGAAAAAGATGCCCCTCCCCCACAGCACACACACACTTCAGGTTTAGGATCACTTATTCTGTCACTTCACGGAAGAGTTATTTGCAATGAAAGTTTAGAGCATTTTTTGGATCAGTTTGTTTGAAGTGACTGCCCTGTGAATATTCTCTCCAAATTCCAAGGTGCAGAGGTTTGGGAGGGAAGATATGTGGAGTTGTTTACACTGTGCTCGTGCAGTTAACTGAGTAAGGACTCATTTCTCTCTCCGTTGGGAAAATCTGTCCATTCTCAACACATCAGAGGTGAAACACAGAGTTAAATTCCAGCAGCCACATATTGAGATTGCAAATGGCTGCTTATCATTCCTCAGTTCATAGAAGGACCATATCTTTTATTGTCAATTTGATTAAAGGCTTCAGCTTCAAAATAAAATTCGTGTCCAAGGGGCTTTCATTTTCCCTTTGATAAACGGGCATAATTCACTTTTCTTTAATGTTATTCCAAAGAGTGTTGTGTTACAATGGGGTTTTTGTGATGCCCCAAAAACATTTTTTGAAACTGTTCTTATCTTTCCAGGCTCTTGCTAACAGCCACCACGATACTCTCTTGGGCATAAGTGTGCCTGCTCTAGTAAAGGCTCAAGAAATAAGTTCATAGCCTCTGGAAGTTGGATCTCCTGGGTGGGAGGGAAAAAAGGTTGCACATAAATTCTTTTCCATAAAAGGCTTTATCAAATGACTGAAACAGAGCATACTAGGTAAGTAGTTCCAGATTCATTTTCAATCAGCATTTTGTGAGCACCAGCTAGGTACAGGGTGGTTCATGGTGGTTCCTCACCTTGAATGCACATGAGAATCACAGAGGGAGCTTTTTAGAACTACTGTTCCCTGGTGCCCACCCTCAGAGACTCTAGCTCAATTGGTTTGGGGTGGGGGCTGAGCATTAGTATTTTAAAAAGCTCCCTAATGATTCTAAGTTGGAGGCAGCAATAAGCCACGCTGATATATACAATTTCGTTTATTCTCCCCTACAATCTGACAAGGTCGGCAGGGGTATCAAGTATAACACAGGAGGGGATTTCTCATTATAAAGCAGCCTCAGTGACCTCCTCAAGCTTGGGCTTATTTCATGCTCAATTTCATACTATGACAGCTCCGGGCACCAAGAGACTGAAGGGAATTTTTTTTTGAGGGGTCTAAAGAGTTTAAATGCTCAGAGCATCTCAGAAAATTAAACTCAACATACCAAAACATGATAGATGCACCTTAAACTTTATATTATCAAGTGATTAACACACATAAAAGCAAAGGTGCAGTGTGACTGACCCCCCATTACCCATCTCTCAACTTCAGCAATTACATACAGTTTCCTAGTTCTGCTTCCTCTCTGTCCTCCAGGGTTTCGTTTGTTTTGTTTTCTGAGATTATTTATTTATTTTTAATGTTTTACTTATTTTTGAAAGAGAGAGAGAGAGGCAGAGAAAGAGGGGGACAGAGACTCCCAAGCAGGCTCCACACTGACAGCAGAGAGCTCGATGTGGGGCTTGTACTCAGGAATGGTGAGATCATGACCTGAGCTGAAGTCAGACTCTTAACCAACTGAGCCACCCAGGCATCCCGCTCTATCCGGTTATTTTAAAGCAAATCCCAGCTGTCGTATTATTCACCTGTGACTAATCCAGAATTTATCTCTAACACCTGAGGACTTTTTTTGTTTCGATGGTAAAATAAACACGACACAAGATTTACTATTTTAACCATCTTTAAGCGTACAGTTCAGTGGTATTAGGAACATTCACATTCTTGTGCAGCCATCACCACCACCCATTCCTAGGACTTTTCTCATATTCCCAAACTGAAACTTTGTTCCCATTAAACAGTAACTCTCCGTTCTCCCTTCACTCAACCCGTGACAACCACCACTCTACTTTCTGTCCTTATGTGTTGGACTCCTCTAGATCCTAGTTTCAGTGGAATCATATAATATTTGTCCTTTTGTGTCTGGCTTATTTTACTTAACATAATTTCTTCAAAGTTCATTCATGTTGCAGCGTGAAAAACACTAAGGACTTTTTTTTCTGTAGCAAAATCCAGTACCATTTTCATCCTTAATGAAATTAATATGATATTATTAAGATAAATTTCCTTTAACCTAATAGTGCCCTCTTACCCCAAACCCGGCACCATTTTGTGCCATTTATTTGTTAAAGAAACCAGGGCATTTGTCCATAGAATTGTCCATGTTAAATTTGGCTGGTTATATTCTCACTCCCTGGGAAGGATTTGGTATGCCCCTCAATCCCATTATTTCCTGAAAGCTGGTGGGTAGAATCAGAAGCTTGACCAGACTTGGACAATTGTCCAATTTTTTGGCAAGAAGAATTCACGGGGGGTGTGACATATGTTGTATGGTGCCTTTCAGGAGGCTAGTAATGTCTGATTGTCCTTTTAGTGATGTTAAGCTTACTCAGGTGATGCCACCCTGATCTTCTATCCAACTTCTCCATGATAGAATTTCAATACTTAAAGAAGCCACTTTGAATTTATGACCCCCCTACCCAGCTTTTCTCCTCTGTTTGAAGGAAGAAATAGTACCAAAGAAGCTTAAGGATTTGTTCAACATCATTGGTTTGTCAACCAATATATATCAAGTTCCCACTCCTGAGAGAACTCTTTCTTCTCCATCCTTCCATGTGGCTCAGTTCGTAAAGAACTTAGTAGGCCATGAAAACTTCCTAGAGTAGACCACAAGCCACAGGAAGGAAGAGAGCTTATCTATTTATTCTCCATTGAACTCCTTGGGCAGATGGCACAGAGCAAAGACTACTAAATATTTGTTATATCAAAGAAAGACAAAAATGAATGAATGAATAATTACTTAATTTAATTAAAAGATGCATGAACTTTTTGGGCACTTTTCCAAACATTAGTTTCTACGTACATCTTCATAAAAGAAAGCCAAGTAGCTTTTAATAGATTCTGTCCATGATTCATCTCAATATAAATTTTAGATACTTGTAAAAAAGCAGTGTAATCCTTTGCAAAATGCCTTTTCTGGGAGCTCTCACAAGGGGTCAAGGACTGGCTTTGATCCCCCCACAGGGCTCTGAAGTCTCTTACCTGGATCCTCTGATGCCCCTCTACAATTTGCAGAGAGCAGCCAGGGTGAAATTTTTCAAATGCAATTCTGGTCATGTCATTCCACCACTGAAAACCCTCCAATGTCCTTCCATTGTGCTTTAGAATAAAGCCCAAACTCCTAGCTGGGACCCCCAAGTTCCTATCAAGCCTACCTCATATCCATCTCTCCAGCCTCTTCTCTTAGCTTCTCTTCTCCTTCACTGGCCTCTTCATTTCCCTGACCCTAGAACCTGAAGCCTGTTCCCACCCAAGGACTTTTGTACCTGCTTTCCCCTCTGCCTGGCCTGTTCCCCCACAGATCTTCCTAAGGGTGGCCTCTAATCAATCACCCTGGGAAAACCCTACTTAAAATAGGCCTCTCTCCTCCTGGTGTTCCATCACTGGGGGTATTTACTTCTGTTCCATCACTGTGGGTATTTACTTCATAACCTCATCATCATTTTATTTTATTTATATTTTCCCTTGTTGACTATCCCTCTTCTCCATTAAAACAGAAGCTCCATGAAGACAGAGAATTTGTATTTTTACCATTCTATTCTCAACAACTAGCACAGTGCTGAAAACAGAAAATAAATTGAATAACTGTTTACTAGGTGAATGAATTAAGGCAAACCTTTATAACTTGTGAATGCAGAATGCCTAAATCCTTACATCAGCCTGGCTGCTCCCCTATCCTGGGCCTCAACGCAGTATACAGCTAAGCCTTTTGATGCACTATGGCTCCCCTCAGACCCAGACTGTAGGAAATGCTGAAAGAGCCCTGATTTGCTTGTAACTCACATCTAATTTCCCTCATGTGAAGCCTGCTCCCACTTTGGGCCTGAGGTCTAACTCCTAAGGTTGTGGCTTATTCCTTCACCTAAATATCCACATTATTCCTCAGGTCATACATAGACTCTGCCTTTTTCTCCCTGCTTCTCCCTCTGCCTTATTCTTATCCACTCTCCCCCAATCACAGGAGTTAGAGCCTTGTCCTTATCCTATCCCTGTGCTTGGGCCATGCTGCTGCTGACCTGGTGGGTCTCAACTGGATCTATCTCCACTCCCCCACCAAAGCCTCTCACCAACTCTTGACCAAAGCAGCCAACACCAGAATGGTGGGCCATCTTAAGTACTATTACACCAAGAGCAAGCAAACTTGTCTTGCTTCTTCTCTATGGAAGATGGAAAGGGTGTCCCCAAGGTCTTGAAAAGGAAGACGAAGTGGGCCTGTTTCTCTCATAAACACTTAGAATAAAAAGAAACATCAACATTGCAGATTTGAACTATTAAGTTGAACTGCATGAAATTGCCAGTATGCTACTTACCAAAAAACAAAAAAGAAGGTTCTTATCAGTCAGCCTAAAACATTTCCCACATGCCTCTTCCACCCAGTCATGGCACACAAAGCTATTGTCAGCTGTTTTAGACTAACTTGGAGTGAAGAAAATATGGACCATAATTAAAGGGTGAAGTCTGAGACCAAAAAATTCTGTAGAAGAGAAAGCCTCCCAACCCCTTTGTCATTGCTTAGGAACACTTGAAGCCAAGAATAAGAAGGAAATATTGGTCATTCATTCGATTCCTCAGCACAAATGCATTCAAGTCCTATGTGCACTAGTCACTATGCCTTTAACCTAACATTATCTTCATACTTCATGTTTAATCCTAGCCTTATTCTTCCTTTCTAGGAAGATCTTTGTGTTACAACAGAAACAGCACTGCTTTAGGGTCCCATATCTGTTCTTAATTAGCTGCATGACCATGGGAGAAGTTTCAGACTCTGAGTTCTGATTTTTCTCATTGATAAAATGGGTATAAGAAATACCCACACTATACTTTGAAAATGAAATCAGTTGATCCATACAACAAGTGTACGCACTACGGGAACATTCCCTTCATTTCTCCTTTTTTTCATAAACACTTTATATATTCTCAGATTTCCTCATAGCAGCCACAGCCTCTATTTTTGATAGGTTTGTACAGTTGGAGCACACACTTAAAAAAGTCTGGGGTAAGGTTCATAGACACCAGGTGAAGAGTCCCTGATGTATGTTTATATGCTCCAATACTCAGTGGATGACTCTGACCCCAAATGATCAATGTTGCTATTTGCTTTCCTGTTCTATTTTTGGATGTTTTATAAACACACTAATTTCAAAGAGCAATATCAGAGTTTGGCTGTCACACTGGACTTTGCCCAAAGTCCTTGGCCAACGTGATCATTGGTCACGACTAATTGTTAACAAAGCTGCAAAGAAGAGCCACCACTCTTATGTCCTGCTAGGGAAAGTATAAATTCAGAATACTTTTTGGAAGACAATTTGACAGTCCATATTAAAGCCCCAGAAATGTGTATAACTTGTGATCTAGAAATTCACCATTAAGAATACCTGGTGGGAAAATAATACATTAGATGTTTGTTTATAACACATTGGAGGGGAACCCCTCAATATCCACCCAGAAACTTAATTAAATCAAGTATAGCTTCCCATAAAATGGAATACAATGAGCCACCAGACATTTCACGATGAAATGAGAAAATGTCATCTGTTGCTAAGTGAATAAAGCTGACTATAAAACAACATAGAACAATGTTTATTTCATTTACTTATTTTTAATAAATACACCAAAGGTTTAACAGCGGTTACATCTACATGAAGGGATTATTGGTGGTTTTTGTCACCCTCTGTGATTTTGTATATTTTCTAAATTTTCTGCAACCCACATAAAATACTTACAATGCTTTCAAAATTAGGAGGTGGGTGAAAGGATGCATCTTTTTGTTTCTAAGTAGTTGATTTAAAAACAACTCTTCAAATAGCACTGCCCCATAGGGTTGTAGAGCAGAGAGCACGGACTTCTGAGAATGATGGGGATATAAATAGCCATTTATGTCTATGAAAGATTTGAGGATCAACCCTGTTGACATTTCCCTGTTCTATATCGTTACATGTTTAGAGGATGTTGTAAGTTTTCCAGGCGACATACAAAAGATTTCCTTGACCAGTTGCATTAGACTCAGTGAATAATAATACAATGGAATTTCAGGGCATAAAGGAATCTTCAAAATCAATTTGTTTTGTTCCTTTCTTAGATGAGGCATCTACTCAGAGGAGTCAAGTGACTTGTCTTAGGCTACAGAGCTAGTCATGTCCTTACATATGACACTATGTAGAAAGTATATTGGGGTTCATATGATGAATGGGGAAAGATTACCACAGATTTGAAAGACCCATCACAAAACTATCCATCTGGAACAAGGTGGAGTATAAAAATCAGTAATGAAACAAGATGAAAACTGTGTCCGCCAGCATTCCACTGAAGGAGAGAGCACAGTGTTTGCTTCAAGGAATGTTATGATAAGCTTACTTGGACTGGAAGTTGAGGCCATGGGGTCATGAAATGGTTGGTGCCAAGGCTTTAGGAAGGGGGCAGAACCTCTCTCCACAAGAGGAGAGAAATGTATCTTTTCCTTAAAAAGGTAAGGATGAGGAAAGAGGAAAGAGATGAGAAATGTTAGTCATGAAACATTGGTGAATAGATGTGTTTTTTGGGAGGTCCATGAAATAGCTATGTTCTGTACCCAAGTTGAGGCAGTCAGTAGGCTGACTTGTCCCAACTCATCCAAGTTTGCCTAGGACTTTCCTAGTTTAGCAGTCATAGTCCCATGCCCCAGGAGACCCTCAGTCCTGGACAAACCAGGATAGTTTATCACTCCATGGCAACATGCATAGTTATGGGAGTTGGAGGTCTCATTTAACATTTAGTTTACAAAATAACTTTTTTAAAAATCCAAAGGACTGTCAAATTTTGCAAAACACTATGAAGTTTTGTAACAGGTTAAGTGAGCAAAAAGGGAAAGAAAACATCTCTTCCCACATCAAAAGAATGTATAATTTTTCAGAAGCCACTTCCTAGGATAATAGTAATGCTTTAAATTATTTATGAATGTGAGAATCTTAATTAGAAAGCTTCTCTCTTGCCAGTCTTGTGCCTGACAAGCAGGGATTAAATTCCTACCCTCCCAATGGTGCAGCTTACCAAACTTCTGTGATACATGTAGAAATCACATCTCCTATAAATAAAATCAAACTTCCATATGTAAAATGGAAATATAATTGTTGTACTATTTCAAAGTTCCAAGGTTCAAATGAGCTCATGAGTGTAATAGTGACTTAAAAAGTTGCTAGTTTCTTTGACTTTTACTGGTTAGAGGTGCCGTTTGCATTTCTATTTCATTTTTAGATCCTCTGAAAATATGCTTAAGATTGAAGGCAGAAAAAAACTGAATGCAAAAAGCCCCAATCATAGTGCTGGGCCAGAAGCTGCTCCCCAGCTCATAGAAACTGCCACTTTTTCCTCTTCTAAGTTTTCTCACTTTTCCTTTCTTAGTCTAATTCTCTGCAGCTCCAGAGTGAGGATTTGGGTGGCCATCACCCATGCCTCAGAGGAGAACTTGCCTTGGGAGGAAGAGTCAGGTCAGTTGGAAAAAGATGTGCCTTCCTTCTTGTCATTGCATTAAAGCCCTCCAGAGTTTGGTACAGCTCTCATAAACTGCCTTTCTTGTGGTGTCTTTGTGGCCACAATGGTAAGGATAGCATAAGGGGGAAGTGATGATGGAAAGATGTGAATTGAACAACAACAACAACAACAACGAAAACACCTGTCCATTTAACTCCTAAATAAGAGTTAGAAGTATCTTGTTCTAGTGGGTATAGAATAATGGTTCCCAACCCTAACTGAGCTTTAGAATCACCAAAGAAATTTGTTAAAAATAGAAATGCTACTATAGATTTACTCAATCTGTAGGTCAGCTATGACCTGAATGTTTGTTTCCCCTCAGAATTTATACATTGAGATCCTAACACCTCAGGTGATAGTATTAGGAAGAGAGGCCTTTAGGAAGTAATTAGGTCATGAGGGTGGCACCCTTGTAAATGGGATTAGTGCCCTTATGAAAGACATCTGAGAGAGATCTCCTGCCTCTTCCACAATGTGAGAACACAATGAGAAGTCTGCAGCCTGGTAAGAGGTCCCTCACCCAACTATGCCAGGACCTTGTGGTTGGACTTCCAGCCTCCAGGACTGTGGAGAATAAATTCCTGTTGTTTTTAGGCCACCTAGTCTGTGGTATTTCGTTATGCCAACCCAAATGGAGTAAGATCAGGTTTATATTTTTAGCAGGCATATGTATATTTAACTACTTCCTCAGATAATTCCAAAGTAAAGTCAGGATTGAGAATCTTGAGTATAGCATATGTGTGCTATACTGGGTGCAATGGGTCTCAGACTGGGGGTTCTGAGGCAAGTAGAATGCAAGCCACACTCTCAGAAAGGGTGCTTCAGTAGTTAAGAGCACAGGTTGTGAAGTCAGGAGGACCTGGGTTGGAATTCCAGCTCTGCCCATGTATAATCAGACAAATTACTTAACCTGAGTCTCACTTTCCTTAGGTATAAATTGAGAATGAAAATAAGACCTTCCTGTTAGATGAGAGAATGTTTGCAAAATATTTATAAGCACATTAACAAGGTATACAGTAAATAGCAAAATATAGGCGTTCCTCTACTTCTAACTAGTCACTTAATCCTCTATTAGTCTCAACAACCTCATCCACAGAACAGAGTGTGCTCAAGATTATCTCTCTGGTGACTCTCAGTTCCCATTTTCTATGACTAAGTAGGATGTAAAGGAGGCATTGGAAAACTTTTTCTCTAAAACGGTAAATATTTTAGTCTTTGCAGACCATACAGTGTCTGTTGCAAGTGCTAGACTCTGCCATTATAAAGTGAAAGAAGCCATAGTTAATACATAAATGAGTGAGTGTGACTGTGTTCCAATAAAAGTTTATCAACAAAAACAGGCAGTGGGCCAGATTTGACCCTGGGCTATAGTTTGTAGAACCCCGATATGAAGGATAAAAGGAGAAGGCAAGTTCTCTCCACTCTGTGCTAGTCAGAACAACTGCAGGTACTACAATTTTAGAATATACTAAGGCACAGAGAGGTTACATAATATACCTATGGTATGCATATTTTTCAAATATGGTCATAACAACATCTCCCACTGCACATGCTGTTCATACAATGAGACTTTGACATCCTTTCATCAAGAGGTGGGGTCCATATTTCTTACCTTTAACTCTGGGCAAAATTATGACTACGGCATGATGGCACAATGTGTCTTTTGAGACAAGTTCGTAAGCAGTGATACAGCTTCCATCTGGTTCTCTTGGGACACTTGCCTTTGTAACCTAGACACTATGCTGTGAGAAGCCCAAGGTCTCCTTGTGATAAAACCCACATGGAGAGAAATTGGCAGTTAGCACCAAATTATCAGTCATGGGAATAAGCGATCTTGGAAGTGCATCATCCAACAATAGATGGACCACCCCAGCTGCGAGGATCAGAGATGAAATGTTCCTGCTGAGTGCTGTGCAGGTTGAAGATTCATGAACTAAATAAATTATTGCTTTTACTCTAATCTGTAAGTTTGGAATGGTATATCATGGAGCAATTGATAACATTTGGTACTGGGAACAGGAGGAAAAAGTAAAATACACCATACCAGCTTTGGGATTGAACAGTGGGCAGAAATCTAAAGGGTCTTGAAGAGAGTGAAAGCCAAAAGGCCTTAAGAAGGTATAAAAAAAAAAGTGAATTCAATGTTATTTTGAAGCTAGAGGAAAGGGTATCCATATTGTGTAGTGGCAGAAAATTTGACAAGTCAGTCACCTAGGGTAACATGGCCAATAGGAAATGTACCTAGTGAATTTGATGACTTAGCTAAAGGGATTTCCAAAAATATTGGAAAAAGCCACCTTGCTTCTTCTCACTATCTATGATAAAATGTGAGAGGAGACAAATTAGCTAAAGAACAAACTATTGTGTACAAATAAGCCAGGATTTTCAGGGTTTGAAAATAAAACTGTCTCATTCCTAGCCTTTCCAAGATTTTCAAATCTATAAATGGTTTCAAGGGAAAGATGATTAAATACAGGGTGTGACTATAAATCCTTTTGTTAGGGCTTCAGAAAAATTTAACCTGGTGCCTCAGAGACCTTGATAAAAGGACTTCTAAGAATATGAGGGGCATAGATCACCAATGATCTCCATTAAATAATAGGGTTTCCAAGAAAATTAAAGGCAATGTCATCCAGTCGACTCACAGGGGGCCAAATATTTAAAGGTCTGAAATAGGTTTGTGGGTATAACTTTTGTCTAATGGGTAAAGATCAATATGATGCATAGAAAACCCACAGTGTTTTTAAAATAATTTTTCTGGTGGAAGCACTACCAATTTAGGTTGAAAGGGACAAAGCCTATATAAAATTAAAAGACTTTTGGACTGGGATATGGACTAAGAAAATTACTCAGCTGCAAACACAGTCTACTGTTTATGCATAATAAAGGATAATTCAGAAGATGGAACCAGGAGTTAGAAGGTAGAGAACCAAGAGCTGTGGAGAACCATTCTAGAGAGTAGGATGAGCCCTAATCAAGGACTAACATATGTGTCTGGCTGGATTCCAAAATTATTATAGCCCCAAACAGTTGTGTTTCTTATTTTCCCTCTCTCTGAAAGACAACATCTGTCAGGTTATTTAATGCCTATCCCAAATTATATGTTGGCTATGAGAAGAGAAGATAATTTGCCTCTCTAGTCACAAGTCATCAGAATAAATACTCAAATGACTGTACTTGATGCCATAATGAGATGAGATTTGGGGTTCTGGGAGAAGGGGATGGCACTCCTCTATCAAAATGTGATACTCTGTGCCTTCTGAGGCTACATCGTAAAAGATAATACAGCTTTTGCCCAGTTATCTTGAACTACTCATCCTTGGAATTCAACCACCAAGCTACAAGACAGCCCAAGCTCTCAGATGGAGAGGTCTCTGTTGAAATTGTCAGCCATGTAAGTGAGCCCTCTTGGAAGTAGGTCTTCCAACCTTAAATGTGCCACCCCCAGCTGATACCGTGCAAAAGAGAGATGAGCCACTGAACCTTACCCAAATTGCAGATTTATGCCATAAATAAATGATGATTGTTTTTAAGCCATTATGTTTTAAGCCAACACATTATTATGTTTTAAGTCTGTCACATAGTGACAGATAACTGGAACACTTAACAAATGGTGGAGCTCACACTTGAACACGAGTATTCTAACTCCAGAGTCCACATTTGCAGTTGATACAGAGTTGATGCAGGATCTGCACTGCCCAGATTTCCCTGCAGGAAAGAAAGGCATATTCACTCAAGTGCTGCGTATGTTGCTCACCAATGGCTCTCAATTCTCAGGTCCCTACTGTAATTGCCCTTGGCTGAAAAGAGACACCTTGCCTAAGGTCATGGCTCTCTCCAGGAGCAGCCTGCATCCAACATCTGGTTGATGTAGAGACATGAAAGCTCAGCCTCCTTCCCCTGACCTGGGCCAATTCTGAAGGGCTGCCCCAGCTTCAGAACTCTCTGAGGTCAACTAAGGCCTTCCTGCTGCTGTGCCACAGCACAGCTTCTCTGTCTTCCCAATCTGCTTCTTTCACTTCCTCCACAGGTGCAGATCCTGAGAAACCTCCACCAAAACTTCCTGCATGCAAATCTCCATTTCAGAATATTTTTCTTGAGGAACCCAACCTGTAACACTATTCTTATCCATCATGAAAATAGAATGAGATGTCTACAAAGGACACAAGCTTAAGGCATTCAAGCACAGGCACTTGATGGAAATAGGGTAGAGGGAAGTTAGTCTATGTAAGTAACTTTTAGTGATTACCTACTACATGGGAATATAAAAATAAGAGACTGCCTTTATCTAGAAAAGCTTGCCATCTAATAAAGGATGTAGACAAACATGGAATTACAATACAGTGTTATAAGTACTATGAGACAGAAGGATTCTAATGGGTCCATGAGAACCTAAAGGACCAGGGACAGTCTCTGTGCTTTGAAATATGGCAGAACACGAGCAGCATACAGGGATCCATTGGCACTGCTGAAAATACAAAAGGATGGGAACTGGTAAGTGATATAGCTATAGAAGTTGGCATGGGCTGGACCATGAGAGACTGTGAGTACCCTGCTTAGTGGAATGTATTTTACTTTATAGGAAAATAGGCTTCCACTGAAGGGTTTCAAGAAATGGATCATCAGAGTTATATCCACATTCTAGAAAGATTACAATGGTCACATCTCTGAAGATAATTTTTAAAATGGCAACACTGGAGACAGAAAGAGCATTTAATGTTTGCTGTAGCAATGATCCAGATGTGAAATTAAGATCTTTATTATTCTTCAGTGGTGCCGACTAAGAAAAATGGGAATTCTGTACCTCTTCCCCAACTCCCTGCCAAAGATTAAACCATCTAATCTGGGCAGTCAATGTTAAATGTGACTGTTTGGACTGATTAAACTGAGCAATTAGCTGATTAATCCTCTCTTCCATGGAGAGGCTGAGAAGGCAGAAGAAACAGCAATAGGTCACCAGTTTTGTTAGGGAAAATTAGTTCCTCCAGCCCCAGTACTTCAGAGAAAGCACCAGTTCCTCAAAATGAAGATCTGTATTAGCCACTTCTGTGACATGCCACTGCCCAGCCAAGTGTTGAGACATTCTGGGCACCCCTAAGGAGTGATTTCCCTGCCCCAGAGTGTCAGGACCACTCGAGGGACTTTCCTCAAGGATGAGAACATTTCTGCTGGCAATGTCTTATCAAGAATATCTAGTCCAGCTTGTGCCAGAACTTATTTGTTGTTTGTGTTTACCTTAAAAAGTTATTAGCCATTGTTTCTCTGGTTCACAGGAAAGCAGAGACCTGAGAACAGTGCAACAGCAGAAGAAGTATGGAGGAGGTCATTCTCATGATTGGCTGGGAGCAGAATAATCTCAGCATTAGGACATCTAAGAGTTCAAGAAAATTGCTGGAATCCTTTCATATTCAATTCCCTTAAGATTAGAAGGTGGGAATGGAAATAGGAAGAAAAGTTTCTATTTTGTTTCATTAACTACAATCTACACATACACACATACATACACAACTACCCCAATTCACTTAACATTTTAATTTCTTAAAATAGGTCCTACTTGAGCATATGAAAAAAATTACACAATACAACATACTATAGTAAAAATAATGTTTTTCTCTTTCACCTTGTCTATCTTGTCTCTCATTCTTCTCAATTTCCATGTTAGGGGAATTACTGTGTGCAGTTTCTTCTACATCCTTCCAGTAATATTATATATATATATATATATATATATATATATATACATACACACACATATACACACATACATACACACATTTTTACACATATGGTAGCATATTATTCAAGCCATTGTTAATATTGCTTTTCTATACTAATAATACACATTGATGATCTTTCTGTATCCATACAGATAGAACCTTCTTATTTATTTAGCAGCCACATAGGATTCCAATATATGGTTGGCAATAATTTGTTTAATCAGTCTCTTACATTGATAGACATTGAAACTGTGTCCAAAATTTTGCTACTACAAATAATTAGGCAGTGAATATTGTGTGTATATGTGTATGTATTTGTACAGTTGTATGCATTTATCAAGTGCATAAATTTATAGAATTGGAAATATTGCATGGAAGGGTATGAGCATTTAAATTTTTGAAATATAGTGCCATACAGGCCCTTTGTTTCCGATGCCCCACCGTACCCTTTCCTTAGTCACTAATGGCTTCCTACTACAAGCACCTGCACGGCTTTGTCTGA